>NC_045441.1:18576678-18648986 GCF_002776525.5 Piliocolobus tephrosceles | reverse complement strand
AAATAAAGCTTCAGGCCGGGTGCGGTGACTCATGACTGTAATCCTAGCACTTTCAGAGGCCAAGGTAGGAGGATCTCCTGAGGTCAGGAGTTCCAAACCAGCCTAGCCAACATGGTGAAACCCCGTCTCTACTAAAAATACAAAAATTAGCCAGGGGTGATCGCACGTGCCTGTAATCACAGCTACTCCGGAAGCTGAAGCAGGAGAATCGCTCAAACCCAGGAGGTGGAGGTTGCAGTGAGCCGAGATGGCACCACTGCACTATAGCCTGGGTGAGTGAGCGAGACTCTGTCTCAAAAAATAAATAAATACAAATATAACAAAAAACAAAGCTTCAACCTTTAAACTGAACATATCCCTTCTCAATCTACATCTTTGAAGGGGGAAGAGAAAAACAGCATACTGGATATTCTTAAGGAAATGGAAATATTCATTCACTTTCATTCATTCATTCATTACACAACATTCACTATCTAGGCAAGATGTAAATTAAGACTCAGCCACAATCCTCAAGGACAGGACAGTCAAATGAGACAGAGGAAAAACAGACCCAGACACAGTGGCTGGCATCTGTAGTCCCAGCTATGTAGAGGATGAGGTGAGAAGATCACTTGATCCCAGGAGTTTGAGACCAGCCTTGACGGCATAGCAAGACCCCATTTCAAAAAAAAAAAAAAAAAATGACGAAGGTACAATAAAGTGTTATCAATTTAATACTAAGAAAAGGACTCTGGTTGGATACAACTTGCACTCACATACAAAAAGCGTAGGGCAACAATCCAATCTAAAAGTACACCAAGGCTGGGGGCAGTGGCTCATGCCTGTAATCTCAGCACTTCAGGAGGCCAAGGTGGGCTTATCACTTGAGCCCAGGAGTTTCAGACCAGCCTGGACAACATGGTGAAACCTCATCTCTACAAATAATAGCAAAATTAGCTGGGCATGGTGGCATGCACCTGTAGTTCCAGCTACTCTGGAGGCTGAGGTGGGAGGACCACTTCAGGCCAAGATGTCGAGGCTGCAGTGAGCCATGATCATGCCACTGTACTCTAGTCTGAGCAACAGTGAGACCCTGTCTCAAATAAATAAATAAATAAATATATGTGCAGTAAACTATATCAAAAACCCATTATGTAAAAATCCAATTCAGTGACTTCCACATCCAACCAAGATGGAGAAACAGAGACCACAATGGTTTTTCCCACTGAAACCACCGAAGTAACAGACAAAATACACAAAAGAACATTTCTGAAGACACTATTAGGCCACAAAGCACAGCGATCCCTGAGAGACACAAAGAAATGAGGTGAGGCCACTACCTTGAGAGGGTTTCCAGGCTGCACAATGGGAAAAGAGGGCCCAGGGGATGCTGGCAGACTCCCTGAGCTGAGCAGACAGAGATGAGGATGCAAGGAGATCAAGGCAGCTATTAGGTGGGTGCAAAAATCGCAACTACTTTTGCAACAACCTAATACAACTTGTAGGACTGAGGAGCTCAGAGGAGAAAGCTGTACAGAAGGAGAACTTCAGAGATGTGCAGTGGTTCCCATTCAGTGAGCTGGATACCAATCACATCCACACAGTGAACAAAAGACCCCAAGCTGGGAGAAAGGACCCACTCCAAAGGATTAGAGGTGACAGTGCCTGGACTCTCAAAGGGCCAGGGAGAGCCTCTGTTGCTACCAGCCAGAGGACACACAGACATAGTCATTCTAAACAAAATGTCAGCAATCAAATTCAACAATATATTTAAAAGATGGTCAGGTAGGCCGGGCGTGGTGCTCACACCTGTAATCCCAGCACTTTGGGAGGCTGAGGTGGGCGGATCACGAGGTCAGGAGATCGAGACCATCCTGGTTAACACGGTGAAACCCCATCTCTACTAAAAATACAAAAAATTAGCCGGGCGTGGTGGCGGGCGCCTGTAGACCCAGCTACTTGGCAGGCTGAGGCAGGAGAATGGCGTGAACCCAGGAGGCGGAGCTTGCAGTGAGTCGAGATTGCGACACTGTACTCCAGCCCAGGCAGCAGGGTGAGACTCCCTCTTAAAAAAAAAAAAAAAAAAAAAAAGGATGGACAGGTAGAGTTTATTCCCCCCTGCAGAAATTAACTGGTCCCAAAATTCACACAGACATGCAAAGGACCTAAAGCAACAGAAACAACTTTTTTAAAAAAGTTATTAATATTGTATATTCAAAACTTGCTAAGAGAGTAGATTTTAGGTGCTCTTACCACAAACACACACACACACACACACACACACACACACACAACTGTGTGAGCTGATGGATGTGTTAATTTGCTTGACTGTAGTATTAAATATTTAATTCACTATATATGCGTGTATAAAAACATCATGTTACAGTACACCTTATGTACAGAATTTTTTTTTTTTTTTTTGAGACAGTCTCACCCTGTCACCCAGGCTAGAGTGCAATGGTGCGATCTTGCCTCACTGCAGCATCTGCCCTCGGGTTCAAACAATTCTCCTGCCTCAGCCTCCTGAGTAGCTGGGGTTACAGTTGCCCGCCACCACGCCCAGCTAATTTTCGTATTTTTAGTAGAGACAGGGTTTCACCATGTTGGCCAGGCTGGTCTCAAAATCCTGACCTCGTGATCCACCCATCTCGGCCTCCCAAAGTGCTGGGATTACAGGCATGAGTCATCACACCAGGCCCAAATACAGAAAATTTTAAAATACAAAGTTGGAGGACCAGCATTACCTGATAACAAGACTTATTATAAAACTAATCAAGGCAGTGTGGTATCACTGCAAATACAGACAAACACAGCAACGGACAGAATACAGAGTCCAAAACCACACCTAGATATACATGGACAATAAATTTTTGACAAAGGCACAAGCAATTTGTGCTGGAACAACTGGATATCTATATGTAAAAACTTAAAAATAAATTTCAAGCCATAGCTTGCATCATATACCAAAATAGATCACAGTTATAAATGTAAAGTCTAAAACTATAACACTTATAAAACACAAAAGGAGTCCGGGTGTGGTGGCTCATGCCTGAAATTCCATCATTTTAGGAGGCCAGAAAGAATGAATCAGCTGAGGTCAGTAGTTCAAGACCAGCCTGGCCAACATGGAAAAACAAAAATTAGCTGGGCATCATGACCCACGCCTGTAATCCCAGCTTCTCGGGAGGCTGAGGCAGAGGGATCGCTTGAACCCAGGAGGTGGAGGTTGTAGTGAGCCAAGATCACGCCACTGCACTCCAGCCTGGGCGACACAGTAAGTGAGACTCCATCTCAAAAATAATAATAAAACAAAATACAAAATAAGACCTCCATGACAAGGAGTTACACAGATTTTTAGATGTGATACCAAAAGCATGATCCATAAAAGAATGAACAGAAAAATTTCACACTTGTGCTCTCTGAAGGGCACTATTAAGAGAATGAGAAGATAAGGTACACATTAGGAGAAAATATTTGTGAGTCATCTATCTGATAAGGCATTTGCTCCTAGAATACATAAAGAATTCTCAAAATTCAGTAACAAAAAAAGAAAAACTAAAAAAAAAAAAAAAAAAAAGAAAATGGGCCATGATTTGAACAGAAACTCTCAAAAGAAGCTATATAGACAATTAAACACACAAAAATACAATCAACGTTATTAGTCACCTGTGACATGAAATTTGAACTGCAAAGCGATAACATTACACACATTAAAATGCTAAAATGTAAAAGTATAGGCAAAGATTAGGAGGAACTGGAACTTGCCTATATGGCTGGTGGGAAGATAAAATGGAGAAAACAGTTTGGCAGTTTCTCAAAAAGTAAGAAAAGGCCGGGCACAGTGGTTCATGTCTATAATCCCAGCACTTTGGGAAGCCAAGGAGAGATAATCACTTGAGGCCAGGAGTTGGAGAACAGCCTGGGCAACACAGCCTGGGCAACATAGAGAGACCCTGTTTCTACCAAAAAAAAAAAAGTATTTAGCCAGGCATGGTGGTGTGCACTATAGTCCCAGCTACTGGGAAGGCTGAGGTAGGAAGGTCACCTGAGTTGCAGTGAGCTATGGTCACGCCACTGTACTCCAGCCTGAGGGACATAACAAAACCTCGTTTCTTAAAAAAAAAAAGTTGGCCGGGTGCGGTGGCTCACACCTGTAATCCCAGCACTTTGGGAGGCCAAGGTGGGCGGATCACCCAAGGTCGGGAGTTTGAGATTAGCCTGACCAACATGGAGAAATCCCCTGTCTACTAAAAATACAAAAAATTAGCCAGGCACAGTGGCGCATGCCTGTGATCCCAGCTACTTGGGAGGCTGAGGCAGGAGAATCACTTGAACCCAGGAGGCGGAGGTTGTGGTGAGCCAAGATCACGCCATTGCACTCCAGCCTGGGCAACAAGAGCAAAACTCCACCTCAAAAAAAAAAAAAAGTTAAAATACACACTTAGTAAAAGATCTAGCCATTCTATTCCTAGGTATCTAGGTGTTTACCTAGGGAAAAAGATAGCATATGTCTATGCAAAGATTATTTAATACATGACAGTTTCATTGGAAATCGCCACAATCTGGAGACAATACACATGGCCCTCAACAAGAGAATGGGTAAACAAACTGTGGTATATCCATATAATGGAATATACTCAGTAATAAAAGTAAATAAATGACGGATACACTGCAATTATGCAGAGTGAAAGAAGTCAGACAAAAAAGAATACATGCTATATTATTTCACGTATGTTAAACTCTAGAAAGAGGCAAACTACTCTGCACAGGCAGGAGGCAGATCAGTGGTTGCCTCAGTAAAGAGGGATGGCAGGGACAGGAAGACACAAGGGATGAGTTGAGGCACAGAGTCTTTTAGGGGTGATAGTTGTGTCACTGTCTTGATCATGCGGATTATTTCACTGGTGCATGCATATGTCAAAGCTTATCAAACTGTACCCTTTAAACGCGCAGTTTTTAGTATGTCAATTATACTTCAATAAACTCTTTTAAAATAAAACTTAATAAAAGCCCAAGTAAATAATAAAGAAAGGTGGGTTTCTGAACAAATCTAATAGGCATTTTCTCCATGTTACTCATGAGGAAATTCAGAACTACTTGCTCAAGCACACGCAGCATTTAGCTGAACAGAGAACGTTCCTTTAGCGCTACAAGACTATCCTACATAGAGCGCCAACGTCCATTTGCAAAGAAAAATCAACAGATGTACACATTGCATTTGAGCTATGAAGTCACAAAAACTCTGCAAAGCACAGCTCTTCAAAAGGACATGCAGGAAGCACCTCTCTGAATATTTATACATTGCATGGTACATGACCCATTTACACAGGGCCCTTGCAAACAAGAGGTGAGGAGAATTTCAGGAGAAAAAAAAAAAGGCAGCTTTCACTGACATCCTTGCACACTGACTCCAGAGAGGGCACTGCCTCACCCAGTCAGGGAGGTTTGCATAGTCACATACTCCACCTACTCAGCCCCGCAACCCTAAGGACCTAGCTTGACCTGAACTCCTAAAGTCTCGGTTCAATTCTGCACCGACAGAAATTAAACAGGTTTAATTTCAACATTAACGTCAAGTAAAGCAAATTTCATTTGCAATACATAGGAAAATAGTTTTAAGGGTCAAAACGAAAATGTGTATCTTGACATGGTTTGGCTGTGTCCCCACCCAAATCTCATCTTGAATTGTAGCTCCCATAATTCCTATGTGTGCCATGAGGAACACATCTCCTGGTGGGAGATAACTGAATCATGGGGGCGTATCTTTCCCATGCTATTGTCATGACAGTGAGTAAATCTAACTTGATCTGGTGACTTTATAAAGTGGAGTCTCCCTGCACAAACTCTCTTCTCTCTCTTCTCTTGTCTGTTGCCATGTGAGACGTGCCTTTCACCTTCTGCCATGATTGTGAGGCCTCCCCAGCCACGTGGAACTATGAGTCCATTACACTTCTTTCTTTTGTAAATTACCCAGTCTCAGGTATGTCTCTATCCGCAGTGTGAAAACAGACTAACACATATCTCAAATAAACTAAGTAGCAGTGCCAGAACTTGAACTCAGATTTTCAGACTCCAAGCCTAGTGCTCCCACTGGGTACTTCAAGTATTGCCCTCAAGACAGTGCCAGCTGCCCTTCCCAGTTCCTGAAAAACCTATCTTTTGTTAGGCTTTCTGTTATTTTGAGCTATGGTCCACCAATTCAAAACGAATTATTTTTAAAGCTCTTATTTTAAATATTCATCTTCTTCAAGTAGGTCACTTTTTTATGAGCCTCAGCTTCTCCTATATCTCCCCTAATAGAAAGATGTAATGCATTCAGAGTGTGAAATCCAATTCCAGTTAATTTTATTGATTTCTTTCAAAGGCTCCTTGCTTCTTATGCAAATTCATGTTTATTTCAAAAAGATGAAAACAAAACAGGCTTCTTAGAGAAGATGACTTCAAAAATCTACAAGGAGTCACCACAGTTTTATTCAATTATAAATGAGCTATACAATATTTAAATCATTGGCTGTAAATAAGATGGGTTTTAATTCATTTCAGAGCTCAGCAATCATCCTTAGATAACTTAACCTCATCTTTAAAAGTGAATGAATGACTGACAGGAGGATAAAATAAGTACCTTGTCATATGCACACACACACACTCACCAGGTTACCACATTGTCTGAAAATGTGTTGGCTCTGTGGTCGCTACCCCCTTATTAAATTTTGTGTTGAAGACAGAACCATATGTTCCAAGTCCCACTTAAATGTACTTCCCCACTATTTCCCTTCTCTGCAAAAATTTCTCTTAATTTTGAAAGGGGACAATGATATGGTTTGGCTCTGTGTCCCCACCCAAATCTCATCTCAAATTGTAATCCCCCCCAAGTCGAGGGAGGATCCTAGTGGGAGGTAACTGGATCATGGGGGTGGACCTCCCCCTTGCTGTTCTCATGGTAGTGAGTGAGTTCTCACAAGATCTGGTTGTCTGATAACTGTCGGGCACTTCCCTCCTTCTCTCTCTCTCCTGCTTCCATGTAAGACGTGCCTTGCTTCCCCTTCAGCTTCCACCATGATTGTAAGTGTCCTGAGGCCTCCCAGCCATGCAGAACTGTGAGTCAATTAAATCTCCTTTCTTTATAAATCATGCAGTCTCGGGTAGTATCTTTATAGCAGTGTGAAAATTGACTAATCCAGACAACTATACAACTTTTTCCATGCATAATTCACCAACACTCCTAGGACACGATAGCCAGACATGGGCAGCACTGTCTCCCAAGGCTGGATCAGAGTGACTTGGGACCCATTTAGCTGTTTCCTCAATAACAGAAATGCTCTGTTTCCACTCTAAATCCATTGGTTCTTGAGTACTAGGCCTTCTTCCTATCATAAATGGCAGAGTCTCTACAGTACTTTCTGATTCTTGTAAAACAGCTACTAAAAGGTAATAGGAGTAATGGATACTATGAGCAAAGATGAGATTCTAAAATGTGCTGAATGCCATAAATATAAAATTGATTCTGGACCCACAGAAGGCAATCACTACATCCCTTTTCGATCTGCATCAACTCTTTAGTTCTGTCACTGAAAGAGGTAATTTACTATCTGGCCTCTATCTAAGAGGCCTTCAGAATAGGTGTTTCTGAAAGAAGTCATTTCCTCCTCAATCATTAATAATTCAACGTTTCAGTGATAGCACATTCTCTCATCATCATAAACAAATATCAAGAAATTACCTTCACCATCTCCCACAGGAATCTAAACTAGAAGAAACGATTCCAAGACAAGCTCTTTCCAAAAGAAAGAACTATGATTCCAAAATGCAATCCCCATTTGGCTTGTGATTAGGGAAAAGGGGCCTTAAAGGCTGGTCAGTTTCATTTTCTGAATCTGCTTCCTTATTCTTCATATCCAATCAGTCACCACGAACATTTTATCACAAGGGTCGTTCTACTCTAGTCTTCTGTAGCAACCTCATTGGCAAAGCCTCTTCCCTCCCTTCTCTTCCCCCATGTAAACCAAACCTAGATCTAGAATGACACATCCAACTCCCTGAACAACATCTCCACTTGGTTGTTTAACAAGCAATCAGAAACAATGCATCCAAAACTGAATGTTTCATCTCTCCCAAACCTGTTCCCCTGCAAGTCTTCCCTGTCTCAGTGAATGGTATCATTTTTCTAATTGATCAGATTGGAAAACCTGGAAGTCATTCTTAACTACTCTCTTTCTCTTATACCTCATATCCATTTCATCAACACATCTTAACAGTGCTTTCTTCACTTCTCCCTACCTCCGAAAATATCCAAGTTGCCACTTCCATCTTCCCTTGCCTGGATCATTGCAATAGCTTCCTAACTGCTTCTACACTTGTCCTCCACGGTGTGTCTTCCATGCAGTAGAGTCATCCTTACAAAGTACTTGAATTGGAGCATGTCACTCCTTTGAGCTCAAAACCCTCCTAAGCCTCTCCACATCAATCAGAGCAAAAGCTTTAGACACATTAGTGTAAATATCATCTCCTCCAGAAAGCTGTCACTGGCAGCTGGGTCTGGTGGAGTTCTCTCTCATCTGTGCATCCTGTGCACACTTCCATCATGACCAACTGTGTCCTCCACTAGACTGAGTATCTGGAGGTTTCTTCCTCTCAAAGCACACAACACATAGTGGATGTTCAGTATGTATCCATAGGATGGGTACCCATGGATGAATGAATGGATGGATGCAAGGCTGACTTCATGGGTGACTTCATGCAGTTACATGGAGCCCTATATTCAGAAGAGTCCTATCTTTAGTTTAATGAACCTTGTTTATCATCTTGAAATTAATAATTGTTGAGCAAGGAGCCCACATTCTCATTTTTTATTGGACCCCACATATTATGTAGCTCATTCTGGATCAATGGATGGATGGATGGGTGGATGGATGGATGGATGGACTCAACTTATACACAGCAATATCAAATGCCAGAATATAATGTCCAGAGTATTCAGGGGAAATATTCTGACAAAGGTCTTCCATGATTAGCCAAGTATATAAAGGCAAAGGAAAAATATTAAACAAGATCTCTGAAAATTAATTATTTATTTACCTTTTCTTCAGGAATCTTACTGATCTTTGAGAGAATAATGAAAGTAAGAATTCCAGTAAATGGGCCGGGCACGGTGGCTCAAGCCTGTAATCCCAGCACTTTGGGAGGCCGAGACGGGTGGATCATGAGGTCAGGAGATAGAGACCATCCTGGCTAACATGGTGAAACCCCGTCTCTACTAAAAAATACAAAAAACTAGCCGGGCGAGATGGCGGGCGCCTGTAGTCCCAGCTACTTGGGAGGCTGAGGCAGGAGAATGGCGTAAACCCGGGAGGCGGAGCTTGCAGTGAGCTGAGATCCAGCCACTGCACTCCAGCCCGGGCGACAGAGCCAGACTCCGCCTCAAAAAAAAGAAAAAAAAAAAAGAATTCCAATAAATGGAAGGTGTGACCAAAAAAAGGCAAAGTAACAGGAGGGAAGGAAGGAAGGAAGGGAGGGAGGGAGGGAGGATGGAAGAAGGAAAAAAAGAGGAAGGGCGGAAGGGAAGATGGAAAAGAAAAGGGAAGGGGAGGGAAGGGGGCAGGTAGAGAAGGGAAGACGATAAATGAGGGGACCTAATATCAGCTTATAATTAACATAAAGCGGCAATGATTCGGTACAGATACAATGTTGAAACAGAACAGACACCTCAGAAGAATTATCCTTCTTTGTGCATATAACAATTGAGAGGCCAAAAAAAGATGATTACAAATCAGGTGGAAAGGTAGCATTATCCAACCAATGGTGGTGAACTATCTAAAACAAGTGGAAACGATCAACTTAGTTAGGAAGCTATTGCAATGATCCAGGCAAGGGAAGATGGAAGTGAATTCCCAAGTATAAAAAAAAAGTTACATGCAAAAAATTGAAATCAATTTTTAAATAAAACCAGAAAAAAATCTGAATATTTTTTCAGATACTGAATGACAGAAAACTTTGTAAGTTTAAATACTCCATTAAAAAATGCAAAACCTGCCCATCCCATCCAAAAAACTGATCAACATTCAAAGGTAAGAAATGAGTTCGTGGAAAGCATATTCGTAATAAATATTAAAGACAAAGATAATTCCTTCACGACATTAAAAATGCATGCAAATCAACAATTGAATTAATCAACTGATAAATGGTTTTTAACAGATAAACAGAACCTCAAATTTTGCAAAAATGCAAATGCAAATAAATGACATTTGGAAAAATATTCGATCTCATTACCAATCAAGAAAATAAAAACTAAAACAGGGTGTGACTGTAATGTATCAAATTAGCAAGGTTTAAAAAATTATAATATCTATTCATTGTGGGAGAGGATAAGGTGACACAAAGATTTTATACATTGCTGGTAAAATGTATAAACCTAATGGAAAGCAGTTTGACAAAATATATCAAAATTCCTTTAAGGTCAGGTGTGGTGGCTCACACCTGTAATCCCAATGCGTGGGGAGCACTTGAGCCCAGGAGTTTGAGAACAACCTGGGCAACACAGCAAGACTCTATCTCTACGAAAAAAAGAAAAAAATTTAATTATCCAGGCATGGTGGTATGCACCTGTAGTCCCAGCTACTCCGGAGGCTGAGGCAGAAGGGCAGCTTGAGTTCAAGGTTACAATGAGCTATGAGCTATCACATCACTGCATCCACTGCATCCCAGCCTGGGCCACAGAGTGAGATCCTATCCAGACAATAAAATAAAAAGTTCTTTAAAAGGCCATACCTTTTGGCCTAAAAGTTCCACAAGAGACTATTTTTGTCTGATATATAAAGATGTTCATCGCCAGGCGCAGTGGCTCACGCCTGTAATCCCAACACTTTGGGGGGCCGAGGCAGGCGGATCACCTGAGGCTGGGAGTTCGAGACCAGCCTGACCAACATGGAAAAATCCTGTCTCTACTAAAAATATAAAAATTAGCCAGGCATGGTGGCAGGCACCTGTAATCCCAGCTACTCAGGAGGCTGAGGCAGGAGAATCGCCTGAACCCAGGAGGTAGGGGTTGCTGTGAGCCGAGATCGTGCCATTGCACTCCAGCCTAGGCAACAAGAGCGAAACTCCGTCTCAAAAAAAAAAAAAAAAGTTCATCACACCATTATTTATATTAAAAATTTGGGCCAGGCGCAGTGGCTCAAGCCTGTAATCCCAGCACTTTGGGAGGCCGAGACGGGCGGATCACGAGGTCAGGAGATTGAGACCATCCTGGCTAACATGGTGAAACCCCGTCTCTACTAAAAAAAATACAAAAAACTAGCCGGGCGTGGTGGCGGGCGCCTGTAGTCCCAGCTACTCGGGAGGCTGAGGCAAGAGAATGGCGTGAACCCCGGAGGTGGAGCTTGCAGTGAGCTGAGATCCGGCCACTGCACTCCAGCCCAGGCAAGAGAGCGAGACTCTGTCTCAAATAAATAAATAAATAAATAATACAAAAATTCGCCAGGCATGGTGGCAGGCACCTGTAATCCCAGCTACTCGGGAAGCTGAGACAGGAGAATCACTTGAATCCGGGAGGCGGAGGATGCAGTGAGCCGAGATCCCACCACTGCACTCCAGCCTAGGCAACAAAGCCAGACACCACCTCAAAAAAAAAAAAAGAAAGAATGGAAAACAAAAGAAAGATCTCAGATGGAGAAAGATGAAGGCTTGGGGCAGGCGGCACAGACAGTGGCACTATAATCTCAAAGAAGGCAGTCAACCCCCAAAGGGAGTGCCAACTACCTTGGCCACAAAACCACAGACCACAGCAGCACCCATTGATTGAGAAATGAGCCCAGCCACTATGGAGAACCATATGGAGGTCCCTCAGAAAAATAAAAATAGAACTAACTACCACAGGATACAGCAATTCCACCACTGAGTATGGATCCAAAAAAAAAAAAAGGAAATCAATATATCAAAGAGGTATTTGCACTCCCTTGTTTATTGCAGTACTATTCACAATTGCCAAGGTATGGAATCAACCTAAATACTTATTAATGGATGAAAAGATAATGAAAACATGTCATATACATACAGTGGAATATTATTCAGCCATGAAAAATGATGAAATCCTGTCATTTGCAGTAACACAGATGGAACTGAAAGACATTATTTTAAGTGAAATCAACCAAGCACAAAAAGGCAAATACTGCCTGGTCTCACTCATATTTGGGAGCTAAAAATATGAATCTCATGAAGACAGAGAGTAGACTAGTGATTACCAAGTGCCAGGAAGGGAAAAAGGGAGGGAAGAATGGTGGAGAAAAAAAGAATATAAATGTATTTGTTACTACTGAACTGTACACTCAAAAATGGTAAAGACAGTAAATTATATATGCATACATTACCTCAATATTTTTTTCTTTTTGAGATGGAGCCTCACTGTCACCCAGGCTGGAGTGCAGTGGCGCAATCTTGGCTCACTGCAACCTCTGCCTCCCCGGTTCAAGCAATTCTCTTGCCTCAGTGTCTCGAGTAGCTGGAATTATAGGCACACACTGCCATGCCCTGCTAATTTTTGTGTTCTCTGAAGAGACAGGGTTTCACCATTTTGGCCAAGCTGGTCTCGAACTCCTGACCTCAGGTGATCCACTCACCTCAGCCTCCCAAAGTGGTGGGATTACAGGCATGAGCCTCCGCGCCCAGCCAATATATTACCTCAATTTTTTTAAAGTTTTTAAAGAAATCTACTAGAGGCCAGGAATTTATCAGACATCTCATGTGAATAAACAAATGTAATTATCACAACAACCTCATGACAACTCAATGTTTTTACAGATGCAGATAAGGGAACTAGGAGTAATATCTGCCAAGATCTTGAAGAAGTAGTTCACAGGTATGAAGACTTTAAAGCTTTTGTCATGAGAAAATGACTCGAAAGTACTTCAAAACAAGGGTGTTGAACCATGCACAGTGGCTCACACCTGTAGTCCCAGCTACTTGGGAGGCTGAGGTGGGAGGATCGCTTGAGCCTAGGAGTCCGAGGCTACACTGAGCTACGATCACGCCAGTGCACTCCAGCCTGGGCAACAGAGCAAGACCTCATCTCTATAAATAAATAAATAAATAAAATATATTAAGAAAATGAAAATATATCATTAAGAAAATGAAAAGGAGTCCGGGAGCAGTGGCTCACACCTGTAATCCCAGCGCTTTGGGAGGCTGAGGCAGGAGGATTGCTTGAGCCCAGGGGTTGGAGTCCACAGTGAGCTATGATTGCGCCACTGCACTCTAGCCTGGGCAGCACAGCAAGACCTCATCTCAAAAAAAAAAAAAAAGTAAAATGAAAAAAAGCAGGGCATCAACCATCTCAATGGCTCATCAGAATCACCCATTGAGCTTTTGGAAAAAAAAAAAAAAGTGTATTCCCAACTCACGTCCCACCTCATATCTACAAAATGTGAACCTCCAACTTGAGGAATCTGGAAATTAGTACTTTTTCCAAAGTTCCCCAAGTAAATATGTAGTTCCATCAGGCACGGGAAGCCTAGCCTGCTGTATGCCCTTATCTTTGCTAAGTATTCAAGCTACAGGCACAGTGTGTGTCCAAGTTAAGAATGATTTTTTTTTTTTTTTTTTTTGAGACGGAGTTTCGCTCTTGTTGCCCAGGCTGGAGGGCAATGGTGCGATCTCAGCTCACCACAACCTCTGCCTTCCAGGTTCAAGGGATTCTCCTGACAAAGTCTCCCAAGTAGCTGTGATTACAGGTATGTGCCACCACACCTGGCTAATTTTGTAAATTAGTAAAGACAGGGTTTCTCCATGTTGGACAGGCTGGTCTTGAACTCCCAACTTCAGGTGATCCGCCTGCCTCGGCCTCCCAAAGTGCTGGGATTACAGGCATGAGCCACTGCGCCCAGCCAAGAATGAAATTTTTAAAAGTTCTCACTCCAGGAAAAGTGAGGAATATTGATTTGTGTCCTCTGCTATAAGACCATAATTCAGACAAGCCACCTACTTCCTACCCTACTTAATTAGAATAAAAGAAGTCTGCAGTATCTATTTAAATCTCCAGAGAATGACACACTCTATAGGTTTTCAGGGTGTGTTATTTATAGAAGCACCAAATTCTCCAGGTTCTACAAAAAGTAGAAAATCATTAGTCTCTTATGGAAACAGGCTCTGTCTTCAGAGGTAGCAATCGTAGCAACAAAAAAGAAAAAAATAAATAAATAGAAGAAAAAAGTATTAAAAAAAAAAAAAAAAAAAAGAGGCCAGGTATGGTGGTTCACACCTGTAATCCCAGCACTTTGGGAGGCTGAGGCAGGCTGACTGCTTGAGCCCAGGAGTTGGAGACCAGCCTGGGCAACACAGCGAAATCCTATCTCTACTAAAAACACAAAAATTAGCCAGGCGTGGTGGTGCACATATGTGGCCCCAGCTACTGTGGAGGCTAAGGCACAAGAATCGCTTGAGTCTGGAGGTTTGGTCTGCAGTGAGCTGAGATCATGCCACTGCACTCCAGCCTGGGCAAAACAGTGAGACCCTGTCTCCCCCCCAAAAAAAAAGAAGAAGAAGAAGAAACAAGCGCTTTTGAAAGTGTTCTTGTCTCTGCTGCTAAAAGACCTGGAACAGCACGATATAAGAAACTGGTGCTAGGGTCAGAGACAGTACGATAAGCAATGTCAGATAACTGTCCCCCACAGGGATGGAGCCATCACACACCAGCCACTCTTGCATTTCCAATATAAACTCAGTGCTCGGTGGTTTAGGACAACTGTCAGAAACTTGGATGAAAGACACCTGAAATTCTTAGCCAACCTAACCCCCACTGCAACAGTCAGGCTGTTATCACAGTCTACCCATGGCATATAAATCCAAGACTTTCCCAAAAACTTCATTGCCCACTTTTATATATAAAATCTTTAGTACGGTGCTGTGTACTTTAAGAAAGAGCTTAACAATTGTTAGCTATTGTTATATTTATTACTGTTAGCATGACTATCATCACCAAAAACAGCTTATCAAACACAAGGATACTGACTTCATGTTCCAACTGGTTATTGCTGTACAACACACCACCCAACAAGTTAGTGGCGTAAAACAATGACTGCATTTATTTTGCTCATGGATCTGAAATTTAAGCAGGGGTTTGGGTGGGAACAGCCCATCTCTGCCCAACTTGGTATCAACTGGGGAGGCTAGAAAGATGGAGTGAGACTTGCTCACTCATGCGTCTGGCTCCTGCGCTGAACAGACACAAACTCCTGGAAGCCTGAACAGCCAGGGGTCCCCGGGCATCTCTCTCTCTCTCTCTTTCTCTTTCTCTCCACATGGTCCCTCCAGTATGGAGGCTTCAGGGCAGCCGGTATGGTGGCACACGGCTTCAAAGATGCATGTCCCTGAAGAGCATGTTCAGGCAGAGGCTCTCTCACCCTTTTTGAGTCAGCCTCTGAAGTCATGGACCATTACTTCCACTGAATTCGATCACTAGAAGGAAGTCACTGAGGCCAGTGCATCCTCAACAGGAGGGGAATTAAACTCTACCGTTTGATGGGGAAAGTGTCAATGCAGATACGCTTTTTTTTTTTTTTTTTTTTTTATTTTATTTTATTATTATTTTTTGAGATGGAGTCTTGCTCTGTCACCCAAGTTGGAGTGCAGTGGCGCCATCTCGGTTTACTGCAACCTCCGCCTCCCGAGTTCAAGCGATTCTCCTGCCTCAGCCTCCCGAGTAGCTGGGACTACAGGAGCATGCCACCACGCCTGGTTAATTTATGTATTTTTAGTAGAGATGGGGTTTCACCATGTTGGTCAGGCTGGTCTCAAACTCCTGACCTCAAGTGATCCACTGGCCTCAGCCTCCCACAGCGCTGGAATTACCATGTCAGGGATTACCGCTCCTGGCCTGTAGATACATTGTTTTTTTTTTTTTTTTTTTGAGACGGAGTCTCGCTCTGTCGCCCAGGCTGGAGTGCAGTGGCTGGATCTCAGCTCACTGCAAGATCTCAGCTCACTGCAAGCTCCGCCTCCCGGGTATAAGCCATTCTCCTGCCTCAGCCTCCCGAGTAGCTGGGACTACAGGCGCCCACCACCTCGCCCAGCTAGTTTTTTGTTGTTGTTGTTGTTTTTTAGTAGAGACGGGGTTTCACCGCGTTAGCCAGGATGGTCTCGATCTCCTGACCTAGTGATCCGCCCGTCTCGGCCTCCCAAAGTGCTGGGATTACAGGCTTGAGCCACCGCGCCCTGCCTGTAGATACATTTTTAAACCACCACATCTAGGACAATTGTTTCCTATTCCTCTAGACTGAACTTTTCACGGCCTCCCAAGATGTAACTCTGACCAGTCCTCATCAGCCATTGTTTACATGAAAATAGACTCTCTTTCCATCATCGACTCTACATTTCTGATCCATAAAACTACAGAACCTGAACACCCTTCCTATCTTGTCTAGATTTTACAGGGCAGAAAACTGAGTCCCGGAAAGGCCAAATGTCTTGTTCCAAAGAGCAGTATTGGTAATAACCACCATCACGGTGATGTGAATAACATCATTCATCAACATTCTCCTATTACAGGCGCTCTTCCAGGTACGCTACAAATATCACCTTACACCGTCTTTATCGTATTTATAGGAGCAGCTACTGTTTTCCAGATGAGTAAACTGAGGCTCATTGATGTTAGGTGATTTCTTCCAAAGCCCCAGTTTTGGCTTGGCTTTGTAAAGTAGCCAAAGGGAAGTTTGAGATTCCTTCTGTCTATCTCCAAAGCCCTTGCTTCGTCCACTGTCTGAAACCCCTGGAGATCAGTTGACTAGGCAGGGCCAGGGCTGCATCTCTGGCTCTAGTCTGGAAGTCAGTGCTGTCAAACTTTCCCTATGGAAGGTTAGCTTTCCAACAGAATCATCCCTGAGAGGTACCTGTGAACTTACCCTCTAATGAAAATGTGAACTGGTTGGGCGTGGTGGCTCACACCTGTAATCCTAGCACTGTGGGAGGCCGAGGCAGGTGGATCACCTGAGATCAGGAGTTCGAGACCAGCCTGACCAACATGGTGAAACCCCATCTCGACTAAAAATACAAAAATTAGCTGGGTGTGGTGGCATGCACCTGTAATCCTAGCTACTCAGGAGGCTGAGGCGGGAGAATCACTTGAACCTGGGAGGCAGAGGTTGCAGTGAGTGGAGATTGCACCATTGCACTCCAGCCTAGGCAACAAGAGCGAAACTCCATCTCAAAAAAGAAAAAAAAAAGAGAGAGAGAAAGAAAATGTGAAGCATTAAAACGTTAGAGCCTATCTCATGGGGAAGAGGAAAAGTGGATCAGGATTCCCCAAGGCTGTGGGCTTTCAGACAGCCCTGAAGAAAGGGCTGGAGCACCAAGCAATGATGCTAACTAGGGGAGAGGGACCACAGATGAGTGACTAACTGCAGTTTTGCTAAGCTGAGTTCTTGTAAAGAGGATGAGAATGAAGACATTAGACCAGTCTACTCCTCCCCTTGGGTCTGCATATACAAGACCCTTTCTTTTACTGTAAAAGAAAAAGCATTTAATTCAAACCACACATTTGTAACTACTGTTTGGCTTTTGTTTTCCCTCCAAACTGCTTTCTGCAAGTAAACACAGCCCAAGGATGCTTTTATCTTCCTGAGTGTTCACCTTCAGCTAATGAAAGAAAAGAAAAAGCTCTTGAAAAGATATTTCATGAGATTTGTGTATTTTATTAGTCATTTTTATCCCCTTTCTTCAAGTCTCCTGGAATTAGTTCAATTGCAGGAAGATGGGTAGGCAGGCAGGAAAAAAAAAAAAAAATTAAAGTGGATTTTAGAACGACTTGGCAAATTAGCAAAGTTTTTAACATCATTAAAGAGCTCTTAAATATTCTTCCCCGAACTCCATTTTTATCTTGTGAATGCATTTCAGTAATTGCTCTAAAGGAAATTGTGGAACTTTGGCACAAACATAAATGTTTGCATGATTTAAAATTCGGTGGCAGCAAAGATCATGATTTTTTTAATTGCTAATGTTTAAACTAACCTTTTCAGTTTGTCTCATCTTGAAAAATGCCAGTTCCTTTCAGTAGAAACTGTAATAAAGACAATGCATATATTATTTAGTTGTTTATAATTGCAAACAACTTAGCCATATTTCAATACTTATCCCTCAGCTCCAAGAAGCAGCGTAAGTAGGGGATGATTATAATCATTCCATCATCCTGTAAATAGAGTACTGGTATACTGAGAAACAAGGCTATTTTCTTCTTTTTTTTTATTTTTATTTTTTTGAGACGGAGTCTCGCTCTGTCCCCCAGGCTGGAGTGCAGCAGCGCGATCTGGGCTTACTGCAAGCTCCGCCTCCCGGGTTCACGCCATTCTCCTGCCTCAGCCTCCTGAGTAACTGGGACTACAGGCGCCCGCCACCACGCCTGGCGAATTTTTTATATTTTTAGTAGAAATGGGGTTTCACCGTGTGAGCCAGGATGGTCTCGATCTCCTGACCTCGTGATCCGTTCACCTCGGTCTCCCAAAGTGCTGGGATTACAGGCGTGAGCCACCGCACCCAGCCAAGGCTATTTTCTTAAATCCAATAGCAGATCAAGCACAGAATCTGATCTAGAAATAGGTGGCGTCCAATCCAACCATCTCACTGCCCCCCACAAACTTATTGTTTAAGATCAATCAATATTTGATTGATATCTAACTGCAGGGGAGCCTGAAGATTAGCTCTGTGCCCAAGAGGAAAAAACAATTCCTTGATCACATGAATCAAGGGCAGAAAGGGAGAGTAGACAGCCTGGCCTGTCACTTAGGTAGTTACCTAACTGAATTAGTCCATAAATAACACTAGTTGCTACAACAGATAAGCTCTAAAATCTCAATGGCTGAACACAATGGTCCCATGCAGGAGATAGCAGGAGATGGCTGAGGAGCACAGTACTCTGCTCCACGTATTCACTCAAGGACCAGGATCCTTCCTCTTTTTTTTTTTTTTTTTTGGAGTCAAGGTCTCACTCTGTTGCCCAGGCTGGAGTGCAGTGGTGTGATCATGGCACACTGCAACTTCCAACTCCTGGGCTCACGCGATACTCCCGCTTCAACCTCCCATGTAGCTGGGACTACACACACTGCTGTGCACACACTACCGTGCCTGGCTAGGATCCTTCCATCTTATATGCCACCAAGAGGTGAACTCCAAGGCCATCACTGAAAGGTAAAGAGAGAAGGCACGAAGGACCCCACAGGAGTTTTTGTGGGCCAAGCCTGATCATAGCAAACATTACTTCTGTCTACCTCTCATTGCCCGGAACTCAAATCACATGGCCCTATCTAACTGCAGGGGAGCCTGAAGATTAGCTCTGTGCCCAAGAGGAAAAAAAATCCCCTGGTGAACACAGCATTGCCTCTGCCACCGCAACTAGAGACAATGGTAGTTCTACGCTGCTTGATACTGACCTCTCTAATCCAGACCCTGGTATAATAGGTACCATTAAAAAAAAAAAAAAAAAAACCATGCTCTTTCCCTTCCAGGAACTCCAAACTAAAATTCTACACTGCCACTCAAACCTAGATCTGTGGCACAGATCAGGATGGTGAACAGGAACGAGAAGGGTGCCCTGGAATCAAAGGAGTTACATTCTCAACGCAAGACAACTGCATCAGCCATTGGTATCAGCTTCCCAGAAGCGTGTGCCTAGGCAATGACACAAAACCTCTGAAAGCCCCTCGTCCAGCCCCCAACACATTTCCAGGGCCTGCGACATCAGCTGGAAGGTGAAGCTCCTATGCAAGGCTTAACATCCATTCAAAAATGACTGTCCCAAGTCATTTACACTAGATCTTGCCCAATTAAAGCCACCATGATACCAACACAATGGATGTGCAATCATAGGGAGGACACAGGGCAGAAGTCAAGGAACAAAACTTGCCAGAGGCTTGCTGAGGGTCACCCAAATGTAGAAGAAATTAATAATGTGCACTTGTCAGCACTCCTGTTTTGTTGTGCTAATTTCCTTGCAAATAGAAGCAAAGCCTTTTAATTAACTTAATATCAATTTCACTTTTCTCACATTTTGTTCTAATTATGGGCTGGATTTAAAGCTCGCACAGCATAATTTAGAGTCCTGGAATTAACAGCTTTACAACTTTACACACGAGTGACTGCTAACCTGGGTGAAGGAGAGTTCCCTGCAACCATCTTGACCTGGTTGCCAGCATCCTTGTGCTCACCCCAGCACACATTTTCCCCCACTGCAGTCCTGGACCCAACCACCAACCGAGCAAGACTCAATCCCACATCCAGGAGGTAGTGAGCACCAGCTTTGCAAAGGAGACCCAGAATGGAGCAGCTGGTAGGTGTCTCTGGACAATTTATTTCCCTTAGTTTCATCTTCCTCACATGTAAAACAGGTGTAATAGTATAAATAGGTCTGATGTCGAATTAAGTTAATGTAAAACACTTGATATGTGGTTGACGTTCAATAGAAATGGCTGTGTGTGGCCGGGCGCGGTGGCTCACGCCTGTAACCCCAGCACTTTGGGAGGCCGAGGTGGGCGGATCACGAGGTCAGGAGATCGAGACCATCCTGACTAACACGGTGAAACCCCATCTCTACTAAAAATACAAAAAATTAGCCGGGCATGGTGGCAGGTGCCTGTAGTCCCAGCTACTTGGAAGGCTGAGGCAGGAGAATGGTGTGAACCTGGGAGGCGGAGCTTGCAGTGAGCCGAAATCACGCCACTGCACTCCAGCCTGGGAGACAGCAAGACTCCGTCTCAACAACAACAACAAAAAAAAGAAGTGGCTGTGTATTAGCCAGGCGTGGTGGTGCACGCCTGCAATCCCAGCTACTCAGGAGGCCGAGGCAGGAGGGTTGCTTCAGCCCTGAGTTTGACAGCAGCCCAGGCAACACGGCAAGACTCCGTCTCCATAAAATGATAGTTTATAAAATCAGCAGGGCTTGTTGGCATGTACGTGGAGTTCCAACTACTTGGGACGCTTGAGCCCAGGAGTTCAAGGCTGCAGTGAGCTACGATGGTACCACTGCACTCCAGCCTGGGAGACAAAGCAAGACCTTGTCTCAAAACAACAAAATCAAATAGTTGCATATGGTTAACTATGGTATACATATACACATAAAAATACCATAATACTACTGTATTTCATCAAATCTTAAGATGCCTTCAACTGTAAGATACACCATTTTTATGGACCCCTGAGGGGGAAGAAATATGCTACCAATTAAATGATGACATGTCACTGATCATAAGGTAACTCCCAATTTCAGAGATGTAAAAATGTCTTAACAGGCAAAATACAATTATGTATGTATGTATGAATGCCCGAAGCCTTCAGTATGCTAGTTAATTGAATTTCTAGTTGGCCAAGAATCTTGCTAAGTTTTAATATTCAATGGAATGTCTTAGCGGTAGAGAGGGCATGGTGGACACTGTGGATTCACAATGCAAATGCCGTGCCCTCTCTCCTTCTCTTTTGCTACCACCATACTTATTTTCTCTACAAAGCAACTATTCTCTTGAAGCAAAGTTGGTCATGGAACTACGTCCTGGTTCACATGTGAGAGCCTACCAGGTAGACTTCTGGAAAAGATCTTCTTTCCTGGGTAAACAATAAGAGCAGATGCGGCCACCAGTACAGGAATCCCTAGCTGGTACAAAGATGCAATGGCTGGAATTGTGGCAGCCATCTTGTAACCATGTGGAAAAGACCAAAAGAAATATAATGGCATGAGCCATGACACTCTGATGCCAAACCAGTGCTAGCTACCACTACCTCTGGACTTGTGAAATGAGAACAAATTACTTGCTGACAAATTAATTCCTAAATGACACAGAGAGGGATTTTGTAAAAATGAATGAAACCATTATCTTGGAAACTATTGGGCTGGCCATGTCAACAATTCATTTCGGGGAAACACAGAGATGAACGAGGGCTAAAAGAAGATCCACTGAAAGTACCATAAGAGGTGAGAAGAAAGGACATTTAATTCTGACAAGGTGGTCAGGGGAGGTTACGGGGAATGAAGGGCTTTTGAAATGGTCCTTGGAGAGGCCTGGCGCGGTGGCTCACGCATGTAATCCCAGCACTTTGGGAGGCCAAGGCAGGCAGATCATGAGGTCAGGAGTTTGAGACTAGTCTGGTCAACATAGTGAAACCCCATCTCTACTGAAAATACAAAAAATTAGCCAGGTGTGGTGGTGCATGCTTATAGTCCCAGCTACCGGGGAGGCTGAGGCAAGAGAATCGCTGGAACCTGAGAGGGGGAGGTTGTGGTGAGCTGAGATCATGCCAGTGCACTCCAGCCTGGAATGCAGACAGAGTGAGACTCCATCTAAAAAAAAAAGAAAAAAGAAATGGTCCTTGGAGAATGCCTGAGATTTTAATAAGATGAATGTGAAGGTTAATACTGAGTGTCAACCTGATTGGATTGAAGGATGCAAAATATTAATCCTGGGTGTGTCTGTGAGGGTGTTATCAAAAGAGATTAACAACATTTGAGTCAGTGGGCTGGGGAAGGCAGACCCATCCTTTATCTGGATGGGCACCATCTAATCAGCTGCCAGCTGAATATAAAGCAGGCAGAAAAACATGAAAAGTTAGACTGGCCTAGCCTCCCAGCCTACATCTTTCTCCAGTGCTGGATGCTTCCTGCCCTCGAACACTGGACTCCAAGTTCTTCAGTTTGGGGACTTGGACTGGCTCTCCTTGCTCCTCAAGGTTGCAGACAAACCTATTGTGGGACCTTGTGATTGTGTAAGTTAATACTTAACAAACTCATATATATTATATATATCACATATAATATACAATATATAATAAACAACATATGTATATATTGTTATCTATTATATATACATTATATGACATACATTATATATTATATATACTTATATGTGTATATTATATATGTATTTATATATTATATATACTTATGCATATTATATATAATGTATAAATACATATATAATATATACTTATATATTATATATTATATAATGTAATAATATAATACATATTATATATAATGCAATAAAATATATAATATATAGTATATATAATGTATATATGTTATATACATATATAATATCTCACTGTATTGTCAGGGTTCTTTAGAAAGACAGAACTTATATATATTATATATATATATAAAATACATAAATACAATGAGAGAAAGAGATGTTATTCATAATCTGAGGGTTAAAGGAACCTATAATGATACCGGTCTCATTTTATAGATGCATAAACTTTGGTCCCTAGAAATAGAGTAAACCTACAACCATGGTCTCCCGAACCCAAATTCATGCTCTTTCACCGGGGAAGTACAGCACCTAACAAGCTGTGTGTAACTACAAGACATTCCTCAGTAAACGCTAATCACACAATTAGCCATTGTGTCCGAGGCTAGGATGGAAGAAGTTCTTCTGGAACCCTGTTCCCCATCAGCTGTCAGCACACTCGCGTGTTGGTGTCTGGACGTGGCCGCCTGTAATTACAGCAGCGGTTTATTACTCATGCATGGCAAAGCTGAGACTCTGCAGTTAGCAATGACAGGGACATGATTAAAAGGGAAAACTTCTCTATCAGTGGCTCAGCCGATTGTCATCCACATGTCAGAGCAGTCTAAAGACCCGTGAGCAGCAATCACTGGGGGAGAGGAAGGTCTTTCAGCCCCCGTGAGTCCTGCATTTATTCTAAGTGCTGTGGGAGGGAGGATGGTGGGGAGGGAGGGAGAGAGAAGAGAGGGAATGCAGTGAGCACTTCCTCTCGCTGGACTTCTTCCCAGGGGCCACATGGGCACCACATCTCCAGACTGCACTGCTGAGCGGGAGATAATTTATCTGCTTCTTTGTGGCTCCCCTCCTCCTGCATCCTTCCAGCCAAAAGCCACCCATGGAGAGTTGGCTTCCCTGTACTTTTGGATTCCATCTCTTCTCCCTTAAGGAGCTGCTAGGAAGTCAGGTCTTGCCCCTGCAACATGAACCCTGAATCCGGAAGGAGTGAGAGGACCCGGGACCAGCATTGGCCTCAGCACATCCCAGCAGACTCAGTTGTTGCAGCAGCCACAGCTGTGACAATCCCAGTAAGAAGTGGGCTGCAGTGGTGGCACCTGGGGAGGAACAAATCTCTGTGTCATTTGAGATCAGCAGTCACTCAGCGGTTGGGGAGCTGAGAGGAGACTGAGCCACTCCATCCACCCCTCTCCACCGCCTCCTGAAGAGTCCCTCCAGCCCAGCACAGCTCACCTCCTCTTTGGCTCAGGGAGGTATGGAAAATGGAAAGGGACAGAAATATTCCTTTTAAAAAAAACCCGTATGGGCCCTGTGGGGTGGTTCACACCTGTAATCCCAGCACTTTGGGAGGCCAAAGCTGACGGAGCCCTTGAGGTCAGGAGTTCGAGACCAGCCTGGCCAAGATGGTGACAACCAGTGTCTACTAAAAATATATAAATTAGTGGGGTGTGGTGGTGGCCGCCAGTAATCCCAGCTACTCAGGAGGCTGAGGCAGGCGAATCGCTTGAACCCAGGAGGTGGAGGTTGTAGTGAGCCAAGATCATGCCACTGCACTCCAGCCTGGGCAACAAAGTGAGACTTCTTCTCAAAAAATACAAATACAAAAATAAAGAAACCCGTATGAACTTTATAAAATTAATCAGGGAAGAAGAGTGGGGAGGAATGAAAATAAACCAAGCTTGCAGCACATTCAGCGTTCATCAGTAGGTCAGCTTGTTCTCTGACCTGCTTGCTCATGGTTTTTTGCTACCTACTGTCCTAGCATCATGCAGACCCTATTTTTTATGTATTTATTATTAATTTCAGAAACAGGGTCTCACTGTCACCCAGGCTGGAATGCAGTGGCACAATCATAGCTCACTGTAGTCTCAAACTCCTGGGCTCAAAAGAGATCCTCCCACCTTAGCCTCCCGGGTAGCTGGGACTCCAGGTGTGCACCACCATGCCCAGCTAGGTTCTTAGTTCTTTTGTAGCAATAGAGTCTCACTTTGTTGCCAGGCTGTGACCCTGGCAACAAGATTATAGTTCCCCTTAACTGCTCCATGGATAACAAGGTAAACATGAAGTGTTAAGTTTTCCCTTTGAGACACTTTTTCAGGTCCTACACAGCAACGAATCTGTGGACATCAGCTGACCTGAAGAACCCTACAAGAAGCTGACTCACCAAAGAATGCAGTTTCCACATCCTGACAATTTCATTCCTCTTATGCTGACCAATCCATAACCCCAATTCTACAGCCCCTTGTCCTCCATGACCCCCTTAAAAGCCCCAGCCCAGACTGGGTGCGGTGGCTCACACCTGTACTTGCAGCATTTGGGGAGGCCAAGGCGGGCAAACCACAAGGTCAGGAGATCAAGACCATCCTGGCTAACACGGTGAAACTCCGTCTCTACTAAAAACACAAAAAGTTAGCCAGGCATGGTGGCATGCACCTGTAGTCCCAGCCACTTGGGAGGCTGTGACAGGAGAAATTGCTTAAGTCCGGGAGGCGGTGGTTGTAGTGAGCCGAAATCGTGCCACTGCACTCCAACCTGCACAACAGAGCAAGACTCCGTCAAAAACAAAACAAAACCCCAGCCCAGAACTCCTTCGGGAGATGTATTTGAGGGTCTCCTCCCATTTCCTCACTCCGTGCCCTGTAATCATTAAACTCTTTCTCTGCCACAAACCCTACTGTCTCGGTGTAATTGGTCAGTTACTGAGCAGTGGGCATATGAACCTATTGGTCCTGTAACACTTTTGGGACCTGGCATATCCCTGGTAAAATTACACATGTATCCTTCCAATTAGATGACAATGTCTAGATAGGTGTGACCTCTGTAACTCCTTGTACTTTTGCATCTAAGCTTCCTCCTGCAGCAAGGAAGAGCTCACTAATGGATGTGAACAACCAATAATAATGATGATTATCAGGTGCTGGACATGCTTTTGGCCCGGGTAAGACCTGAGCTTCCCACCAACGCCCACCATGGTGGGAAATTTCCCAGGAATAAGCTGATCCACCATCAGGGGTTGCTGGTGGATGCCGCAGATGACGAGGAGGTGAGGATACTCAAGGAGCTGACAAGGGAATTTTTGATGGACTCACCATTACCGAAGGACAGGAGCACAGAGAGCTAGAAACAGTGGCAAGGTTGGTGGCTGGACCTCAACAAGGTGTAAGAGAAGTGGGAGCCCAAGAGAGGGCTCAGGTCAGAGAGCTCCAAAGCTGATTCAGATTTTCCAAATGCAGCAATTCCAGATGTTGACTCTTTTTTTTTTTTTTTTTGAGACAGAGTCTCGCTCTATCGCCCAGGCTGGAGTGCAGTGGCACGATCTCGGCTCACTGCAAGCTCCGCCTCCCGGGTTCACGCCATTCTCCTGCCTCGGCCTCCCAAGTAACTGGAACTATAGGCGCCCGCCGCCACGCCTGGCTAATTTTTTGCATTTTTAGTAGAGACGGGGTTTCACCGTGTTAGCCAGGATGGTCTCGATCTCCTGACCTCGTGATCCGCCCGCCTCGGCCTCCCACAGTGCTGGGATTACAGGCGTGAGTCACCACGCCTGGCCCCAGATGTTGACCCTTAGTTCTGGATGTGATCACGGAGTCACAGAGGGAGCAAATGACATGCAACTGAAATCACTCTGAGGTTCAGAGGGTTGGTCGAGTCCTCAACTCAGAGGAATGGCAGGGCTAGCCATGCCAGCAACACCAGCTCTCTATACCCACTGCTGCATTCTTTTTTTTTTTTTAAATAGAGATGGAGTCTCACTATGTTGCCCAGGCTGGCCTCGAACTCCCAGGCTCAAGTGATCCTCCCACCTCACTCTCCCAAAGTGTTGGGAGGCTGAGCCACCACGGAGCCACTGCACCCTGCCCTACTGCTGCATTCCAACCTACTCTCCCAACATCCCTGGATGCACTAAGCCGCAACATGACATCACATTAAGTCAACATAGTGACCCGGTCACATAATGGCGTCCCAAGCCTACACAATTAAGTCCAAACCAACCTGGGATCCAAAACCTGGCCCAGTCCAGCCTCCACCCAGTCCTCCTAACAAACTCCCCTTCACCAAGGAGCTCCCACCACACCTCCTCACTTACATGTCCCCACACACTCTTCTGCCCATGCCATTCCCTTGCCAGGAACTCTGCAGATTCCTAGTTCTGGCTCTGATCACCTCTCAAGGGCATCCATTTCTTTTCTTTCTTTAAGATAGAATCTCCCTCTGGAGTGCAGTGGTGGGATCTCATCTCACTGCAACCTCTGCCTCGTGGGTTCAAGTGATTCTCCTGCCTCAGCCTCCCAAGTAGTTGGGATGACAGGTGCCACCACACCCAGCTAATTTTCATACTTTTAGTAGAGATGGGGTTTCGCTGTGTTGGCCAGGCTGGTCTTGAACTCCTGACCTCAAGGGATCCATCCGCCTTGGCCTCCCAAAGTGCTGGGATTACAGGCGTAAGCCATTGCACCCGGCCAAGAGAATCCATTTCTTCTGATTTGCTTTCACACCTTCCACAAGGTGGACTCTCTACCTGGCACCTACTGTGCATGCATGAAAATTTCTAAGTGTTCTTGCTTAAATTCAGCACTCATTGGCTAAGCACCTACTGTGCGCCAGTTCAAGCCTCCCTACTTCCATGCTCAGTGTAATATTCTTTTCCTTTTTTTTTTTTGAGACGGAGTCTCGATCTGTCGCCCAGGCTGGAGTGCAGTGGTGCGATCTCAACTCACAGCAACCTCCGTCTCCCAGGTTCAAGTGATTCTCCTGTCTCAGCCTCCCAAGTAGCTGGGATTACAGGCATGTGCCACCATGCCTGGCTAATTTTTGTAATTTTAGTAGAGACGGGGTTTCACCATGTTGGCCAGGCTGGTCTCGAACTCCTGATGAAGTGATCCACCTGCTTCGGGCCTCCCAAAGTGCTGAGATTACAGGCCTGAGCCACCGTGCCCAGTCAGTCTAATATTCTTTAGGGACATAGCACATCCCTGGTAAAGCCACAAAGGTATCTTTCCACTATTCCACAATGCCTAAGTAAGCACGATCTCTGCACATCATTGTACTCTTATCATCCAGCCTACGCCTCCCAGCAAGAAAGTGCTCACTGATGGATATGAATGACCGTCGTGTTCTGTAATTGGGTTTGACAGAGACAGGCTGTCATTTCTTCTCCTAGGCATCAAAAGCCATCAGCCAAAGGCACCATCATTATAAGTAAGGGGATGCGAGGAGAAGGAAGAAGGAAATGGAGTTTGGCTCAGATAAACACATGGAAGAGAAAAGGATCCAAAAGTAGTCCAAAGAGTCCAAGAAGGTTACAAGGAAAAGGACCTCCTCTCACCTCGTTTGAGATCCACATAGCAAAAAACAATGACCACACTCTGCTACCAAGCATCTCTAGCTGTCCATGCATCCATTCAAGAAATATCTCCTGAGGGCCCCGCACGGTGGCTCATGCCTGTAATCCCAGCACTTTGGATGGCTGAGGCAGGAGGATCACTTGAGATTAGGAGTTCAAGACAGGGCTGGCCAACATGGTGAAACCCCATCTCTACTAAACACACACACACACACACACACACACACAGAGCCAAATGTGGTGTGGCTCATGCCTGTAATCCCAGCACTTTGGGAGACTGAGGCAGGAGGATCACTTGAGGTCAAGAGTTCAAGACCAGGCTGGCCAATATGGTGAAACCCTGTCTCTACTAAAAATACACACACATACACACACACAAATAGCCAGATGTGGTGGCGCATGCCTGTAATCCCAGCTACCAGGGAGGCTGAGGCAGGAGGATCACCTGAACCCGGGAGGCAGAGTTAACAGTAAGCCGAGATCTTCCCACTACACTCCAGCCTGGGTGACAGAGTGAGACTCTGTTTCAAAACAAAGAAAAGAAAGAAAGAAAGAAACAAAGAAAGAAAAAGAACATCTCCTGAGTACCTACCACGGCCGAGGGCAGCTCTAAGTGTCTCGGGAATATGATGGGAAGCAGCACGCATGGCTCTTCCCGTAAGTACTTTGTATTCTCACAACTGCTGTGTGTTGGGTTTCATACTTATGCTATACATTTTGAATTTCAATTCATTCTGACATATGACAGTCCCATTTTACACTTAAAAAGTGAAGGGACTTGCCCAAGGTCACAGAGGTAATAAGCGACAGTGGAAATCAAACTCAGTCTGTCTTTTTCTTTTTTTTTTTTTTTGAGACAGAGTCTTGCTCTGCTCACTGCAACCTCCGCCTCCCACGCTCAAGCGATTCTCCCGCCTCAGCCTCCCGAGTAGCTGGGATTACAGACGCCCGCCACCACGCCTGACTAATTTTTCTATTTTTAGTAGAGACGGGGTTTCGCCATGTTGGCCAGGCTGGTCTTTAACTCCTGACCTCGTGATCCACCCACCTCAGCCTCCCAAAGTGCTGGGATTACAGGTGTGAGTCACCGCACCTGGCCCTGAGTGTCCTTTTAATACACTGGTTTTGAGGGTTTTTGTTAAGAGTTTGGGTCTTGCTCTGTCACCCAGGATGGATGAGTGCAGTGGTGCAATCATGGCTCACTGCAGCCTCGAACTCCTAGGCTCAAGCGTTCCTCCCACCTCGGCCTCTTGAGTAGCTGCGACCATGGGCATGCACCACAATGCCTGGCTAATTTTTTACTTTTTGCAGAGACAAGGTCTTACTATGTTGCCCAAACTAGTCTTAAACTCCTGGTCTCAAGCCATCCTTCTGCCTCAGCCTCCCAAAGTGCTAGGATTATAGGCATAAGCCACCGCGCCTGGTTCTTCTAATATATTCTTAAACACTCCCAGGTCATCTAATCTTAGGTTGTTTCTTCACTGCCCTTGGGCTTGGGTGTGCTCATGTTCCGTCTTCCTGTGGTCACTCTTAGCTCTAAGTAATTACCGAGCTTTCTTCCTGTCCACAGAGGGCACTCCAGATTTGGCAACAAGCAAAGGTCAGGTGGGTTGGGTTTCTTCAGCAAGAATGACACTGGCTGCCTCTCCTGCTACCTCTGGGCTGGGCAGGCGGCAGCTGCCCCCACTGGCAGGGTGCCAGTCACACTCACCTGCCAATACAGATGTGCCCACATCTGAGGGCTGTCCAGAAACAAGACTCCCTGTTTCTTCAGGAGGGGCCAGCTGCAACCAGACACCGTGAGTCCTCAGAGGTAAAGGGAGTAGGTGTCCCTCTAACACCCAAGCCCTGGTTCCGGGAACGAGACTTCCACAACCCAGGGCCTGCACCTCTCCTCAATCCCTGTGGAATGTCTGTGTGCAGCAAATGAAGGCTTGAACTGCCCTGGTTTCCTTCTGATGTTCCCTGCAGCGACTGATTTTAATATACACATGTGCCCTCTCCCTCCCTTCACTCCTTCCTGCAGGAAATGGTGGTACCATCCAGCATCTGTGGGCTGCAAGAAAGAAGAAATATAACACCAGACCACCTCTGGCATTGATGAACAGAGATGCTTTCCAAACGCCATCCCTCTCTTTTTGTTTTTGGTTTTGGTGTTTGCTTGTTTGTTTATTTTTGAGACAGTCTCGCTCTGTCGCCCAGGTTGGAGTGCAGTGGCATGATCCCTGCTCACTGCAGCCTCTGCCTCCCGGGTTCAAGCGATGCTCTTGCCTCAACCTCTTGAGTAGCTGGGATTACAGATGCCCACCACCAGGCCTGGCTAATTTTTGTATTTTTAGTAGAGACGGGTTTCACCACCTTGGCCAGGTTGGTCTGGAACTCCTGACCCCAAGTGATCTGCCCGCCTCGGCCTCCCGAACTGCTGGGATTACAGGCATGAGCCACCGTGCCCGGCCACCATCCCTCTCTTTCTGACTCCACCTTGGAGACCTGACCCTCTATCTCTCTGTGCCAACTCACTTTCCTCGCCTAGGGAGTTCAGTTGGGTGGGTTGTGGTGTGCTGGGGCTATATAGGAGAGTTTTGGTTTCCTATCGCTCAGACTCCAACTTCAAGTGCCTGAGTGGCTTGGGGGCAGGAATGGAAGAGGTAATTTTGACTTCTCTCCATTTCTACAAAGGTTTTCAATTTCTTTAAGCAACTCCACTTCTATTCAATATCCTTCTGAAATCTAAATTCGGTACCTAAGTTGAATCAATTGCATTTCTTCTTATGACAGAGCTGCCCTGGGCTCACAGGAATACAGCTCTGATGTGCGCCCTGCGTGGGGACTCTGAGGAGGGGAGGGGGTGTCTCTAAGGCTTGGAGCCTGCGAGGGGCAAGTGAAATTCCAGACCCCTCCATCTCTTTCCCCTTACTCATTAGGAAAGTGCTGGACTCCTGGGAGGAAGTACCCTGGTATTCCTGAACCTGGCTCTGCCCTTCCCTAACCATGTTACCCTGGAGAAGTCACATAGTATCTCTGTTTCTCACCTTTCTCACCTCTGAAATGAGAGAAATAAGTAACTTCCTCAGAAGGTGACAGAAACATGATAGAGAGCCAAAAATCATGTACAGAAGAATTCTAATAAGAAACTCATCTGTCCCTAGGTTCGCTTTCTTTTTTATTTTATTTTATGCTATTCTATTTATTTATTTGAGACCAAATCTTGTTCTGTCACCCAGGCTGGAGTGTAGTGGTGCAATCTCAGCTCACCGCAACCTCCGCCTCTGAAGTTCAAGCCATTCTCCTGCCTCAGCCTCCAGAGTAGCTGGGATTACAGGCACGAGCCACCGCACCCTGCTAATTTTTGTATTTTTTTTAGAGACAGGGTTTCGCCATGCTGGCCAGACTGGTCTGGACCTCCTGGCCTCAAGTGATCCACCCAATCTCGGCCTCCCAAAGTGCTCGGATTACAGGTGTGAGCCACTGTGCCCGGCCACTAGGTCCACTTTCTTAATGCTGGTACAAAGCCAACAGGCCATCGTTTAAAATTTTTTTAAACACGGTATTGTTTCCTGTATAACTGGTTTAGATTTTCCAAATTTTTTACAATAAACATGAATTAATTTTATTCTACAAAAAAGAATATGTAGTTGACCCTTGAACAAGGGTCTGAACTGCACGGGTCCACATGTACATAGACTTTTTTTCTTCCTCTGCCACCCCTGAGACAGCAAGACCAACCCTTCCTCCTCCTCCTCAGCCTACTCAATGTGAAGACGACCAGGATGAAGACCTTTACAATAATCCACTTCTACTCAATTAATAGTAAATATATTTTCTTTCCACATGATTTTCTTTTCTTTTTCTTTTGAGCCAGAAGGCTGGAGAGCGGTGGTACAATCATAGCTCACTGTAGCCTCGAACTCCTAGGCTCAAAACATCCTCCCATCTCAGCTTCCTGAAGAGCTGGGACCACAGGTGTGCACCACCATGCCCGGCTGATTTTTGTAAAGATGAGATCTTGCTATGTTGCCTAGGTTGGTCTCAAATTCCTGGCCTCAACTGATCTTCTCACCTCAGCTTCCCATAGTACAGGGATTTTACAGGCATGAGCCAATGCGCCCAGCCTGTACAATTTTCTTAATATTTCCTTCTCTTTAGCTTACTTTTTATAAGAATACAGTGTATAATACACACAATGTAGAAAATAAGTGTTAATCAACTGCTTATGTTACCAGTTAGCCTTCTGGTCAAGAGTAGGCTATTAATAGCTAAGTTCTGGGGGAGTCAAAAATTATACTTGGATTTTTGACTGTGCAAGGGTTGGCGTTGCTAACCTCTGCATTGTTCAAGGGTTAACTATAAAGCCATATTCACGTTATGAAATCATATATTTAACGAAAACACGCTGAAACTTGCCGATTCCTAACCTGGCTCACTTCCGAGGGCCTTCGTCTGAGGGCCTCAAAGGATCTCGTTCTCTTCAGTCAGGAAGGTGAAGACTAGAGGAGCCACAAGATGGCGCAGGCAAGAAGGCTTCCTCACACTCAGTCTCTCTAGCTGAGTCCTCCCAGCCTCCACTCCTCTCCACATCCATCCAACCCAACTCAGCCTTTACAGCCTTGAGGTTATTTCCTATCTGGCCATCACTTACCTCCTCAAACTAGTTCCCAACAACTTGATCAACCAATAAACCTTAAGTGCCCCATTAAGTGCAAGGGGCTGTGGTGTGATGAGGGATGGAGGTGGTATTAAAAGTCAAAAATATGGTTCCAGCCCTTAAAAGGCCTACGGTCAAGGCGCTGTGGCTCACACCTCTAATCCCAGCACTTTGGGAGGCCAAGGCCGGGGGTGGGGAGGGGGATGAAATGGAGTGGGGTGGGGATCACTTGAACCCAGGAGTTTGAAACCAGCCCTGGCAACTTGGCAGAACCCCATCTCCACAAAAAATTTGTTAGGCATGGTAGCACGTACTTGTAGTTCCTGCTACTAGGGAGCCTGAGGTGGGAGGATCACTTGAGCCCAGGAAGTAGAGGTTGCAATGAGCTATGATTGCATCACTGCACTCCAGCCTGAGTAACAGAGTGAGACTCTGTCTCAAAAAAAAAAAAAAAGAAGAAGCCTATAGGCAGGGCACAGAGGCTCACGCCTGTTATCTCAGCACTTTGGGAGGCCGAGGCGGGCGGATCACTTGAGGTCAGGAGCTCAAGACCAGTCTAGCCAACATGGTGAAACCCCGTCTCTACTAAAAATACAAAAATTAGCCAGGCGTGGTGGTGGGCGCCTGTAGTCCCAGCTACTTGGGAGCTGAGGCAGGAAAGTCGCTTGAACCCAGGAGGCGGAGATTGCAGTGAGCAGAGATCTCACCACTGCACTCCAGCCCTGCGACACAGCAAGACTCCATCTCAAAAAAAAAAAAAAAAAAAAAGCAGCAGCAGCCAGGAGGAGGTCCCACCTGCTTGGATTTCACAGGAGTCCACGGGAAAGATTTAAGAAACTTGAACAACCTTTAAAATGCCAGGTTCCCACTCCGTACCAAGTGGCCTTGGCCCTCTTACACGCACAGTGCACCAGCTCTAGCAGCCTCTCCATTAATTCCAAGGGAATAAAGAACATTAAGGTCAAGGTTTCCTTCTCCACCCTCGGGAGCAATGAATGAAGACCGGCTGCAGAGCAAGAGAACACGTGTCTCCCCAGGCACTAGGAGCCCTTTGCCTTCTCGCCGCAGCCTCCCACTGTAGCGGGTGGAGAGCATCAACAGATGGGACACGCACTACCAAAAACGAGCACCGGCAGAGGATGAAGGTGCTTGAGGAGCCAGGTGGGGATAGAAAGAGTCCCCTATATTTCACAATTTTTCCCTGCTCTTTTCCTGCAGGCTTCATGTCACTGCAAATGACACTAGGCAGTCAGGCCAATGACATCTGACTAGTCGCAGCTTGCATTCTTAGCTTGCCCAGGAAAAGCTCTCAACTTGGCCTTGCTGCCAACTTGCAAGTCAGGAAAACTCAGCCTTCCCGCCCCACAGCACCTGACTCCACCAGCCCAGGAACTGTTTACAGGGCAGAAGGCCACAGAGAAGGAAGCCAGATGTCAGCGTGATGCACATGCTGAAGATCGAGACACTGTTGCAGGAGCTAAGAACCTCCATTCTGGAGCCTGACATTCCAGGTTCAATTCCCAGCCCTGACACTCACTAGCTGGGTGACTGTGAGCAAGTTGTTCACGCGGGTGTCAGAGCACCCATCTCGCAGGTCATTGTAAAGGCTCGATGGGTTCATGTAAGTCTGTGGCATGTAGAAAGTAGCCTCCTAACCTTCCTTCACCTAGTGTTCTCATTTCTCATCTGGGGATGGGTGGAGCCTCTCTGGACAGATGTGAACATACAGTGAGATAATGCACTTGTAATGTCTTTGCACACATCTGGCACACAGCAAGAATTCCATCAGTTATTATTATAGAATTTTATTATTCCTATGAGGGAAGTTTGGGGTACAGCTATATAACATTTAGTGCTCCTAACTGAAACTAATACTGGGGCCAGGCATGGTGGCTCACTCCTGTCATCCCAACACTTTGGAAGGCCCAGGCGGGAGGACTGCTTGAAGCCAAGAGTTTGAGACCAGCCTGGCCAACCTAGCAAGACCCTGTCTCTGCAAAAAATTAAAAAATTAGCAGGGTGTGGTGATGCACATCTGTAGACCCAGCTACTTGGGAGGCTGAGGCCGGAGGATGACTTGAGCCCATAAGTTCGAAGCTGCAGTGAGCTGTGACTGCACCACGGCACTCCAGCCCAAGTGACAGAGCAATAAAACTCTGTCTCACAAAAAAAGAAAAAGAAAAGAAAGGAAAGGAAAACATAAAACAAAGAAACTGATACTAAAATAACCTGTGTCCCTGAGAAAAGCCTGATGAGTGAGGGAAACCAGGTTATCCTTTGAAGTTCCTATGGGTATGTCTACGGCAGGAATCTATCCCAAATTATAAGCTACCCCATAAATTTCTGATTCCTCCAGAAATGAACTATGGGTTTTTATTGCATTCTGTGCCATATTTCAGACACCTGAGAGAAGAGCTTCTGCATAACTTTCGTGGGCTACCCTGACAGCCAGGCCACATACCCTGTAAGTTCAAGGCATCCCCTGGATACCTGTCAAATGGCATTGAGAAGACCGCAGCGTCCTTTCACCTGCTCAGAGATCTGACCTCCCCTCTCCCTCCATCCCATCCCTCCCCCGAGTACCCAGCAGGGACCACTGGTGAGCAGGAAGAGAACCATCTGCCATCCTCCTTCTCCCCGCCCCCTGCCACCACGGTGAAGACAGCTGAGCCTGATCCTCCAATGTGAGAAGGTATACGTCTGTATTTGCAATTCCACATATTTTTGTTTTCAACAAGTCTAATACTCCTTTCACTTAGGTGGAAACCATGGACAGAAGTTTGTGCCTATGGGGTCAAGAGCACAGGCTCTGTGGTCAACCAGACACAGGGTTCTGATTCCAAACTCTATTATTATTCCTATTACAGCGGTTTGGGGCGCAGTTATACCTTATTTAACACAAGGCAACTTAGTTAACCTCGCCTCGCTTCTTTTTCTCATTTCCCCTCTGGGGATGGGTGGAGCCTCGCTGGACAGATGTGAACATACAGTGAGATAATGCACTTGTAATGTCTTTGCACGCATCTGGCACACAGGAAGAATTCCATCAGTTATTATTATCACGATCTGCGTGATTATCTGCAGTTCGTTTGAGAACATGAGTTAGAAGCTCAGAAAGGAAGGAGGTAGTCTGTACCTAAGTACGTATCTGCTTGGATAACCCCACGAGTCCTGGAAACCTGCCTGTACTCAGGTAGGTAACACTCACTCCGACTTTGGGGACAGCAAGTGTCCAATGACCTGGCCCATGTGTGACGAGAGCACATAAAAAGTCTCCCTCTTCTCCTGAAGTACTGAGGACAACATTTTAGATGGCACAGATTCTGGCAATTGTCACTAATGGGATGCCACATCTCGCTTTGCTACATTCTGGAAACTTCCCAGGCCCACCTTGAACTTTTAACAATCGACCCTCAGCAACCCCCAAGGAGAAACAAAGGAGGCGGGAAGGGAGGAGTCCTCATTCTTAGCTAAGCAGCTCGCCTCAGAGAGAGATGGCATATTCCTCCGATATACTACCGAAGCGCATTAGCTCCACGACCTGGGGCCTTGCCTTTGTCTGCAGACATCTAAGCCCTCCAATCTCCCCGCTCCCTACTGGTCCCCCACCAAACGCTGGGCTCTAAAACTATTTGCTCCTACACGTCTGCCCGCGTGCCTCCAGTCCCATTTGGCCGCTACACTAGTTTCTGCGCTTGGGCTGGAGTTGCCAGGGAATGATTTCCAGTCCGCACGCGGGAACCCGGAGCCAACTGTACTGACATGTTTTCAGGATAAAACCAAACTTGCAGGTGGGGCACGGAAAAGAATCAGACAAGTTGTTCTTTCCAGCAGCCCCGGCCATCTGCCCGAGATGGGGCAGGAAGAGTAAGAGGGAGAGCGCGGGAGCCAGGATGTGCCGGCTCCCAGACACAGCGCACAGCGCGCAGCGCGCAGGGACCCCGGGGCTCATCCTGTGCCCCGCCCGCCAGCGCCGAGCCCCGGAGGCGCCGGCGTGCGTCCTTACCATTCAGCTGCCGGTACACGATGTCCTCCAGCAGCGACAGGCGCTTCAGGACCGCATCCTGGATGGGGCTGGCGCTGTGCGCGCTGAGGTTGGCCACCTCGGCGCGCGGCCGGATCTCGTGGAAGGCGTCTCCGCTGCGCACCGCGATGGGCCGGCACTTGGCTAGGAAGAGCACGAAGCCGGCCACCGCGATCAAGTTCAACACCAGCAGCACTTTGACTCTTCTCAGTGAAGCCATCAAACACCCAGCTGGCCCTCGCCCCGGACCCGCGCCCCCTGGGGCTCCGGCGAGGCGCGGGGCAGCCAGGGGCCGTGCAAGCCACACACACCAGACGGCCGGCAGGGATCCAAGCCCCTGCCCGCTCCACCTCAGGGATGCTCGGGCGGCGGAGACAGCTGGGAGGACGGAACGGTCGTGGGGAGCGCGGAATCGCTGACACGGAAGACCCCGCTCTGCAGAAGTGCTCCCCGAGACGCCTACTCAGTCCACGGCGCACAGTCCCTTCCAGGCGTCTCGGGGAAAGGCCAGGGACTTCGGGGTCTCTCTTTTGCACCAGCAAGGGGTTCGCCTCTGGACCTCCAGCTGCCGGCGCCGCGGACTCCGGGGCCGGCAGGCGGGGCCGCCCGAGAGGCGCAGAGAGAGCGGCGTGCAGGTGCCCGGCTCAGGGATCGCCGCCCGCCCACGGCGGAACGCGCCGCGCCTGGGGCCGCACAGCCTCCACCCTCGCCCGCAGGCGGCCGTCGCGGCGCGCCACCCGCGCTCTTCAGCAGAGGACCCGCTCCCCCGGGCTGGCGCCTTTGTTCCGCTCACCGACCCGCTCCATCGCGCCGGGCAGAGGGGAAGCTCGCGCGGAGCGCCCGCATCCTCGAGGCTCCGCAGTCACGCTCAAGTCTCAATTACTCTCAAAGTGGGGGCAACACTAGGGGGCGGGCGCGGGGCCCAGCGCGACGTCCTCTCCGCCCCCCGCGCGGGGTCCACCCCACCTCGCCGGCAAACTCACCAGCGCGCTCAGCGCCGCCGGCTCCCGGACACGTTCCAAGCCCCCAAACCGCGCCAAGAGCCTTCGGGGCCTGCAGGGCGCACCGGCCTGTCTCGGAGCTGGCGCGTCGCGAGGCTGGCCGGAAGGAGTCGGACCTCAAAAGTCACAGCAGTTCTCTACCCCTCCGAAAACGCCGCGGGGGAGCGCGGCGGGGAGGGACGCGCGGCAGGGAGGGACGCGCGCCAGGGAGGGACCTGCGCCGTATCACCCTCCGCTCGCCAGATCCGGCCGCGCGGCTCGTCCCGCGCCCCCGGGAGCCAAACGCCGAGTCTCCCAATTGGCGGACGCAGTGACACTGCCGCTGCGGCACCGAGAGCCACACAGCCCCTGAGCTGGGGAGCCCGGAGGGGACGCGCAGGTGGCGGCAGAGGGCGGGGCGCGGCCCGAGGGGAGCGGCGGCGGCGCCAGCTCCTCCTCCGCCGCCCCTGGCCGCCCTGTCCGCGCGAGGCTGTCGGCCGCCGCCGCCCGCAGGCTGCCGAGCGCACAGCTCCCCGGTGTGCCGGCTCGTGCGCGCGCACCCTGGCAGGGCGGGGGCGCCTGGAGAGTGGGGACCGCGCAGGATGGAGGCAGTCAAGGCATGCTGGCTGCGGCCGGCGCTGGAGGGACCCTTTAGTTCTCAGTACTCCCCGAGTGGGCGGGTTCGTTCCATCCCGGTTGGCGATGAAGACATCCTTCTCTGTGTGCTCGCGGCTCCGCGCTGCGTGGCCAGGAATGGCTAGAGGGAAAATCTGGCCTGGAGACTCGGATTCTGAGACTTTCGGAGCCAGGCCGGGCGTGAGCGGGCTTGGGGGGATTCCCTTAGAACAAGAATTCTAACCTACCCAGTCACTGCTTCTAGGCCCACCCACAGCTCTGTTCAAATTTTATTATAAGAAGCATATTGATTTGGCTACTGGTTTTCCACTACCTCTTCTTCTTCCCAAAACCCAGGAACTCGAAATACTGGAATTCAAACCCCCCTGGCTGATCCATTTAATTCCTTGGGTCTAAAATAGAAATGAGGCCGCCAACTAATAAAAATCGGGCAGCAAAGCTAAACGGAGCTGGTCGTTTTCCCCTCATCATTTTGATCTTACTACAGTTTTTGTTTTGCTTTTTTTCTGGGGCTTGGTTTCTTGTTTTGTTTTTGCTTATGTATTATTTTAAGTTTTGATTTTTAACACAGAAATGCACATGCAAAAAAAAATAGTCTTTTTATTTCATTCCCTTGGAACTCTGTGCCTGGTTGCAATCGGATCCTCAGGGCGCATGCTTTGTATAATCTACCTGAAAGTGGACACAAAACAGTTAAATGAAAAAGGCACAAGGGATGATTTTTAGCCACACATGTTGGGCAAGACAGAGGCTGTGTGGGAAGAAACTTGGGTTACTGAGCATCTCACGGAGCATCCAGTTGAGTTGGGTGCTATTATAACCACACTACAGATGGAACTAGCACAATCAATGGAAGCTTCTGCAAAAATAATTTTTGAACATTCCCTCAGCCGCAGGACTGAAGCCAGGGAGGCTGAGGCATTGGGTTAGGGTGCCGGAGCAGCAGTAAGTGGCTCTAAGTACGTGCTTGAGGCTGACTCTCAAGCATGTGCGTATTTGGGAGTGGGAGACAGGAAACAAAGTAGAGGAAACAGCCTCAGAGTAATCGAGAAGTTTCCAGGCAAATTTCAACTTAAGAGAGATTTCTGTGCTTTCTCTAAAGTCAGAGAGGTCCCAGATCCAAATTAACCTTTGGCTTTATCATGTATCCTGCAGGCGCCTCCTCCCAGCTCCTGCACGCATTCTGGACAGCTTCTGTGTTCAAAAATGACACTGGACACTGTACTCAATGAGTGACCCACTGTCATGGCCACATCCTGAACGCTGCATTCACAGAGAAGCATTCCACTCCTGCAGTTCTGCACTAAAATCCCAGCCTGTTAATACTGTTCCCTAGCTTTTTACCTCTCCCATTCTCAACTCCAAACAAAAATATTTTTCAGCCAACAACTTCCTTCTGCTTCCCAGGTATCTATGCCTCTCTATCCCCTCTGGAGTTCCTTCCCTCCTCTTCCTGGAGTTCATGGTTACTCGTTTATTTCAAACACATTCCTAATAGCACCTGCTATTAAGGATCATGCACATGTCTATCACGTTTTTCCACTGCCCCAGCCCAGTAATCCCCAACTCTGAATCAATTTCACCTTCTTCTTTCTCAACCCAAGGACAAAGGCAAGAGCAAGTCTATCCAGGGAAAACCCCATCATCTCAAAGCCTGCAGGCATTTCCAATTGGTGGTGTCTAACCTTACCTGGGCCTTTGATTCTACTCAAAACCACTATTCCATGTCCTAGCCAGCTCCTCTCCCTAGAGACACCCTAGCTAGACTTCAGGAGTTCATGAATGGCCCTCAGTCAGATGCAAAAATGTATCTGCATGTTATATAGACATTTTTTTCTGGGGAAAAGACTTGTAAGTTTCATCAGCTTCTCAAAATAGTCAATGACCCTAAAAGTTTAAGGACCTGCCTAGCACACATTATATATGCAAAAACATAATCAACTACATGTTTATTATATACCAGCCGCTTCTGAAACCAACAAAATTACACTTCAGTGGCTGTGTGGTCTGCTAGCTATAAGGTCTGGGTTCTAGTCCCTTTTCAGTCACCAAAGAATAAATCTGTTCTTGACTTTAAAAGAAGAGATTTATCTTGGATGGCACCCAAAACCTTTCCCAGTCATAAAACTTGGTTTAACTACAAAAGCTTTATCAAAAGAGTTTCTTTGGTTGGTTGGTTGGTTGGTTGAGCAAACTAAAAGGAAACAGACCAATAGTATTTCTGTGCAAGGAGTTTTTATTTCAGATACATTTTTCACTCAACCATGGTTCAAATAACATATACCTTTGACATGACTCTGTCCACTCTGTTTGCGTGTTAAAAATGTATTGCATCTCATCTGAGTCCATTACAGTAGTTAAAATACTTGGAGTTTCGCCAAGGGAAACCAGGGACTCATCTCTCTACAGAGGTTTGGCCAACCCATTTATTGTTGTTAGAACTGGTGAGGCAAAGTCATCACTCTCATAAAACCCTGAGCATTGCAAAAGATATGGGAGTTTTTGTTGTGATAATTCCAACTTTTACTTTAGATACAGAGTGTATGTGTGGTGTGCACGTTTGTTACATGAGTATATTGTGTGATGCTGAGGTTTGGGGTACGGATTCCATCACCCAGGTACTAATGAGCATAGTAACCAATAGATAGTTTTCTTTTTGTTTGTTTTTGAGACAGTCTTGCTGTTGCCCAGGCTGGAGTGTAATGGCGCAATCTGGGCTCACTGCAAACTCCACCTCCTGGGTTCAAGCGATTCTTCTGCCTCAGCCTCCCAAGTAGCTGGGATTAGAGGCAGGGCCACCATGCCTGGCTAATTTTTGCATTTTTAATAGAGATGGGTTTTCGCCATGTTGGCCAGGCTGGTCTCCAACTTCTGACCTCAGGTGGTCTGCCTGCCTCGGCCTCCCAAAGTGCTGAGATTACAAGAGTGAGCCACTACGCTTGGTTGGTAGTTTTTCAACCCATGTTCCCCTCCCCCCACCCTTGTAGTAGCCCACAGTGTCCATTGTCCCCATGTTGATGTCCACACGTACTCAGTGTCTAGCGCCCACTTATAAATGAAAACATGCAATAATTGGTTTTCTGTTCCTACGTTAATCCTTTTAGGATTATGGCCTCCTACCTGCAGGGTTTTGTTTTGTTTTGTTTTGTTTTGTTTTTTAGACAGAGTTTCACTCTTGTAGCCCAGGCTGGAGTGCAATGGCATGATCTCGGCTCACCGCAACCTCCACCTCCCGGGTTCAAGCAATTCTCTTGCTGCAGCCTCCCGACTGGCTGGGATTACAGGCATGTGCCACCACACCAGACTAAATTGTATTTTTTTAGTAGAGACAGGGTTTCTGCATGTTGGTCAGGCTGGTCTCGAACTCCTGACTCCATGATCCGCCCACCTCGGCCTCCTAAAGTGCTGGGATTAGAGGCGTCCAGCTGCAGATTTTTTTTAAGGAGGAAACAAAAAAACATGAATCTACCTCCCCGATTCAAGAATTCACAGTGTAGCAGTGGTGGGGAGCTTACAGGGGAGGTAAGTAAGCCACTGCGCCCAGCTGCAGATTTTTTTTAAGGAGGAAACAAAAAAACATGAATCTACCTCCCCGATTCAAGAATTCACAGTGTAGCAGTGGTGGGGAGCTTACAGGGGAGGTAAGTAAACAGGGAAAGACCAAGCTGTGTTGAGTGTGCTCAGTGCCTAGGTATTGTGTGTCAGGCATTGTACATGCATCAGCCTAGCCTCACCATTGAATCTGTTGTGTGACCTTGAGCAAGTTACCTCACTTCTTTGGGCGTTATCTGTTTTTCTTTTTCCAGCTTCAAATAGGAATAATATCCATAATCCTACCTCTTGAAGTTGCAAGCATAAATGAGCTAATACATGTAAATTACTTAGCTCAGTGCTAGGCACCTGATAAGCACCATGAAAATAAGCAAAGACCACCCAAGTGAGGACAAGCAAAGGCTATCTATTCTGAGCTTGCTATTGCAAGGGAGTCAGCCATCATCCCCTGCATGGGGTGGAAACTCAAAGGCAGGCAGAGGAAAGAAAAGAAAAGCTTCCGGGGGCTGAGTGAGGTGGCTCATGCCTGAAATCCCAGCACTTGGGGAAGCCAAGGTGGGCAGATCACCTGAGGTCAGGAGTTTGAGACCAGCCTGGCTAATATGGTGAAACCCCGTCTCTGCTAAAAACACAAAAATTAGCTGGGCGTGGTGGGATACCTCCCAGCTACTAGAAAGGCTAAAGCGAAAGAATTACTTGAACCTGGGAGACAGAGATTGCAGTGAACCGAGATTGCACTACAGCACTCTAGCCTGGGCGACAGAGTGAGATTCTGTCTCAAAAAATAAAACAAGAAAGAAAAGAAAAAGAAAAGCTTCTGGGGAGTGAAAGGGACAAGTGCACCCTGATTCAAGGCTGCTAGTCTGGGGAAGCGCGAGGTGAGCTAACGCAGAAGCAGGGTGTCCATGGGATCAGTAAGGAGGACATATTTCGCTTTCAGTTGGTTGGTTCAAAGTTGAAAATTGGGCAAAAATCTGAGAAGCTGGCAGCCATGTCCTGGCCATGTGGAGCCACTTGCCCCAGAGGTTTTGGGTCAGAGTTCTTTTTTTTTTTTTTTTAAGACGGGGTCTTACTCTGTTGCCTAGGCTGGAGTACAGTGGCCAATCTTGGCTGACTGCAACCTCGACCTTCTAGGCTCAAGGGATCTCCCACCTCAGCCTCCCAAGTAGCTGGGACCACCAGTGCACACCACTGTGCCCAGCTAATTTTTGTATTTTTAGTAGAGGTGGGCTTCACTGTGTTGCCCAGGCTGGCCTCAGACTCCTGGACTCAAGCAATCCACCCACCTTGGCCTCCCAAAGTGCTGTGAATACAAGCGTGAGTCACCATTCCCAGTTGTCCGGTCAGAGTTCTATTGTCACATATGGCCTGGCCATTTTCTGTTAGAATTTCAGCCTCTCTGCACTCAATAAGTATTATTACGTTAGTGCAACAGTAATTGTGGTTTTTGTCATCACTTTTCATGGCAGAAGCCACAATTACTGTTGCACCAACCTAATAGTTATGGTTATTATTAAAGTTGCTACAGTTGGCCAGACATAGTGGTTCACGCCTGTAGTCTAAGCACTTTGGGAGGCTGAGGTGGGAGAATCTCTTCAGGGTGCAAATTCAAGGCCAGTCTGAGGCCAGACATGGTGTCTCACACCTGTAATCCCAGCACTTTGGGGGGCCAACGTAGGTGGATCACCTGAGGTCAGGAGTTCGAGACCAGCCTGGTCAACATGGTGAAACCCTGTCTCTACTAAAAATACACAAGATTAGCCAGGCATGGTGGCCTGTAGTCCCAGCTATATGGGAGGCTGAGGCAGGAGAATTGCTTGAATCCAGGATTCAGGGGGGAGCCAAGACCGTGCCACTGCACTCCAGACTGGGAGAAAGAGCAAGACTGCCTCAACAAAAGAAAAAAAAAAAAAGACTGAGCAACATAGCAGGACCCCATCTCTGCAAAAATAAAAATAAAAAATTTAGCCAGGCGTAGTGGGACACTGCTGTAGTCTCAGCTGCTTGGAGGCTGAGCAGGATGATTGCTTGAGACCCAGAGTTTAAGGCTGTAGTGAGCTATGGTTGCACCACTGCACTCCAGCCTGGGCAACAGAGTGAGTTGCTTACTCTAAAAAAGAAAAAAAATTACTACAACTGAGAAAGGCCAGTAGTTGGTGAAAACAAGCGTCGGAATCCACCTGTCTTTGAGACTTAGACCATACTTCCTGTACCCCAGGTCACTTTCTGTGACCAAGATGTCATCAGCCAGCACGAGTGGTTTGCAAAGTGTAGGTACAAGGCTGAGCGCGGTGGCTCATACCTGTTATCCCAGGACTTTTCGAGGCCAAGGTGGGCAGATCACTTGAGGCAAGGAGTTCCAGACCACCCTGGCCAACATGGTGAACCACATCTCTACTGAAAACATACAAAAAATGAGCAAGATGTCGTGGTGCACACCTGTAGTCTCAGCTACTCAGGATACAAAGCAAGACAATCACTCGAACTCAGGGAGGCAGAGGTTGCAGTGAGCCGAGATTGTACCACTGCACTCCTGGGCGACAGAGCAAGAGTCTGTTTCAAAAAAAAAAAAGTGTGGATACAAGACAACCCATTGGGTTACAGGAAGAAAATATTCGAGCTTCTGTCTTCTAGTATGTGCAACTAATACAAGCAGTCATGCAGGTAAATAATTTTTAAATAAATATACATGTTTCACATCTTTTCCTGATAAGATCCACCATGAAAAAGCCGTTGAAGCCTACTAGCCAACTTGCATAACAGCCCTAGGGTTGCACTTTCATTAAAATATATCCTTTCTACTGTTGGATTCCCTTTAACCAGACCCTCTTAAGGCCCAGTTTAAAGTCCCAGTCCTCTGCAGAGCCTTATCAAAGAGCTCCTAACAAGTGCAACTGTTTATCTAGAAATCATCTACAATGTATCTAAAATCTACTAAGTGCCTATTCATCCATTGAACTCTTAATAAGGGTTTACCATGTGCTATTCTGTGCAGGGCACAGTGGGTACATGTTTCCTGCCCCCATGGGGCTTATTGTCTATTAGGAAAGACAAATGATAAATAAATCATAATGTTAAAGTTATTAAATTGTAGCCAGGAGAAACAATGTGGCCTACCCCTGAAGGACAGGCTCTTCTGTGCCTGTTCTGTTGTCCACAGTCATCCAATTTCAGGGGATCTGTCCAACCAGCTACCCTGGGGAGCACCCTTTCCCTCCTTTCCACTCCTGGGCCTCATCTCTATTTTCATTTAGCGTCCCAGATGCTGCTCCTCCCAAGGCCCACCCCTCTGGCAACGCCTAGGCCTAGAAAAGGTCTTCTGAGGCCGGACACAATGTTCACACCTGTAAGCCCAGCACCTTGGGAGACCAAGGCGGGTAGAGGCCAGGAGTTCGAGACCAGTCTGGACAACATGGTGAAACCCCGTCTCTACTAAAAATACAAAAATTAACCGGGTGTGGTGGTGGGCACCTGGAGTCCCAGCTACTCAGGAAGCTGCAGCAGGAGAATTGCTTGAACCCAGGAGGTGGGGGCTGCAGTGAGCCGAGATTATGCCACTGCACTCCAGCCTGGGTGACAGAGCGAGGCTGGATCTTAAAAAAAGAAAAGAAAAAAAAGATCTTCTGAAATGTACATGAGTCTCACTCCAGTGCTTCTCAGGGGCAAGCCTCTATTTTACTCAATGTATGCATCTTTTCTAAATGTATTAAAGGTTTGTAGAACCAGAAGACTGCGTGTCTTTAAGATTCTAAGTGGAAAAAAAAAAAAGAAAAAAGGAGGAACACAGGAGGTGACTTTTCACTGACTTTTCACTGCCTCTCCATTTCCTGTTGTTGCTATGAATAAACCCTTAATAGGATCAGTGCTTGCTTTGGGGTGAGTGTGTGGAGAGACCAAGAGACTGAGCTTTCAGTCACAGGCCATACAGATGCAGCATTGGGCTGACCCTGTTCAGCAGGACTCGGGCCTGAATGGGGCATCTGGGAACGACAGGGGGATGACCAGGGTTCAAACCTCAAAGGAACATCACTCACAAGGGGAACAGCTACAGAGGGCCCTCCATACTCACCCACACCCCCTGGCCGCACTCAGTCCCCACACATTTCTGGTCCTGCCTGGCAATTCCTGCTCTTAGTTAACAAGAATAAATATGGATGTTCAGGGTCACGAGCTGGAGACATTTATTTGTTTAGTCACTGATTCCATCCTCTTTCTGAAGATCTAGAACTCTCCTTGTGGGTTTCTAGATACAGCTTCTGTTATAAAACCGAATTGGAGTCTGCTCACTCAATGCTACAGTAAGGTCCAGACATCCACACCGAGGTTTTTGCAGTGGCGGAAGGGAAGTCATTTATTTGCACAGCATCAGGCAGGGAGAATCAGGGCAGCTCATGTTTAAGACCAGACCTCCCCAATGGCTCACAGGTAGGGGATTTAAAAGGCGTGGGTTGGTTGGGCACGGTGGCTCACTCCTGTAATCCCAGCACTTTAGGAGACTGAGGTGGGAGGATCACTTGAGGTCAGGAGTTTGAGACCCCCCTGGACAACATGGTGAAACCCCATCTCTACTAACAAAAAAGAAAAGAAAAAGAAAAAAATTAGTCGGGTGCGGTGGCCGGCGCCTGTAGTTCCAGCTACTCTGGAGGCTGTGGCAGAAGAATTGCTTAAACCCAAGAAGTGAAGGTTACAGTAAGCCAAGATCGCACCATTGCACTCCAGCCTGGGTAACAAGAGCAAAATTCTGTACATTTCAGGAAAGCAGAAGCTACAGACAAAATTGTACATCAGTACATGGAGCTTACACATTGGTTTTGGCATAAAAGAGTGGAATATCTTGAAGTGAAGTCTTACAGGTTATAGGCAGATTCACAAACTTTCTGATTTGTAATTGGTTCAGAATGCAAGCTGTGTCTAAAAATTTGGGATCAGCAGAGAAAAGCATTAGCTCTGGCTCGTGGATGTGACCTTCTTCAGGCCCCTCAGGAAGAAATTTACAAAAAAGAATGATGGTTTGAGTTGTCTTGAGTTTCCTCTTACCTGAAGTCTGCTTGTCAGTGGATTCATTTGGTGGGGTCCAGGTCAGGTCTGGATTTCTGAAAAGGCTTCTGGGTGGAGTCCAGGTTTCTGGGGAGACAGTGCAGGGCCCTAAAAAAGGGGATCTCTGCTTCATTTCACTTCCTTTGTCCACAAACAGATATCGAATCACCTACACACCAAAGTTGTAATAAATGTGTATTTGTTTACCCTCAATGCCCTTCTCATTCTATACTTGCTAGTTGATAGGGGAGAACCACCTCTCTGTAATGGGTGGTGACTTGGGCTCAAGGCCAGCTACCCTGGGTGGTTTCACGAAGCCTCTGGAGGTAGTCTCTGAAACTACAGCTTCTTGAGTTATTTTTGCTGAGTGGGACAACTTGTTTGGAGAAAACACCCCGGGAAGCATAATTTTGACAGCTCACTCAGAACTGCCCATAGCATTCTGCAAGTGCTTTGGAAATGAGCAAGATTACTGGAGTTCTCATGGCACAGGTGGAATTTCTGGGATGGATAGAAGTTTGTGAGATTTTACCTTGACCATCTTTAACTTAATTCATGGCCAAGAACATGTAAATGGATCGCCTTCAAGTTCCCCAGGCTCATGGGCTACGCTTCCATTTAATATCCTCCATCTCAGCTGCTTTGGGAAGTCCAATGCCCTCTCCAAGTACTTCCAAGGGAGAGATTCTCTGGGTTGCTCACCCTTGCAACTCATCTGGGTTGCTACCCTAGATGAGTAGCTCATCTAGATTGGAAGCCACCTAACTGTGGTTGCCATGCTGTACTCCATAGAACTTTTGGTTGCTTGGTCAACATTTGTCCATGTCTTCATCTCCCTTCATTAACATTTTTTTTAAGACAGGGTCTCCCTCTGTCACCCAGGCTAGAATGCAGTGGTATGATCATAGCTCATACAGCCTTGACCTTCTGGACTCAAGCAGTCCTCCTGCCTCAGCCTCTTGAGTAGCTGAGACTACAGGCATGTGCCACCATGCCCAGCTAATTATTTATTTATTTATTTGTTTGTTTGTTTGTTTTGTAGAGATTGGTTCTTGCTGTGTTGCCCAGGCTGGGCTGAAACTCCTGTCCTCAAGTAATTCTCCAGCCTGGGCCTTCCAAAGCACTGGGATTATAGGCGTGAACCACCAAGCCCAGCCCTCACTAACATTTCTTCTCAACCAGGGACATAGGTTCCTGTATTAGTTTTCTGTAGTTCCTGTGAAAAATTACCACCAACTCAGTGGCTTAAAACCGCATAAATTTGTTATCTGACAGTTTTGAAGTTCAGAAATCCAACACAGAGAGCATTGGGCTAGGATCAAGGGGTTGTCAGGATTGTACTCCTTTCTGGAAGTTCCAGGGAACAATCTTTTCTTTCCTTTTCTGGATTCTAGAAGCTTCCCACTTTGTTTGGCTCATGACCCCTTTCTCCATCTTCAAAGCGAATGATGTCAGGCTGTAATTTTCTCATGCTGCCATGTCTCCGGTTCTCTGATCACAACCAGATAAGATGCTCCACTACTGAAGGCTCATGTGATTAGATTGGGCCCACCTGGATAATCTAGGATAATCTCCTATCTCATGGTCTTTAGTTTTAATCACATCTGCAAAGTCCCTTTTGCCATATAAGCTAACACTGTATATTCATAGGTTCTTGGGTATTAGAGTAATGACATCTTTGGGGCGGGGATTATTCTGTCAAATTCCATTCTTCCTGCCCCAGGCACCTCCAAGCAAGTTGTAGGTTAACAGATTTTATGTAAGAGCAGAGTGTATCACTGGAATTACAGTGGAGAATGGGGAAAAGTAAAACTCAGTATTAAGTATCAGTGGGCCTAAAAATCACTGGCCCTTGCCTGTCATGGGGAAGCCTTTCCTGCTATCTTGCTCCTGGGCCCTGGCCCTAAGAAAAATCCTGCCACCAACTTCGAAACCAGTATTTCCCAAACTTCATTCACTTACATTGAGTCAGCTACCTGTGCATCCAAGCCTGGGACATGCTAGACTTCTTTTCCCAGTCTCCCTTGTTGTTAGGAGTGAACGTATAACTTAGTTATAGTCAAATGTGAGCTGTCTGGGTTAGAGGCTTTCAGATATCTCTAGGCCTCTTTCATGTTCTTCTTTTCCCCTTTTCTGTGTGCTAGAATCTGAAAGTTGAAACCCAGCCTTGAGCATACAGATGATGATGACAAGATAAAGGGATCCTGGGGCCCTGAGACACCACATGGAGGAAAACCACTTGCTAACCAGAAACACTTAACCTATACCATTAAGAAAATAATAAACTTCTTGTCCATTAAGCTACGGAATTTGAGTGATCTGTTTGTTACAGCAGCTTATCCTTCCCTAATGGGTATATTTATCAAACTCTTAATGTTTAAGTACCAACTGTACTATTATCTACTTTCTTTTATTTTAGAGATGGGGTCTCACTATGCTGACCACGCTGGTCTCAAACTCACAGTCTCCCAAAGTGCTGGGATTACAGGCATAAGCTATCATGACCAGCCCCATTTTTTAATTTAAGAAAATTCACTCCTCTTTTCAATTAGTTATATACTCACAAAGTAATAAAGCAAATTTCATTAGATGCTTACTATGCCTCATGCTTTGTTTTAACTTATTGAAGACTTCACATGCATGAATTTATTTTTGTCCTCCCAAGAATTATATAAGGTAGGTACCATTATTATCATGCCCATTTAACAAATTAGGGGATTGAGGCGTGGAGACGTTTAGTTGCTTGCTGACCTCTCACAGCTGATAGGTGGAAGAACCAGACTTTGAACCAGGAAGTCTGAGTTTGAGTTCTGAACCAGAGTGGGTTGATACCTTTTTCACTCGTTTGTTTTGAAAGCTATATTTTGGTTGGGCGTAGTGGCTTATGCCTATAATCCCAGCACTTTGGGAGGCTGAGGTGGGCAGATCATGAGGTCAGGAGATCGAGACCATCCTGGTCAACATGGTGAAACCCCATCTCTACTAAAAATATAAAAATTAGCTGGGAGTGGTGGCACATGCCTGTGATCCCAGTTATTCGGGAGGCTGAGGTAGGAGAATTGCTTGAACCCAGGAGGTAGAGGTTGCAGTGAGCCAAGATAGCGCCACTGCACTTCAGCCTGGCGACAGAAAAAGACTCTGTCAAAAAAAGAGAAAGAGAGAGAGAAGGAGAGGAAGGAAAGGAAAGGAAAGGAAAGGAAAGAAAGGAGGGAGAGAGAGAAAGGACGGAGGGAGGGAGGGAAGGACGGAGGGAGGGAGGGAGGAAGGAAGGAAGGAAGGAAGGAAGGGAGGAAGGAAGGAAGGAAGACTTGCTCATAATATACATGAAGTGATTAACTTTTTTATAAAACATGCCCATCCATAGACGCCCCTGATGGCATCAGAGATATTGATACCACACTTTAGCAAATACTGCCCTAGAGCAAATGAAGAAAGTCCTGCAAATGACCATTTTTTATCTTCACTATATATGGGAGATCCAACCACAGGAAGATGAGATAGACTGAAGGTGGGCTGCTAGGTGTAGGTGCGGCTGGGTGTCTTTCAGGGGATGGTGTCCACAGGGCACTGTGGGAGGTAGGAGGGCATGAGAGCAGGCACTGGGGATGGAGGCAAAACCAATAGGAGGTGATGGAAGCAGCCCAGGTGGGTAGGTGAAAGGTGACATTCAAGGAGCAACAGTAGATGGCAGGCTCAGCAACAGGAAACTGAGTGCCAGATCACCTGAGGGTAGGAGATTCATCGGGATCTGATCCACACCAGTTTGCTTATCAGGTCACAGAGGAAACCACAGGTTGGGGGTACAGGGACCCAGGAGACGACATTGACAAGGAAATAGCTACCTAACTAATGGCTACCAAGCAGAGGATTAAGGAATGGGCTTGGATACAGGGAACCAGAGAGAGAACGAGGGTACAAGGGCAGCCTTGAGCTTGGGCCGTGTGGTCAGAGCTGGATCAGCAGCCTGACCCAGCAGATGCTGAGCCTGTGAACACTGTATATCTTGTCTCCCTGAGTCCAAGCCTCCCGCTGACTAAGACCACGCTGACTCCCAGACCAGGGAATGGGGTTGAGCCTGGGTTTGGCTTGAAGTGGGTAGACATCAAACACCCACAACTGGGAGGACAGAGATCTCTTGGAGAAAGCATGGTGCAGAGGCTGACACCATAGGCTTCTCAAAGGATTGGACACCACTGGTTTGCATTCAAATCGAGGAGCAAGAAATAAAGTCTTTCCTCTCCTTCTCATTACACAATCAGCCCAGAGTGCTGTATTATTAAACTGCATTTTCAGAATGTCATTACAAAATTCGCAAATGCCATTTTTTCTTATTGATCTTTTTTGCCTAGGAGGACAAGTAGGTCGAAGGTATCTCAAAGGAAAAAAAGTCAGAACAAAGAATGGAAATCAAGGATTAGGTAACCAAATCCAAGTACCTTGGGGATCTGGGGGGAAATGTATCTGCATAATCGCATAATAACACCAATAAATACATGCATACACATTAATAAATTCGATGAGCCAGGTGCAGTGGTTCATACCTGTAATCCCAGCACTTTGGGAGGCGGAGGTGGGCAGATCACCTGAGGTCAGGAGTTCAGGACCAGTCCGGCCAACATGGCGAAACCCCATCTCTACTAAAAATACAAAAATTAGCCGGGTGTGGTGACGGGTGCCTATAATCCCAGCTACTCAGGACGCTGAGGCAGGAGAATCACTTGAACCCAGGCAGAGGTTGCAGTGAGCCAAGACCGAGCCACTGCACTCCAGCCTGGGCAATAGAGTGAGATTCCGACTGAAAAAAAAATTAGATGAATAAAAAAATTACACCAACATGCTATTTTCTTTTTTCATATCCAGAAGATGGTTTTTGCATTAGTAGGATAAAGGAAATACAATGATCCATCCTTTTTATCACAGAGCTAGAAGAAACACACGAAACAACTTTTCTCTTTTACTTATTTCTTTTGTTATTTTCAGACTTGTGTTGGTTTAAAGAAATCCATGGATGATATGTTCATCATGGATTGTATGAAAAAATGTTGAAGACCAACGATTTCTCACCAAACTGGACTTGGGCATCTCCATGTGCTTGCGTGCGTGCGTGCATGTGTGTGTGTGTGTGTGTGCGTGTGCATGTGCGTGCACGCAAAATCTCTCCTAATTCCCTAGATTGTGTAAATTACTCCCTGTCTGCATTCTCAAAACATTATGGGTGCTCACCTAGATTGTCATATTACATTGTAATTATTTGTTTATATTTGTGTTACCCAGTGGGCTGTGAGAGACTTAAAAGTCAGAAACCACATTCTGGACTAGGCACTATGGCCCACGCCTGTAATCCCCGCACTTTGGGAGGCCAAGGTTGGCAGATCACTTGAGGTCAGGGGTTCAAGACCAGCCTAGCCAATATGGCGAAACCCCGTCTCTACTAAAAATACAAAAATTAACCAGGCGTGGTGACCCATGTCTGAACCCCAGCTACTTGGGAAGCTGAGGCACGAGAGGTCCTTGAACCCAGGAAGTGGAGGTTGCAGTGAGCTGAGATCGCACCACTGCACTCCAGCTTGGGGGACAAAGTGAAACTGTGTCTCAAGGTAAAAAGAAAAAAAGAAAGAAGCCACATTCTGTATCTTCAACACTGAGCACGTAGTAGCTTCACCATGAAGGTTGGCTGAATAAGTCAACGAATTCATGAGCTAAAGAAATAAATGACCAGTCTCTGGACTAGATGGATCACAAAGCTGACCACCGTGGTCCTTGTTTTATGTTCTTCAGCCTGAAATACAGAGTATTTCCACTGGAATTTGGTTTGTGTATGCCGTTGCATATACAGACTTTTATTTCTATATATTTAAAAAAAAGTGATATTTGAATCTCATAGGAGGAGAAAACCCACTTGTGCTCTATACAGCAGAGAGTTCACAGCAAGATTTTCTTTATGGGGATCCATGAAGCCAACAGCAAAACATCTGTCATGTGCGTTCACACGTATAATATCATCACCAATCTTAGAACATTCCTGTCTCAGTATAGACCTATGAAAGCATATTCATTGGCATTTTCTGAGTCCAGAGACCCCTAATCTTCCATTATCGTCTGCCACTTACAAGTAACTTGATTTTACTCTCAACATGATCAATGTAATTTTACACAGAACCACATAACCACAATCTGTCCTTCAGGCTTCACCAGCCAGACCACAATTGTGGTTGGAGAAACACAGCTGCCTGTAAACCACTATAGACGGGAAATTCCTCTGGAGAAAAAGAGAAAAAAAAAAAAAAGAAAGAAATTCTTCCTGAAGAAACTATGAAAATTTCTGATTTGGCTCAGTTGAGTTTCCTCCCTGCTATGAGTTTTGGTTACAGGTCCATAGTAATTCTTCAGCCCATTCAGAAATCTTTAAGATAACTGTGGTTGTGTTTTTGGTTTGGATTTTAAATTTGTTTTTTTAGAGACAGAGTCTGCTCTGTCATCCAGGCTGGAGTGCAGTAACATTATCATAGCTGTTTGCAGCCTCGAACTCCTGGGCTCAAGCAATGCCCCCACTTCAGTCTCCTGATTAGGAGACCACAGGCACATGCCACCATGCCCGGCATGGTGTTTTGTTTTGTTTTGTAGAGATGGGGATCCCACTATATTGCCTAGATTGGTCTTGAACTCCTGGCCTCAAGCAATCCTCCTGCCTCCGCCTCCTAAAGCACTGGGATCATAGACATGAGCCACTGCACCCAGCTTGGTTTGGCTTTAGAGTTAGCCTTCTCTGCTTTTTTTTTTTTTTTTTTGTAAATCGATTTCATCAAAGTGGAATTTACACAGAATAAAATGCACCTAAGTGTACATTTCAGTGGGTTTTCACAAATACATTCATTAGTGTAATAACCGAAGTATGACCTCCACTTTCAAGACAGAGAATCTTTTCTCCTAAAATTCTCCCATGCCGCTCTGCAATCAATCTTTCGCAATTCCAGTCCCAGAAAAGCATTAATTTACTTTCCGTATAAATGCAATTATACAATAGATACTTTTTCTTGGCTGACTTCTTTCATTCAGAATAAATATTTTGAGATTCATTCATATTGTAACATCTATCAATAGTTCACAATTTTTTTTTTTTTTTAGAGACAGAGTCTCACTCTGTTGCCCAGGCTGGAGTGAAGTGGCACCATCTTGGCTCACTGCAATTTCTGCCTCCTGGGTTCAAGTGAATCTCCTGCCTCAGCCTACCAAGTAGCTGGGATTACAGGCACATGCCACCATACCCAGCTAAGTTTTGTATTTTTAGTAGAGACGTGGTTTCATCGTGTTGGCCAGGCTAGTCTTGAACTCCTAATCTCAAGTGATCCACCCAGCTTGGCCTCCCAAAAGGGCTGATATTACAGATGTGAGCCACTACACCCAGCCAATAATCCATACTTTTTTGATATTGAGTAACAATATTCCATGTTATGGAGATATTCCAATTTTATTATCTATTCACGTGTTGATGGACATTAGATTGTTTCCAGTTTTTGCTAGTAGAAATAAAACTGCTGTGAACCCTCCTGCATAAGACTTTGTATGGATGTATGTTGTTATTTCTCTCTCTTTTTTTTCTTTTAAATAGATACTGGGTCTCACTGTTACCTGGGCTGAACTGGAACTCCTGGGCTCAAGCAATCCTCCCACCTCGGTCTCCCAAACCATTGAGATTACAGGCATAAGCCACTGTGCCCCGCCTTATTTCTCTTAAGTAAATAAATACTTAGGAGTAGAATTGCTAGAACATGTGGGACCTTTATATTTAACTTCATAAGAAACTCCTAAACTGGTTTCCAGAGTTGCTGTGTTCCCATCAGCAACATATCAGAAATTCAGCTCTTATACCTCTTCACCAGTACTTAGTAAAATCAATCTTTTTCATTTTAGCCATTTTAGTGAGTAGGAAATGGTTTCTCACTGTGGTTCTAGTTTGCATTTTCCCTGATGATGAATAATGGAAAGCACCTTCTCATGTGCCTGTAGGTCATTCATAGATCTTCTTTTTGAAGTATTTGTTCAAATCCTTTTCCTATTCTTCAATAGATCATTTATTATTTTATTGAGTCATAGGAGCTCTTTATACATTCTGGGTACAAATCCCACTCCTCTGTGTAACTGGCAGCAGGGAGTGACTTGGCCTATCTTAGTTATCAGAACTAGTTATACTAATTATCAGAACCTCAGTGTCCACAAGAGTTAGGTGAACTGGCCTGGATTTCTGGACGTGGCTGACATCTGCTGCATTTAGTTAGTGTTCTGTTTTTTTTTTTTTTCCTGGAAAAAAGAGGTAAGGCCTAGAAACCTTTTTCCCATTCTTTTAAGTCTGACTTCTGAACATGGCAGCAAGGCAGCAAGGCAGGAAGGAAGGCAGGAAGGCAGCAAGGCAGGAAGGCAGGAAGGAAGGAAGGAAGGAGAGAGGGAGGGAAGGGAGGGAGGGAAGTGGAAAAACATTTTCTATTCAAGGTCGCTGTATCACACCTCAGCAGCTTCCTGGTTCTAAGTCATTAACTCTAAGGAGCCCAGTTGGCCTCCAGCAGGACTCTGTGTACCACAACTCCTGCCAACATCACTGCTCTTCTTGCAAAATATTCCTGTGCTGCACAGCTCAGGCATCAGGAAGAGGATGTTACAGAGAAGAGAGGGTGCACGTGGAGTATCTCTTCATAGAATCTTCCCCACTAGTCACCTGTCTTCCATAGAGTCCTCCGCGTCACCTGTGAATAGGTGCATGTTCTAAAACTCTGCAGATAACAAGAGCTAACTTTCATTGATTGCCTTGTGAAATCTCCAGAAACCTTATCATTTTATAGATCAGGAAAATGAGGCTCATAGAGAGTATGTACTTTGCCCAGCATCATGCAATAAATGGAAGAATCAGGATCTGAACCCAGAGTTAGTTCAGAGCCCAAGAAACTGATCACTTGCTTGCTTGCTTGCTTGCTTGATTGACTGATTGATTGAAGAGAATCTTTCTTATTCCCTCTAGAAATAAACTAACAAGTAAAAAGACTTGAGGAACCTTCACAAGTCTGTGCCATATAACAGGATAGAAGGAACAACATGAAAATCAAGGTACCTAGAAACAGGCTGTTAACCTAATTCTAGTTCACCAATTTGAGAAATTTTTCAAGTGTCTCTGCTCCAAATTGAATAATTTTCCAATTTCCTCCTTAAGGTAATTTTTTAAACTACTGATTTTTATAGGCTTGAGCATGTGAAAAGCCGACTACTGTATGTCTTTTTAATTAGATCCTTTACATGATAATTAAAATATCTCTCTGCATCATAGCTGTTCTTAAACTCTGCAGTAATGCTCTTCTGGCTAGAAGTTAGCTGACCATCTGGAAGCAATAAAATATCTTAACCTTAAAATGCAAACTATCAGTTAGAGATACCACAAATTAGACCTACTCGCCATTGCTTTAATGGGTAAATGCTGAGACTCCATCCTTCATTCTGTCTAATTGGGAGGCTACAGACTCTCACAGTTGGAACAAGGCTTTTCAAAGTCAAATAGGTCTTCTTTTCTCATCTTTGCAGAATCCATTATGAATAGACCTGCCCTCGAATGGCCTTAAGGCATACTATGCCCCAGATGGAAATTCCAAGGCTGTTTTTGGAAACTTCTTCCAAAGTTTACTCCTTGTTTGGGGCTGGGGACAAAAACTGGCCTTGGAAGGAAAAGAGGGAAAACGAACATTGGCTAGAAGCTTGGAAAGGGTTGGAATGCAGAGAGGAGGATACAAAGAGGGACCAGCAGGAGAATGAATTATGAAAGAGAAATGTCAGTGAATCCAGGAAAAGGAGGCTACATAAAGAAGAACGAAACATTTGCTGTGGTACCCAAGAATCCTTACCATGGATTCAATTTACAATATTCCTTAAACTTGAGGCAGACTGGTGGAAGTGGTTAGATAACGGCTGAGATTATGTGTCCATAGAGGTGAAAGCATGATTAGTAGAGTTAGTGACTTAGAAATGTATTTCAATGATGCAACATGATCTCAGCCATTATCTAGATGGTGGCTGTGCCCCTTCAATATAGAACCACTCCCCTTTCAGATGTCATGCCATTGTCATCACTTGTGGAAACAAATGAAGACTACCCAAATGAGAACAGGCAAAGGTGATTTATTCAGAGTTTGCTCTACCACAGAAGTTGGCCAGCATCCCTTGCGTTCTATAACCGCCCAGTGGGTTCACCGTGACCGCTGCCTAGATAGAGCCGATTTATCAAGACAGAGGAATTTCAATGGCGAAAGAGTAATTCACACAGAGCCAGTTGTGTGGGAGACCAGAGTTTTATTATTACTCAAATCAGTCTCCCCAGGCATCTGGGGATCAGAGTTTTTAAAGATAATTTGGCAGGTAGGGGCTTGGGAAGTGGGGAGTGCTGATTGATCAAAGTGGAGATGGAATCACAGGGGGTCAAAGTGAGTTTTTCTTGCTGTTTTCTGTTCCTAGGTGGGATGGCAGAACTGGTTGAGCCAGATTATCGGTCTGGTTGGTGTCAGCGGATTCACTGAGTGAAGGGTTTGCAAAATATCTCAAGCACTGTTTTTAGGCTTTATAATAGTGATGTTACCCCCAGAAGCAATTTGGGGAGCTTCAGACTCTTGGAGCCAGAGACCGCATGACCCTTAATCCATAATTTCTAATCTTGTAGCTAATTTGTTAGTCCTACAAAGCAGACTCGTCCCCAGGCAAGAAGGAGGTCTTTTCAAGAAAGGGCTGTTATCATTTTTGTTTCAGAGTCAAACCATGAACTGAGAAAGTTAGTTTGGCCTACTCCCAGGAATGAACAAGGACGGCTTAAAGGTTAGAAGCAAGATGGAGTTAGTTAGGTCTGATTTCTTTCACTGTCATGATTTCCTCAGTTATCATTTTGCAAACGTGGTTTCAGTTCGGCAGAGACTCAAGGCAGGCAGAGGAGTGGAAAGGGGAGAAAGGGAGAGCTTCAGATGTGCTCTGATCAGAGGCTGCTGGCCTGGGGAAGCTGGAGGAGGCTAACTAGAAGTGGGACATCCTGTGTAACTGACCAGTAGGACATATTCATATTTTGCTTTCTCTGGTTGGTCCCAAGTTAGAAGTGGGGACAAAAATTAGGGAAGCTGACAGTTATTAATCAAATCCTGGCCATTCGGGGCCAATTTTTACAGAGGTTATTGTTTGTAACCTCTGTAAAAATTGTAACTCTGTAAAAAAAACCTCTGTAACTCTTCCTAGACTGGTTACTAGAGACAGCAGTCTCACTTCCTATATGTCTGACTTGTGGATTTTCAGCTTGATCCTTGGGCTGGTTACTATAGCATAGATAATAGATTGGTTTCCTTGGGCTGGTTGCAGATAGTTCTAATTGTATACACGGTCTTCCCATTGTCCATTTCTGTACTTAGTCTCTCATGCTTATTTTAATTCTACATATGTTTCAAAGGGTACAATGTCTTATTATTGTTGTCATATGCAGTCAAATTTTTCATTCACCATCTACAAAGTAAAAATGTAGGATTCTGATTCAGAATATGAATTCTGAGGTCAGACTACATGGTTCAAAGTCCAATTCAACTCCTTACTGGCAGTGTGATCTGGGGCTAATAGCTTAACCTCATTGGGCCTCGGTTTCATTGTCAATGAAATTGGACCTACGTTATAGACCTATTTTAAAGATTAAATGAGTTAATACACATGTAATATACACCTACGCTTGGCACACAGTTAACAATATATGAGTGCTTATTATTACAATTTTTTTAAGTGCCAGCAAGATGTAACATCTTTCAAAGCCCAAGATTTATCAAGTTGTTACTTCCTAGGAGTTTCTATACACCTACAAGGCCGTAATATACTATGCTATAATACAAGGCCGTAATATACTCACTTCAAGAAAGGTAAAGAAACCATTAAGTATGTGCGAAGATTCAATATCACAGTTTAAAATGTAATATAAGTGGCCTCTGAAAAAGCCACTAATACATAAAAACGTATGTTCTTCCTACATGGAATCATACCAGCAATACCCAAGTCTGCAGTTTTTATCCTAAAGTTAGTAATGAGCAGCACTTTTTTTCATACTCTTAGAAAATGATTGGTGGAATCTAAGCTCTGGGGAGAAGCAGAGCCAGTTGTCTTTTTCTTTTTTTTTTTTTTTTTTTTTTTGAGATGGAGTCTCACTTTGTTGCCAGGCTGGAGTGCAGTGGCACAATCTCGGCTCACTGCAACCTCTGCCTCCCAGGTTCAAGTGATTCTCCTGCCCCAGCCTCCCGAGTAGCTGGGACTACAGGTATGTGCCACCACGCCCAGCTAATTTTTGTACTTTTTTTTTTAGTAGAGATGAGGTTTCATCATGTTTGCCAGGATGGTCTTGATCTCTTGAGCACGTGATCCACCTGCCTTGGCCTCACAAAGTGCTGGGATTACTAGTTATCTCTTTTTAAAACATTTTTAAATCATTATGTACAACCACACACCTACAGAAGTGTTGATAAATCAAGAAATGGACAGATCAAAGGCTTAGCACAAAGTGGCCGCTTGTGTAACCAACACTTCGGTTGAGAAATAGAACATCAGCACTGTAAAGCAAAAATAAAATTCTAAGGCTCACAACCATCTGAATCGACCCCTCCTCTCAGCCAAGGGCATTCCAAAGTTAACCTGAAGAACTAGTTCATACCATGATAGGAAGGGGGAGCTGGACATACCTCATTATACTCCTCTCTTTTGGAATTACTGATAGAACAGACTCTTTAAGTCTGATAAGAAGTATTTACAATCTATTCTCTTTGAAGCCTGCTACCTGGAGGTTTCATCTGCTTGATAAAACCTTGGTCTCCACAACCCCTTATCACAGGAACCCAAACATTCCTTTCTATTGGTAATAACTCTTTCAACCAATTGCCAATCAGAAAATCTTTGAATCCACCTATGACTTGGAAGTCCTCACTTTCAGTTGTCCCACCTTTCCAGACCCAACCAATGTACATCATATGTGTCTTGATTGATGCCTTATGTCTCCCTAAAATGTATAAAACCAAGTTGTTGCCTGGCCACATAGGGGGCACATGTTCTCAGGAGCTCCTGACAGCTGTGTCATGGGCCGTGGTCACTCATATTTGGCTAAAATAAATCTTTTCAACTATTTTACAGAGTTTGACTCTCTTTGTTGACAGCACCCAGAAGCTCCCTCTGTGCCTTCCCATCACTATTTTCTACCCTCTCCATCACCCCATTTTTATAGTGTGAAATATAAACAAAGGCAGACACTAGTTAAAGTGGCAAGGCCATTTTAATCTGTGATAACTTTTGCAATAGGGAAGAGGATCCTATATGAACTGAACTCAACTTTAATTTGTCCAGAGGTGACTGGGCGTGGGTGAGTGGAGAAGCAAGGAGTGGAAAAATTACAAAGGGTTTGTGAGTGTAAGCGCTGATAAGGCCAGCTGCATGTGATAGCTGGCAATATCAAAGTTAAACTCTATCTTCCCATACAGACTGGGAGGCAGTGGCCATCTCCTTCCTGATGATTACATTTTTTAAGCAATGGCTTTTCTATCCTTGTGAAAACCACTCCTAGTTGTAGGAGATACATATACATCCCAAAGGGACAGAGGGAAAATTCACAGCTGTAAGACCTTTTTAGTAAATACTCTAAGTACGGTCAGGGGCCTATCGTCAGGTATTGGCTGGAAAAAAAACAGTAAATTCACTCGGTAGCATTGAGGTTCCTCGGGTAGGTTGCTTAAGGGAGTCCAGGATCATCTAAGGGATATATTCTTGAATTGCTAGAAACGACATTAGTGTTCATTTAAGTCTAAATCATTTATGTTGAGAATCTATAGTTTTTATAAGCTAAAGTCAAGGTCTACTCAAAAGCACTCCAAGGAGCCTCGCTAGAATTTGGCCAAGGAGAGAATATTTGTCAATGATAAGCACTTTTTTGCTTTTTCTCATAGTTTTGTCACCTACACAACAAGTGGGTTTTGTCACTTGGCCAGTGGCAATCCAATGGCCACAACTAAGGAGGATTTAGCATGAGGATTTTATTACTTGTAATAAGTAAGGAGAACACCATAGATAGCTCCCAAAGCAGTGCCTCCTTACACTGTGCACTGGGTCAGGATTTATGAGCATAGGGTAATGAGGTGTGATTTGAGTGGATCTTGCAATGAGGTGAAGCTTGGAGGCATGATCTGATTGGTTCCCACCATGGGGTGATGCCAGAGCACAATCTGATTGGATCCTGGTGGTGTCCGCTTCTTAATTCAGTCCCCTCTCCTAGCCTGAGCAGTTAGGTTCCCCCTATGGTTGCACATTTGTTTCCTCTTGGCATGCCTGAGGGTTCATGGCAGCTGAAAAGCACCTCACAACTCTATTACTTAAAACTTGAACCAGATTGGTCTGGTGTAGCTGCAGTTTCACCACCTAATCATGCATGCCTAATCACTCTATTTCCATTTTTCTTATTTGTTTGACTTCCTACAAATGAAGTCACACATGATGCCTTCTTGGTGCTGGACATCTTTCAACATTGCTTGTGAAGCTCATTTGAGTGGTTGTGTGTGGAACTGGCTTGTTAATGTTGTTGCTGTAAAGCATTCCACTGAATTAATACATCGCAATTATTTGTTTATGAACTTGAGTTGTCTCATTTTAGGACTATTACAGATACTACCGCTGTGAATGTCTTTTGATGCATGTGTTCACATTTCTTTTAGGTATATACCCTAGCAGTGGAATTATTAGGTTATAGTGTAGGCATATGTTTAACTTTAATAAAAACAGCCAAATGATGTAGTAAAAGTTAAAACTCCCACTAGCAATATATGAGAGTTCTAACTACTCCATATCCTTGCCAACCATTAGACTTGTCAGAGAGTTTGGTTTGTTTGCTTTTAACTATTCAGATGGATGTACAGGGTTATTGAATAGTGGTTTTAGTTTACTGTGGTTTCTCTGATGATTCATGAAATTAGCCCCTGTTTATTGGTCATTTGAATATCTTCTTTTGTAAAGTGACCATATTTTATGTCTATAGTTCTATTGGTTATTTTCTTATTGGCTTGTGTTTTTTATATACTTCAGTTAAGACTTTTTTATTGTTGACATATATTGTATGAGTAATGCTATCAAGAAACATTCTTCTTTATGTCTTTCAGCATGCAATAAGGACACATTTATATTGGGTGGAATGTTTAGGAGCGAATTTTTTTGGTCATAGGATATGTGGTGTCTTTCGTTTTAATACATTTAAAAAACTATTTTCCAAAGTGGTTTTAACAATTTAAACACCGCAAGTAGTATATGAAAACTCCCTTTGCTCCACATCCTTGCCAATAAACTTATTATTGTCAGACTTTTAAATTTCAGCTATGCAGACCAAATGGGTAGTGCTATAATTTGTGGTTTTAATTTGCATTTTCATAATTACTAATGAGTTTTAAGACCTTTTCATGTGATTATTGGATATTTAAATGTGCTCTTTTTTGAAGTACTTATTCAGATGTCTTACCCAGTTTTTTGTTCTTTCTCTTTCTTATTGATTTATAGAAGCTATTTATATATTCTTTCACAAGACTTTTGTTAGTTTGTTCATCACAAACGTCTCTTTTCACTTGACTGTCTTTTCATTTTCTCTCTCTCTCTATCTCTCTCTGTCTCTCTTTAACAGTTACTGGTTTATTGTAAGGGATGTTGAAGCAGCATCATTGTCTGGGGTAAATACTCAAGATTTGTTTTCTCATGGCCACAGAAACTGGGATGCAGACACTCCAGAGTGAGGTTAAGAGTGGAAGTGTAATAGGCAAAAGAAAGAAAAGAGCTCTCAGCACAGAGAGGGGGTCCTGGAGAAAGTGGGTTTCCGCTTGTGCAATGAAATGCAGAAGGTCTTATAGATGAGCTTGAGGAGGTGGTGTCTGATTTACATAGGGTGCAAAGGATTGGTTGGACCAGGTGTGCCATTTACATAGTGAGCGAAAAACTGGCTAGGACTAGGTGTGCCATTTGCATAGCATGTGAAGAAGCTGGCCACCCATGTGGCCTGTTCCTTTGCTGTACACGTGGTGACAAAGAAAAGGGGAGATGGAGCCACCATATTGAACATGCCTGGCCCTCAGGTAGCCCTTTTCTATTGGCACAGCTGCTGGTATTCACCCAAGCAAGCTTCCAGCTTGCTCATCTATGTTTGCAGCTTGATTTTTCAGACTGCTCTTGATTAGAAAAGGAATGATTTGGGGCTGCTTTTTGTTAAAAGGGAAACCGTACCAAAGACTCTTTTGCCCTGTCTGCCTGAATAATTTATTTCTGTCTCCCATGTCAATATTAGCAAGGATACAGATGAAGAGATGCATAGGGTGAGGTAAGGGGGGGGAGGGGTGTGGCACTTCCATGCCCTCCCTCGTCACTCTATCCTCCAGGAACCTCCATGGGTCTAGCTATCTAGGAGTTCTCCAAACCCTGTCCTCTTGAGTTTTCATGGAGGCTTCATTACGTAGGAATGATTGATTAAACCACTGGCTGTTGTGATCAGATCAACTTGACCTTCAGCTCCCACCCTTCCTTTGAGGTTGGGAGATGAGGTTAAGTCTCAACCACCTAATCATACCTTTGTCTTCAGGTGACCAGCCCCACCCTGAAGCTATCAGTCAACGTGAGCATACAGAAAGACTGCACTTTGGCGATTCCAAAGATTTTAGGAGTTGTATGCCAGGAAACAGGAGGAAGACTTCCTTTTGTTTTCCCCCTCTTAATGGTATTTTATCTTATTTTTTTAATTAAAAGTTTTTTTATCTTCAAACAGGCTATTATTTTTAATGTTTAATCTCTTTTGTAATTTGCATGGCCCTTTTTAAAGAAACTTTTCCTACCCCATGGTCAGAAAATATTCTTGTATATCATTTCCTAGAGGTTTGTTGTTCTGCCTCTCACTTTTACGGCTACCATGAATCTAGAATTGAATTTTACATGTGATGTGATCAATTCATTAAGGCTCTGATGTTCTACTCTGGCCATCCCAGCATGGACACTCTTCTCTCCTGACTTGGGCTCTGACTCTCTACTCCAGGCCATCATGGGTCCTCACTGTCCGAGGCATTTAAACCAGAGTGACTCCATCTTGAATGGGGGTTGGGTAAAATGAAGCTGAGACCTGCAGGGCTGCATTCCCAGAAGGTCAGGCATTTTTAGTCACTGGATGAGATAGGAGGTCTGCACAAGATACAGGTCACAAAGACCCTGCGGATAAAACAGCATACAGTAAAGAAGCCAGCCAAATCCCACCAAAACCAAGATGGCAGTAAAAGTGACCTGGTTGTCCTCACTGCTCCTTATACAGTAATTATAATGCCTTAGCATGCTAAAAGACAGTCCCACCAGTGCCGTGACATTTTACAAATGCCATGGCAATATACAGAAATTACCCTATGTGGTCTAAAAGGGAGAAGAACCTCAATTCTGGGCATTGTCTGCTCTTTCCCAGGAAAATTCATGAATAATCCACCCCTTGTTTAGCACATAATCAAGAAATAACTGTAAGTATACTCAGCCAAGCAGCTCATACCACTGCTCTGCCTATGGAGTAGCTATTCTTTTGTTTCTTTACTTCTCTAATAAACTTACTTTCACTCTACTCTGTGGACTCACCCAGAATTCTTTCTCGCATAAGATTCAAGAAGCTTCTCTTGGGGTCTGGATTCGGACCCCTTTCCCGTAACACCACCATGGATACCTCTCTTGCTCTGCCCTACCTAATGGCTTTAGGACTGATTATTTAGGAAGGTGAGGGAAAGGAAGGAAAGAAAGAGGAAAAGAAGAGAAAAAGGGAAGGAGAAAAGGAAAGCAGAGTTTTAAATTTTAAATTAATTTCAGTACTCTTGCAGCATGGGTTTAATACAGAATTTGAAACATAACATAGCATTGCACCATTTAAAATAATTCCAGCCAGGCACAGTGACTTATGCCTGTAATCCCAGCACTTTGGGAGGTTGAGGTGGGCAGATCACGAGGTCAAGAGATCAAGACCATCCTGGCCAACATGGTGAAACCCCGTCTCTACTAAAAATACAAAAATTAGCTGGGCGCAGTGGCGCATGCCTGTAATCCCAGCTACTTGGGAGGCGGAGGCAGGAGAATCGCTTGTTCTGCCTCTCACTTTTACGGCTACCATGAATCTAGAATTGAATTTTACATGTGATGTGATCAATTCATTAAGGCTCTGATGTTTTACTCTGGCCATCCCAGCATGGACACTCCTCTCTCCCGACTTGGGCTCTGACTCTCTACTCTAGGCCATCATGGGTCCTCACTGTCCGAGGCATTTAAACTAGAGTGACTCCATGTTGAATGGGGGTTGGGAAAAATGAACCCAGGAGACGGAGGTTGCAATGAGCCGAGATCATGCCACTGCACTCCAACCTGGCGACAGAGCAAGACTCCATCTCAATAATAATAATAACAATAATAATAATTTCAACCACAGGAAATTGATAGATTTTTGAAATAAAAGCAAGAATGAATCCGTAAAGATAAAAGCAATGAAACACATAGCAGTGAACACAAGAAACAGATTGTTTTTTCACCTGTCCTTATTTTGCTTTTGGAAGCAAAAATTATCTTCTTTGAGCTCCAAGGGTTTGGTCGTGTCTTCGCTTCCTCAAAATTATTTTGAGTTGTTCAAATAAGTGTGTCTAAAGAGTCACAGATCATTTACGGTTTTAATGCAGCTAACCATGGTGTCATGTGGAAAATTACCTTGACACCAGTGATAACTTCCAAATGCTCTACTTAGGGGTCAAAATATGATGCTTAAAACACACAGAAAAAAAGCCAGGAGAAAGAGATGGGATAAAGTGCAAGCAGGTGGAGGAAGCACACGGTCTGAATTCCAGTTACATTCATAGGTTCCCTTTCTTTTTTCCCCGCATCAGCCTTCCCTGTTGATGGTGTGGTTACAATGACCAGAGTTGAGGTCTATGCAGAGTTGAGCTAGAACCTGAAGCCAATAAGACACACTGGATCTGTGAGAGAGACTCAAAGGTAACTACAGTTGTCTTTCATATCCATGGGTTCGGCATCCATGGATTCAAACAATGGCAGCTCCAAAATATTCAGAGAAACAATAAAAAATAATACAACAATAAAAGGAATACATATAAACACAATACAATATAGCAACTATTTACATAGTATTTCCCTTGCATTAGGTATCATAAATAATCTAGAGATGATTTAAAAGACATGGGGCCAGGACTGGTCACAGTGGCTCACACCTGTAATCCTAGCACTTTAAGAGGCCAAGGGGGAGGATCGCTTGAGCAAAGGAGTTCAAGACCATCCTGGGAAATACAGCAAAACCCTGACTATACAAAAATAATTTTTTTTTTAATTAGCTGGGCATAGTAACGCACACTTGTAGTCCCAGCTACTCAGGAGGCTGAGGCAAGAGGATCACTTGGGTCCAGGAGTTCAAAGCTACAGTGAGCTATGATCTCACCACTGCACTCTAGCCTGGGCAACAGAGCGACACCTTGTCTCTAATAAATAAAATAAAGTATACAGGAGGATGTGAGTAGGTTATATGCAAATATATAATATGAGACTTGAGCATCCCTGAATACCACTGTATACCCACCTCTAGGGAAGGCAACAATTAGGCGAATGAACATCCAAGGATTTTATCTGCATTTTCTTGAGCAGAGCAATGTGGGACAGAATGGGATCACAGCAGGGGCACTCATGGGTAGCCAATTTGAGAGTGACATATCTGTCATCCTAGTAGGGACATGATTGTATTAGTCTGTTCTCATGCTGCTAATAAAGACATACCTGAGACTGGGTAATGTATAAAGGAAAGAGGTTTAATGGACTTACATTTCCACATGCCTGGGGAGGTCTCATGATCACGGTGGAAGATGAAGGAAGAGCAAAGGGACGTCTTACATGGTGGCAGGCAAGAGAGCTTGTGCAGGGGAATTCCCCCTTATAAAACCATCAGATCTTGTGACACTTATTCACTATCACAAGAACAGCATAAGAAAAACTCACCCCCATGATTCAAGTACCTCCCAGCAGGGACCCCCATGACATGTGGGAATTATTACAATCCAAGGTGAAATTTGGGTGGGGACACAGAACCAAACCTTATCAATGATCTGTACCTGAAGAAAGTTATTTCCCTCCTTTTCTTTTTTTTTCTTTTTTCTTTCTTTTTTTTTTTTTTTAGACAGAGTCTCACTTTGTCTCCAGGCTGGAGTGCAGTGGCACCATCTCAGCTCACTGCACCCTCTGCCTCCTGGGTTCAAGCGATTCTCCCATCTCAGCCTCCCGAGTGGCTGGAATTAGAGGCACGTGCCATCACACCCAGCTAATTTTTGTATTTTTAGTAGAGTTGGGTTTTACCATGTTGGCCAGGATGATCTTAATCTCCTGACCTGTTATCTGCCCGCTTCAGCCTCCCAAAGTGCTGGGATTATAGGTGTGAGCCTCCGTGCCCCACCATTTCCCTCCCTTTCTACCCATAAGTAACATTCTTGTCTGTTCCATCCTTTTTATCATAGAAAATGTCTTTCTGGTTACCCACTTAATTGCTATCTAAACTTAACATTTTTAAAGAATTCTACTTGTATTTTGCTGATAGATTAATCATTATGTGTACTTAACATATTTCATAAATTTTCACCCATCCTATTTATTTCCTTTCCTCTATAATGGAATTAAATATTCTCCAACAGGGCAAAACAAGTGGCCATATTGAGGATTTCCTCCATAGAAACCCTCTTTAAGGATTATGTATAGTGAGTTTCACAGACTTTTCACTGCCATCATGGACAACAGCATTACCAGCACTTGCCCAGCCATAGCAATGGCCACCAAATACATGGACTGGATGGGTATCTCCTGCTTACTCTGGAAAGTTAACTATAGGAAAACCCATCTGTTTCAAGCTACAGCTGAGTCTCACTCAGTCAGAAGTGTAGCGTGTGCCTCATGGTATTAGCACAGGTAGCAGCCCAGTCCATGTGTCAGATGAAGCTACACTCAAGGCAGGGGGCTGGATCCCTAAGCTGAAACTGCTTTTGCAGAATTTTAAGTAATGAGAAAAATCTAACATGATTGATTCCATCTTGCTTCTAACTTCACAGGCTGAACTGTTTTGTTTTCCTTTGCTTATTCTAGTGCAGAGGCCAAGATAACTGTAAGAGGAATTTAGTTTATAGTTAAACTTTGAGGCAAGAAAAACTGACCCCTACCCCTTGTTAGGACATTGCATAAGATAAGATTAAAATTGTAATAAAAATAAAATTATAAACTTTGCAAAAGAATAGGCAAAGGTAAACAATAAGCTGCCATTGCTTAGCTTATTTTTTTTAATAAATTGTTTACTGCCTCAGAGTCACATAACTGGGGGGTCATAAGATTTATAACTTCCCTAAGTACTTCCATAGATAACATCACTACTGTGAAACCTATAGAACTGGTCTTTATGATTATTTTTCATATTTAGCATTTCAGCAGACCAAGAGAAGCCACCTAGCCCTGAGATGTCCTCCTGGCAACTGACTCAACTGTGTAAAGACAATGTTAGACACCCCTGTGATTTCATCCTCCACCAATCAATTCTTTCAGCGTCCCAACCCCTGCCTGCCAAAGTGCCCTTATAAAACCCTAGCCTCCAAATTACTGGGGAGACGGCTTTCAGAAAATTTCTCCCATTCTTCTTGCTTGGCTGGCACTGCAATTATTGAACTCTTTAATTGCTGCAATACCGGGTGTTCTCGTTGTTTTTGTGGTGGGAGGCAGTGGGCAAGAAGAATCCACCAGGCTGTGAAAAAACCACCTGGGGAAGACAGGTAACTAGTTAGCCAGCTGAGTGGGCACACACTGAGCCAGGCAACAGAGCCCTTGTCCTTAATCCAACAGAAGCTGTTGGGATAACTGCACTGGCCAACTTTGAACATTCAACTATCCTTGCATTCCTGGAATGAACATAGTTTAGTGGTAATATAGCATCCTTTTTTTTTTTTTTTTTTTTTCTGAGACGGAGTCTCACTCTGTCCCCCAGGCTTGAGTGCAGTGGTGTAATCTCAGCTCACTGCAAGCTCTGCCCCCTGGGTTCATGCCATTCTCCTGCCTCAGCCTCTTGAGTAGCTGGGACTACAGGCACCTGCCACCACACCTGGCTAATTTTTTTTATTTTTATTTTTAGTAGAGATGGGGTTTCGCCATGTTAGCCAGGATGGTCTCGATCTCCTGACCTCATGATCCACCCACCTCAGCCTCCCAAAGTGCTGGGATTACACGCATAAGCCATTGCGCCTGGCCAGTATCCTTTTTTATATATTGATGGATTTGGTTTGTTAATGCTCTGGATAGAATTTTTACATCTATGACCATGAGTAAGATGAGCTTGTAATTTTTCTTTATCATAATGTCCTGTCAACATTTTAACAGCTTTATAGACAGATAATTTATATATTATAAAATTTACCCATCTTAAGTATACATTCCAGTGATTTTTGGTGAGTTTATACAGTTCCACAACCATCACCACAACACAGCTTTAGAACATGTCCATCACCCCCAAAAGTCTCCTATAAATGTTTTCATAATTTTACAATGCATTCTTTTTTTGCATCTGTCTTCTTTCCTTAGCAAAACATTTTTGAGGTCTAATGATGTAACATATATAAATCATTTGTTTTTATTGCTGAATATCACTCCATTGTATGCAATCATCACATTTTGCTAATCTGTTCACCAGTTGATGAATATTTGGGGCTGTCTCTAGTTTTGAGTTATGAATAATCCTACGACAAACATTCACATACGTGTCTTTGTGCGGAAATATATTTTCATTTCTTTTTGTAGACCTTAAATGTGACATTCTTGAGTAATGTCATAAGTATGGGTTCAACAATTTAAGAAACTGCAAATTGCTTCCCAAAATTGCTGTTGCAGTTTACATTCCCCCAGTGATGAATGAGATTTCTAGTTTCTCCACATACTCACTAGCACTTAATAATGTCAGTATTTTTTATTATACACTACCATTTAGTAATGTCAATATTTTTTATTATAATCATTCTAGTGGTATATAACGGTTTTGATTTGCATTTCCCTAATGACTAAGGGTGCTGAGCATCTTTTCATGTAATTATTAATCATTTGTATATCTCTTTGGTAAAAGGTCTATTCAAATTTCTTGGCTGTTTTTAATTGAGTTATTTATCTTTTAATTAAATGTCAAGAGTTCTTTACATATCCTACATGCAAGTACTTTCTCAAGAACATGACTTGAAAATGTTTCCTAGGCCGGGCACGGTGGCTCAAGCCTGTAATACCAGCACTTTGGGAGGCCGAGACGGGCGGATCACGAGGTCAGGAGATGGAGACCATCCTGGCTAACACAGTGAAACCCCGTCTCTACTAAAAAATACAAAGAACTAGCGGGGAGAGGTGGCGGGCACCTGTAGTCCCAGCTACTCGGGAGGCTGAGGCAGGAGAATGGCGTGAACCCGGGAGGCAGAGCTTGCAGTGAGCTGAGATCCGGCCACTGCACTCCAGCCTGGGCGACAGAGCGAGACTCCGTCTCAGAAAAAAAGAAAAAAAAAAAAAAAAAGAAAATGTTTCCTTCCTGTCAGTAGTTTCTCTTTTTATTTTCTTAAAGATATGTTTTGAAGCACAGAAGCATTTTTTATTATTTTTAAAAAGTTCATCAATTCTTTTCATAAAAATCATGTTTTCAGTATTATACTTAATAAATCTTTACTTAAACCAAGGTTACGATAATTTCTCTTAGTTTTCTATTAAGAAGTTTTGTAAGTTTAGCTCTTACAGTTCGCTGTATAATCCATTTTGAGTCAATTTTTGCATATGACTTGATGTGAAAATATAAGTTCTTTTTTGGGGCATATGAATATCCAATTTTTCCAGTACCATTTGTTGAAAATATTACCTTTTCCCCCATGGAATTGCCTTGAAGCCCTGTCAAAACCAATCGACCACAAATGTAAGGGTTCATTTCTGAACATTCTATTCCATTCCATTAACATATACATCTATCCTTCTGCTATTATCACACTGTCTTTATTATTTTGTAACAAAATTTGAAATCAGCTACTGAAAGTTCTCAAGCCTTGTTCCTCTTGTTCAAAGTTGTTTTGTCTATTCTTTTTTTGCATTTCCATATAAGTTTAGTACTAGCTTGTTAATTTCTCCAAAAATTAGAAAAGCCTGCCATAATTTTGATAGGCACTGCATTCACTCTCTAGATCAATTTGAGAGGATTGCTATCTTAACAATATTGAACTTCCAATACATGAACATAGAATTTCTCTTCATTTATTTAGATTTTTAATTTCTTTCACTGATGTATCTAGGATGGTATCTCCTTATATTTATAATACTTAGAGTGTGTTGGCCTTCTTGGATGTATAGATAAATGTTTTTCGTGAAACCTTTTCAAAAGGTTTGAGCCATTATTTCTTCGAGTATTTTTCTTGCCTTTTTACTTCTTTTTTTTTTTGAGACAGAGTCTCATCTGTCACCCAGGCTGCAGTGCAGAGATGCAATCTTGGCTCACTGCAAGCTCCGTCTCCCGGGTTCATGCCATTCTCCTGCCTCAGCCTCCCGAGCAGCTGGGACTACAGGTGCCCACCACCATGCCCGGCTAATTTCTTGTATTTTTAGTAGAGATGGGGTTTCACCATTCACAGGATGGTCTCAATCTCCTGACCTTGTGATCTGCCCACCTTGGCCTCCCAAAGTGCTGGGATTACAGGTGTGAGCCACTGCACCTGGCCCTGCCCTTTTTTCTTATCTGCTTCTAGAACTCCCTGTTGGTGTGTTAATAGTTTTCCACAGGTCTCTGAGCATTGTTTACTTTTCTTTATTCTCTTTTCTCGCTTTCCTTTAGATTAGATAATTTCTACTGGTCTACCTTCCAGCTCACCAATTATTTCTCTGGCCTATTCACATCACATTTGCTTTTGATTCCTCTAATAAATTTTTAAATTTTGGTACTATTCAATTCCACAATTTACATATTCTTATTACTTATTTTCTATTTTTAAATTCTTATTATGACTATCTTTTTTTTTTTTTTTTTTTTTTTTTT
>NC_045441.1:18561283-18576578 GCF_002776525.5 Piliocolobus tephrosceles | reverse complement strand
TGAGATGGAGTCTCACTCTGCTGCCCAGGCTGGAGTGCAGTGGCGCAATCTCAGCTCACTGCAAGCTCTGCCTCCTGGGTTCACGCCATTCTCCTGCCTCAGCCTCCCGAGTAGCTGGGACTACAGGTGCCCGCCACCACGCCCGGCTAATTTTTTTGTATTTTTAGTAGAGATGGGGTTTCACTGTAGTCTCGATCTCCTGACCTTGTGATCTGCCTGCCTCGGCCTCCCAAAGTGCTGGGATTACAGGCGTGAGCCACTGTGCCCGGCTATGACTATCTTTTTATTGATTTTTTTTGATGTGAAATTTTCATGATACTTTTCCTTAAACAGGTTTCTACTGCTTTCAAGTATTTCCTATTAATACCAACATCTGAAGGTAGTTTCTGTTGACTGCTTTGTTTACTGGGTATTGGTCACACTTTTCTGTTTCTTTGCATCCTTTTTGTTGTTGTTGTTGTTGAAAATTAAATATTTTAGGTAATATGTTGCAACTCTGGCTTCTGATTCTCTCCCTCTAGGATCATTATTGTTTCTGACTTTGTTTGTTCAGTGACTTGCCTGGGTTACTTTTGTAGACTCTTATCTCCCACATGGTGTGTAGCTGCTGGAGTGTCTGCCCAGTTTTTTATGTTTTTGCTTGCTTGTTTGCATTTATTTTATTTTATTTATTTATTTATTTATTTTATTTATTTTATTTATTTTGAGATGTAGTCTCACTCTGTCACCAGGCTGGAGTGCACAATCTCAGCTCACTGCAACCTCTGCTTCCTGGGTTCAAGTGATTCTCCCGCCTCAGCCTTCTGAGTAGCTGGGACTACAGGCACATGGCACCATGCCCAGCTAATTTTTGTGCTTTTAGTAAAGATGGGGTTTCACCATGTTGGCCAGGATGGCCTTGATCTCTTGACCCTGTGATCTGCCCACCTCAGCCTTCCAAAGTGCTGGGATTTACAGGCATGAGTCACCACGCCCAGCCGTTTGCAGTTATTTTTAAGCCTGCCCTTCTAGGGTCTGACTCTGAGTCAGCTTTGCCTAGTGGTTAGTCAATGACTGGTTTAAATACCTTTAGCCAGTAAGTCTTTTCACTCTTTACCAACTTGGAAAACACACAAAGTTTAGGCTGTTTAAAAGTCAACTTCAACCAGAGCCAACTGTGAGTAGGCAACCTGTGTGGTCACACAGTGTCCCTTGTTTAGGAGGATCTCATACTTGGTTTAATGCTCTGTTATTGCCATCTTGAAATTCTTGAAATATTTTTAACAAGGGGTCCTGCATTTTCATTTTTGCAGTAGGTGCTGAAAATTATGTAGCTAGTCCTGGTCCTACTTTGTACTTTCTACTGGGCCTTCTGTCTTCTCTTCTGCTTACAGATGATGTAAATGGGGCCCTGTCCAATTTCTCCCAAATGCATGAGCAACTCTGAACATGCATGCAAACTTGCAGATAAGCAGGAATAAATGGGAGCATATCAAGACTATCTCACTATGGCTATCTCATTACCTGGATCTCATATATTTCTGGCTAATGCACCTATCTGTTGCCTACTCCAACAATAGGCTAGCTGTGATGTTGGCCATCTCAGATTGTTTGCTACCAAGATCATTATTGTTTTCAACAATGTCCCTGGGCATGGGTTTTCCTGCAGCCAACAGCAAATCACAACAGCCCCAATTTTAATCCCATGACTTGCCCCAACAGAGCTAGCAAGGGAAGCAAGATGAATGGGAGTATCCCTAGACTAAAATACCACGGACTCCCACTGTTTTTAGCTGAGATCCAGTTGTTTCAAGAGATTCTTGAACAGGATGCTACTCTATTCTTTAGGATTCCAGAAATTGACAAAGGCATATAAAAATATGGAATTCTAAAAATTGTTATTTTTGACAATTTTGGCTTACTGCAACCTCTGTCTCCCGGGTTCAAGGGATTCTCCTACCTCAGCCTCCTGAGTAGCTGGGATTACAGGAGTGTGTCACCACGCCCAGCTAATTTTTTTGTATTTTAAGCAGAGACTGGGTTTCACTATGTTGGCCAGGCTGGTCCCCTACTCCTGACCTCAAATGATTTGCTCTTCTCAGCCTCCCAAAATGCTGGGGTTATAGGTGTGAACCACCATGCTCAGCCTATAGTTGTTCTTAAAGAGAGGAATTGTTGATTTTTTCACTCCACCAATTTGGAAGTCCTGTCTTAACGTCCCCCTACCTTACAACAAACCCACCATGCATTCTTCCTTTCAAAGACTGCATTTTTAACTTCCAGGAATGAGACTGGTTCTTTATATACATTATATTTATTTGTTGAAATTCTTTATCTTTCATCCTTTTTTTGGTCTGGATTTTCTTTTGTTTTGTAAAAACATATCCATAATGGTTGCTCTGCAAATTCTAAAACCTGGGTCATCCAAAGATCTACTTTCATAGGATGTTATTTCTCTGTATTACTGGCACACGTTTTCCTGCTTCCTAGCACATCTCTTATTTTGTCATTGTACGTCAAATACTGTGTATAAAAGCACCATAGAGACTGAGGCCAATGCTATTTTCCCCAGACAAGATATCTTCTTTTCTCTGTCAAGCAATTGAGATGCATTGGGATTGGGTTTCAGGTTAAGTTAGTTTTAGTTCTCCTTTGATTTCAAGTATATCAAGGGTGAGATGTCTCCTGTGTTTATTTCAGAGCCCCTCCTTCCAAGCACTGAAAGTTTGCAGGGACTCCTTCTCTGCCTTTCTAGCTGTGAAAATTGATCATGTGAACTGGATCATCCTTGTCATACTGAACAAAACCACAATCCAGAGGCCAGAAGGAAAAGTTACTTGGGGCACATGACTCGGTCCCAAAAATGTAATTCTTTGCAGGCCTGACTGCTGAAACTGCCTATTGTAATCTGAAACCAGTTTTATCTAACAACAACTGAAACCATTTGCTGCAAATCTAAGACTAGTTTTACCCAATGCAGTCACTCAGCAGTCAGAGCTTGCCAGCTCCCCAAAAAACTCTACTAGTGCCAATGAACTGTCTTTCCAAAAGGTACATAACATTTCGCCTTTTCATAAGACCTCCAACCTTCTCTTTTTTCTTTGGACATATTGAAGACCATCTGGTCTGTGTGTATTCCCCAAATGGCAATTCTTGCTTCCCAAATAAAATGTTACATTTAGCTATTTATCTCTACGTTTTTATTCTGACTTAAACCTAACTAAACTCTAGTCTTAATTACAGCCCCACCATTCAGTAAAAGTCAGGTGAAAGACAACTGGCAGGTAGAAAAAAACTGCTTCCAATTCATCATGCCAACCCACAAGGTCATTAAAAATCACAATGGTTCTCTTTCTCTCCCAGTGTTTTCTGCCCATTGTCAACCTGAACCCTCTGCCTGTGCCCAAACTTGGCAAATTCCACTAGGAAAGAAGCTTGAGAATCTCTGGTCGCCTAGGAAGCTCTCGCGCCCATCTGGAATTTATGCCTTCAAACGTATTTGCACCCACAGATTTCTAAAGTCTTTAAAAGTACGTGAAATATCACACAATCCAGTTATTTTCTAGTCACTATGATCAGAACAATAATCTGCCAATGTCTTTTATGTCTTCACTACAGAGGGACTCAATGTTACCAACTTCAAAGGTTTGTAGTTTTTTGATGTATTTTATTTTTGCTTAAATTTAATTTGAGTATCTCTTTTGGTTTTATAGTTTAAGAGCTGTAAGCATAAGGAATTTATGTCCTGTTCAATGTATATGATTCAGTAACAAATAAAAAATAATTTCAGTCAATGCTAGAGGTATGAGGGGATTCGTTTTTTCCTTTTAAAGAAGATTCTTTATTTAAAATTGAAAAATGCTTTACTACACTAAGCTATCTCTCTATTTACTACTCAAACCCGTCACAAAAATTATTTCAATGTGGTTTTATGATAACATTGGTGCTGGCACACAGGCAAGCTGCTACATCTGACCCAGAGCTGGATTTAGAGAGCTGAAAAATGAAGCTGCCAAGCTGAAACAAAGACATTTCAGTACATTTCTAGAAGATAATTCTTGGTGAGTTTCAGGAATGTGTAACTCAAAGGTGTTTATATCAGTGGGTGACAAGATAGAAATTCTAGGGAACTGACAGTCTATACATCAGAGGCTGTATGGGCCCAATAGCTCCTAGAAATCAGAGTGTCATTACCCAGGAGCACTATGCTTTGAAAATTTCCCACCTCCTACCTTCAGGGAGGTTCACAAAGTGAGAGAATGTACTTCAATCGGGGCTCCCAAAAACCTCCTAATTATTGTACACGTACCATTAATCTACAGATTCTCACCCCTCTTTGCATCTTCAAGTTGTTGCCTTTCTAATGTCAAAGTTGCTTTTGGACATTTATTTTTAACAATTTTAACTTGATGTGTTTCATTTTCAGCAACTGGGAGAAGCCCGCTGAAGGCTTTGCCTAGCTCAGCCCTCTCAAGATGGAATTAGAAAATCAGCTGGGCATGATGGCACGCACCTGTAGTCCCAGCTACTCTGGAGGCTGAGGTGGGAGGATCACTGGAACCCAGGAGTTTGAGGCTACAATGAGCCATGATCACACCACTGCACTCCAGCCTGGGCAACAGAGTGAGACTCTGTCTCAAAATAAAAAAATAAAAAAATAAAGATAAAATGAATTAACTTATTTTTTTTAAAGATGGGCTTGGATCTTACATACACGAGGAGGTAGACTGAAAAACTCCATTCTCTCTGCCTTCCTCTGTCCAAAACTTTCCTTGCTCCAGTTTACCTGGTCTTCATAGAGAGATAGACCTGTGTAGATCTGGTAGGCTACTCATGCAGTCAGTTCCAAGACACAATCTCAAGGGTATCCCTACATTCCTGTTTTTCCCCTCACCTTCTCCATCTCTCCCAACCTCAACAGCAAATTCATGACAGGTCCTGCCAATTTTATCTTTTTTTTTTTCTGAAGACAAGGCCTTGCTCTGTTGCCCAGACTGGAGTACGAGGCATGATCACAGCTCAATGTAGCCTCAAATTCCTAGGCTCAAGCAATCCTTCTGCTTTAGCCTCCCAGATAGCCAGAACTATAGGTGTGCACCACCACGCCTGGTTAATTTTATTTATTTATTTATTATCATTGTTATTTTGTAGAGATGGGATCTCACTATGTTGTCCAGGCTGATCTTGAGCTCCTGGCTTCAAGCAGTCCTCATGGCTCGGTGTGAGCCACTGCGCCCAGCCCAAATCTTACATCTTAAGTCATAAAATTGACTTTTTGTCTCCGTCCCTGCCATCACCATCATTCCTCACCTGGAAAACGGAAGTCACCATCTAACTGGCATATTTGCCTTCTACCTTGTGCCACACCAAGCTGTTTTTCACATAGCAACCAACCTGATCTTTCTATGAGACAAAATTGAATATATCTGTCTCTTGCCTAAACAGCCATTATTCGTTCTGTGTTCCCTTAGAATAAAGTCCACCACATACTGGCCCTTCTCCCTCCTGGTCATTTATGATCCATCGTTGCTGCTTCTCCAGCTGTGTAGATCACCCTGCAAGTTCCACTTTAGCAAGAACTGCTGTCTCCCTCAACCTCTGCACGTTGGTTCTTGACCTTGCCCTCTGGCTCAGACATCCTCTCTCCCTAAAACACCCTCACATCCCCTTCCTTAAACTTCTAAGCTTGTCTGCCCTTTAAAACTCAGCTTGAGAGACACCCTACTCAGAAAGCCTTTCCAATCAGCCTCCATGCTGCCCCCAGCCCTCTTCTCTACTCCACTTACATGCTCAGAGTATCTCTGTCATTTTACCCAGTAGCTTGTATGATTGCTGCTGACAAAGCATCGGTCTCTTCCACTAAACTCTGAGCTCCTAGAAAACAGAGGCGATCATATCTGTTTTGTATTCAGCTTCCTTTTTTCTTGCCTAGTACAGTGCTGGCACTTCAGTAGGTCCTTAGTAAATTAAATGGCTCCAAAAGTGACTAATCAGGCCAGGCATGGTAGCTCAGGCCTGTAATCCTAGCACTTTGGCTGAGATGGGAGGATTACTTGAGCCCAGGAATTCGAGACCAGCATGGGCAGCTAGAAGTCCAAGACCGGTGAGACATCGTTCTGCTAAACAATAGACTAGATAAAGAAAATGTGGTACATAAAAAATTTTTTTTAAATTAGTTGAGCATGGTGGCGTGAATCTGCAGTTCCAGCTACTTGGGAGACTGAGGTGAGGGGATCACTTGAGGCCAGGAGTTGGAGGCTGCAATGAGCTACGACCTCACCACTGCACTCCAGTCTGGGCAACACAGTGAGACCCCATCTCTAAAACAAAAAGAGTGACTAATCATCATAATCACATGGGAAGCCTTTTCTAGATTCTTTTTGGTAATCAATTTATATTTTATGTTGTTAATATGTAGTCTTGCTTGTTTTTATTTTTATTTTATTTTAAAGGGACATGTACATCTACCTTAAAAGTCTCATAGTACTAAAATAAAACAGCTTTTTGACCCACAACTTCCTCTACTTCCTCCAGAGGTGGTTTATTCTGGCATTACACATCCCTATTGTTCTAAATAATAACTACTGCTTTTATTTGGTTCATCCATTTTAGATACTATCCACTCACTTCCTCTTATGATATATTATGATACATACTTATGATATCTCCTACTATTTGGATGTCATATCTTCTACATATCTTCAAACATATCTTTTGTTTGTCTCATTTGTTTTCTTTCTTTTTTTGTTTTGTAAGCTTTTTTTTCAACTTTTATTTTAGGTTCAGGGGTACACGTACAGGTTTATTACATAGGTAAACTCCTGCCATGAGGCTTGTTGCGCAGATTATTTCATCACCCAGGTACTAAGCCTAATACCCAATAATTATTTTTTCTGCCCCTCTCCCTCCTCCCAGCCTCCGCCCTCAGTTAGGCCCCAGTGTGTGTTGTTCCCCTCCATGTGTTCTCATTATTTAGCTCCCATCTATAAGTGAGAACATGTGATATTTGGTTTTCTGGTCCTGTATTAGTTTGCTAAGGATAACGGCCTCCAGCTCCATCCATGTCCTTGCAAAGGACATGATCTCATTCTTTTTTATGGCTGCATAGTATTCCATGGCGTATATGTACCACATTTTCTTTATCTAGTCTACTGTTGGCAGACATTTAGAAAGCTGATTCCATTTCTTTGCCGTTGTGAGTAATGCTGCAATGAACATATGCGAGCATGCATCCTTGTGATAGAATGATTTCTATTCCTCTGGGTATATACCCAGGAATGGGATTGCTGGGTCAAATGGTAGTTCTGTTTCCTCTTTGAGGAATCACCACACTGCTTTCCACAATGACTGAACTAATTTACACTCCCACCAACAGTGTATAAACGTTTCCTTTCTCCACAACCTTACCAGCACCTGTTAGTTTTTGACTTTTTATAATAGCCATTCTGATTGGTGTAGATGGTATATCATTGTGGTTTTGATTTGCACTCTCTAATGATCAGTGATATTGAGCTTTTCTTCATACGCTTGTTGGCCATGTCTGCGTCTTCTTTTGAAAAGTGTCTATTCATGTCCTTTGCCTACTTTTTAACAGGGTTGTTTGGTTTTTTTCTTGTAAATTTAGGTTCTTTGTAGATGCTGCATATTAGACCTTTCTCAGATGCATAGTTGGCAAATATTTTTTCCCACTGTAGTTTATCTGTTTACTCTGTTTTTTTTATAAAAATCTTTGGTCTTTGCCTTTCATCTCTGTGTTCTTTTGCTCTGCCTTCTGGGTGACTGTTTTCATCTCTTATCTTCCAAATCTATTTGATTTTTTTCATTTCTCCTGTCATGTTTTTCATTTCTAAGAGCTCTATTTTTGTTCTCTGAATATTTTTTCTTCTGTTTATGTTTCATGGATGCAATATTTTCCCTTACCTTTCTAAAAATAACAATGACAAATTGATTTTTTTAAAGTTTTTTTTTTCCCTCCCTGCTCAGTTTATATGGCTTCAAAATTGCTTTAGTTGGTTTGTTTGCTGCATGGGTGTCTGTATTCCATGTTAGCAGCTTTCTTCAGGTACCTGGCCAACCTCAGATGTCTACTTAGGACTCAGAGTTGAGAAACGAAATCTTACTGGGCGCTCTCAGCATGTGGATGGGACAAGGTGACTTTGATTACAAGCTCATCTGTGGATGATGACTCTAGTGTCAGTATCTACAGGCCTCCTCCCTTAAACTGGTCAGATTTGCCATAAAATGTATGTATCCTCTTAAAAGACTCTGGGCTCAGCACAGTGGCTCACGCCTGTAATCCCATCCTTTTGGGAGGCCGAGGTGGGAGGATCACTTGAGGTCAGGAGTTTGAGATCGGCCTGGCCAACATGGTAAAACCCCATCTCTACTAAAAATACAAAAAATAAGCAGGACATGATGGCACACCTGTAGTCCCAGCTACTCAAGAGCCTGAGGCAGGAGAATCACTTGAACCTGAGTGGCGGAGGTTGCAGTGAGCCCAGATCGCACCACTGCACTCCAGCCTGGAAGACAGAACGAGACTCCATCTCAAAGAAAAAAAAAAAAAAGACTGTTTGGAGGGTACAATTTGGCTTTAAGCATTTGGAGGCAGAGCTCTGGGAGTCTCAACATCCAGCATTCAATATGTAACTAATGAGTATCATTTCACTGGCCCTGTTTGTCCCCAAACACTCTCTCCAGAGAATAAATCTCCAGTCTTCGGCCAGGATAGAGGGGAAATAGACAGCTAGGGGCCTGGAATCAGGGCAAGGAATGCAGGGATCTAACATCTCAGTTTTTACTCAGTCGTCTTATTCTAGCCACTAGATCCAACCTTCACCTCAGATCCAGAAATATATTTCCTGAGCCTCTTCAGAATTCTGTGGTATATATCAGAATAAGTCTCAGCTCCACCCACTGGTGACTTAGGATTTAATTTCACTTGGGCTCCTAAGTCAGTCACTACACATATATCCGCTTCTGTCTTCCAAAATTTTGTTGCTATTTTCTATCATTTTCCCCATACTTTTGCCTCTCTCCCTCCCTCTCTCTCTCTATATATATATGTATATATATACGTATATATACCTTAGATCTCTTTTCTTCAGTCTTAGTGTAATTTAGGGAAAAAATAAAAATAAATGTGCACATTCAATCCACATTTTAACCCAAGATTCCTGAACAGCTCTATAAACTGCAATTTTCCCAGACACTGTCACATGAAGTCTATTTGTAGTTTTATTTTGATTTTTGTTTGTTTGTTTGTTTGAGACAGTGTTTCACTCTGTTGCCCAGGCTGGAGTGCAGTGGCAGGATCACAGCTCACTGCAGCCTTGACCTCCCTGGCTCAGGTGATCCTTCTCCCTCAGTCCCCATGAGTAGCTGAGACTACAGACGTACGCCACCACACCTGGCTAATTTTTGTGGAGTTTTTTTTTTTTTTGTAGTCGGGGGGGGGGGTCTCGCCATGTTGTCCAGGCTGTTCTCGAACTCCTGGAATCAAGCAATCCTAGGCCCCTCAAAGTTCTGGGATTACAAGTGTGAGCCACTGCACCTGGCCTGTAGTTCTAAAGTGGATCTTGTTTTTCAGTAACTTTTAAATGCTTTCCTTGGAATAATGCTGTTCACTTGAGGACTCAGAACATTAAACTCCCCCTTTCTGATCAACTGGGACCCTTTCTTAAGAAAACACTCAACCTTTCATTGGAAGAATGTATAGGTACACACACTTTAGACAGGGATTGTTTTCCCCTATCCTGGGTTTGGCGGTTTTAGCCAAGGCTACAATTTCAAAGCAAACCATACATTCTGACATTGATATTTGGGCGTGTCCTCTTGCAAGGAGCTAGTTCCTGTGCTGTCCCAGGGATTCAAGAGTGAAAAATCATTTTCAGGAGGGATAAGCTTGTGCCAGTTGTCTTATGAATTCATCGTTTTTCCCTCAAGCTTTCAGTATGATCTGGAAATTTGGATGGTAAGGCCTCCTGCCTGTAATTAGAAAAAATGCAGGGCATATGTATGTATTTTACAGATACATATATAATATTTATTTTTATATATAAATGCACAAAGTAGCATATATGTATATACACACACACACATATATATACACACACACACAAACATATATATGTATGCCTCAGGAACAGCACCACTTAGTAAGATGCAGTTACTGTAGCATACAGATTCCACAGCTCTACAAGGATAATCCTGGGAGCCCAAAACAGTCTTTCACTCTTTTTTCTTTTTTTGAAACAGGGTCTCACTCTATCACTCAGGCTAGAGTGCAGTGGTGCGATCACAGCTCATTACGGCCCAGAACTCCCGGCCCCAAGCGACCCTCCCACCTCAGTCTCCTGAGTAGCTGAGACTACAGGCATGTGCCACCACATCTGGCCTATTTTTATTATGTTTTATAGAGACTGGGTCTCACTATGTTCAAGGCCAGCCCAGGATGGTCTTGAACTAGTGGTCTCAAGTGATCCTGCTGCCTCACCCCCCGCCCCCAAATGCTGAGACTGCAGGCATGAGCCACCACACCCCGCCTCACTTGCCAATGGAGAAAGGTAGAGCGGCGAGGAGTGTAAACTTAGGGCCCAGCTACTCTCAGCAGCCAATACAGACACTGACGGCTTGTATGACTTTAGGTAAATTACTCAACCTACTTGAAACCAGGTTTCTCCATATTAACTGGGGATAATGATACTACCATTATGATATTTTAATACCATTAATGATATAACCATTAACTGGGGATAATGATACATATCCTGAAACGTGTTTATCACGTTTAGTTCGTTTTCACATTGCTGTAAAGAATGACCTGAGACTAGGTAATGTGTGAAGAAACGAGGTTTACTTGACTCACAGTTTCACAGGCTTAACAGGAAGCATGGCTGGGAGGCCTCAGGAAACTTACAATTATAGCCGAAGGGGAAGGGGAAGCAAGGATCTTCTTCACATGGTGGAGAGAGAGGAAGAGAGAGAGGGAAAGGGGAAGTGCCACACGCTTTTAGACCATCAGGTCTTGTGAACTCACTACCACAAGAACACCAAGGAGGAACTCCACCCTCTTGATCCAATCACCTCCCACCCAGCCTCTCCTCTAACACGTGGCAATTACAATTTGAATGAGATTTGGGTGGGGACACAGAGCCAAACCATATCCAATAATATATGGAATGTCCTGGCAAATATACTCTAGTGATTTAAGATATTTGTCCCTGATGTGTGAAATCCTTTATTACAAAAGAAAAACAGAGCTTGTGCCTGGGAAAGGATGGTCTTTCTGTAATGCTTGTGTGAGTGAAGCTCCAGGGCCTGGACAGCTACCAATGCAGGTATTGCCAGGGCGGGTCCTTTTGCCAGGGGTCATGTCCCAGAAAGGAGAGCCAAGCCACACTGCCACCCTCAAGGGCCGTACAACAGAACGCCCTACACAAAGGCCTACACAAAGAATGCCCAAGGAAGGAAAAAGACCAGGTCCTGCCTCCTCCTGCCACTACTTTCACTGGCCTGGCACCCTGTTGCCTCTGCAGAGCAAGCTCCAAGAACACAGACTGCCACCCTGGCTTTCTCCCCAGTACTCTTTTCCACCCTCCCTGATTGTGTTCTCTCTCTAGTCCTTTTTGTCTTTTCTTTTTTCTTTTAGAGGTAGTTTCACTCTTGTTGCCCAAGCTGGAGTGCAATGGCCCGATCTTGGCTCACTGCAATGTCCGCCTCCCAGGTTCAAGCGATTCTCCTGCCTCAGCCTTCCGAGTAGCTGGGATTACAGGTGTGTGCCACCACTCCTGGCGAAGTTTTGTATTTTTAGTAGAGATGGGGTTTCCTCATGTTGGTCAGGCTGGTCTCGAACTTCCGACCTAAGGTGATCCACCCGCCTCAGCCTCCCAAACTGCTGGGATTATAGGTGTGAGCCATTGCGCCCAGCCCCGAATCATTTTCTAACAAACAGCAACCTATACAGTCAAGCTGCAGACAGACGAGCAAGCCGGGCGCTTGAATGAGTAGATGCCGGCAGGAAAGAACTACCTGAGACTAGAGGTGTTCAAAGTGGTGGCTCCATCCTTCCTTCTCCGCCAGCCAAGCGTACAATAAGGAGCAGACAAGATAGCTGCGGCCAAGGGGAGAGTTCGTTTGCATAATAAGATTACAGTGGGCCACCTGCCTTCCCCGCCTGCTATGTAAACGTCGTATCTGATGAACCAATCTGTGACTCCTATGTAAATCACACACCGCCTCCTCAAGCCTGACTACAAAGTCCTGGCATGGGCCAGGCTGGTCTTTCCCTCTGGGAAGTCCCCTCTGTCTCACTAGGGAGAGAGCTGTTTTCCCTTCTGTTTCCTTTTTTTTCTTTTTCTCTTTCTTCCTTCTGTGTTTTTTTTTTTTTTTTTTTTTTGAGACAGAGTCTTGCTCTGTCACCCAGGCTGGGGTGCAATGGCATGATCTTTGCTCAATGCAACCTCCGCCTCCCAGGTTCAAGCGATTCTCCCGCCTCAGTCTCCTGAGTAGCTGGGATTACAGGTGTGCCACAATGCCCAGCTAATTTTTGTATTTTCAGTAAAGATGGGGTTTCACCATGTTGGTCAGCCTGGTCTCTTAACTCCTGACCTCATGATCCGCTCGCCTCAGTCTCCCAAAGTGCTGGGATTACAGGTGTGAGCCACCGCACCCGGCCTTCCCTTGTCTTTCTTTCTCTTCCTTTTTGCCTATTAAACCTCCGCTCCTAAACTCCTAGTGTGTCCTAGATTTTCCTGGCATGAGATGATGAACCCCAGATATTTACCCCAGACAACATAGCCACTTCACTGGGATTACAGGCATGAGCCACTGCACCTGGCCTATATTCCTCTTTTTAATATTAAAGCACTCTTGGCCTGATGATGCTTGCTGGTCTGCTGGAAAGGACCCCTCAGCCCCCTGGCCAAAGGAAGTGACCATTTCGTCATTTACTCACTCACTGACTCTCATTCACTCAACAAACGTGGATTAAGCATTGCTCTGTGTGGTGCTAGGTAGGTGCTGGGATACATCGGTAAGCAAGAGATACATGATTCCCACCTTGGAGAACTGGCAACCCAGCGAGTCATTTGTAGCATTCCCTAGACTTGCTACTCCTCTCGGATTTACACATTGTGAGTGTATGTTGTTACTCTTAAAAAAAAAAAAAAATGGCTTTGGCCTGACAGTGGCTCACACCTGTAATCCTAGCACTTTGGGAGGCCGAGGTGGGACAATCCACTGAGCCCAGGAGTTTGAGACAAGCCTGGGAAACACTGTGAGAACTTGTCTTTACACAAAAACGTTAAAAATTAGCCAAGCGTGGTGGTGAACACCTATAGTCCCAGCTACTTGGAAGACTAAGATGGGAGGATTATTTGAGCCCAGGAGTTTGAGGTTGTAGTGGGCTATGATTGCACCACTGCACTCCAGCCTGGACAACAGAGCAAGACCCTATCAAAAAAAAAAAAAAAAAAAAGAAGAAGAAGAAGAAGAAGATTAAATTTAGATTTTTGTGAATGGACAGATGGATGCAATGGATGGATTTTTTTTTTAGTTTAAGTCTTCAAACTCTAGTTTGTATTTTACACTTATAGCAGATCTCCAACCAGACATATTTCAAAATATACAGTTAAAAAAGTAGATTCACATACCCAAGTTATTCCAAACATATTCAATTTCCAGAACTGAAGAGCATCATTTAAAAAAATTAAATATAAATTAATATAAACTAAAGAAAAGTAAAAATTCTGTTCCTCAGTTGCACCAGTCATATTTCTTTGTTTTTCTTTATTTTTTGAGATGGCATTTCACTCTTGTTGCCCAGGCTGGAGTGCAACAGCACCGTCTCGGCTCACTGCAACCTCTGCCTCCTGGGTTTAAGCGATTCTCCTGCCTCAATCTTCCAAATAGCTGGGATTACAGGTGCCCGCCACCACGTCCAGCTAATTTTTGTGTTTTTAGTAGAGACGAGGTTTCACCATGTTGGCCAGGCTGGTCTCGAACTCCTGACCTCAGGTGATCCGCCTGCCTCAGCCTCCCAAAGTGCTGGGATTACAAGTATGAGCCACCGTGCCTGGCCACACCAGCCGTATTTCAAGTACTTGGCAGTCACGTGTGGCTGGTGGCCACCTGGTTGGACAGTGCAGTTCTGGAGTGAGCCTCTGACTGGAAAGAGACAGGAGACACTGAAGGCATGATTCATCAATATAACAAATAGGTCATCAGGCAAATTCAGAATGTAATGCGTTCTGTCAGACAGATGAGTCAGACATGGTGGCTCACCTCTATAATCTCAGCACCTTGGGAGGCCAGGCGGGAGGATTGCTTAAGGATAGGAGTTTGAGACCAGCCCAGGCAACATAGTGAGACCCCACCTCTATTAAAAACAAATAAAGGCCAGGCGCGGTGGCTCAAGCCTGTAATCCCAGCACTTTGGGAGGCCGAGACGGGCGGATCACGAGGTCAGGAGATCGAGACCATCCTGGCTAACACGGTGAAATCCTGTCTCTACTAAAAAAAAAAATACAAAAAACTAGCTGGGCGACCTGTCGGGCGCCTGTAGTCCCAGCTACTCGGGAGGCTGAGGCAGGAGAATGGCAGGAACCCGGGAGGCGGAGCTTGCAGTGAGCTGAGATCTAGCCACTGCACTCCAGCCTGGGTGACAGTGAGACTCCGTCTCAAAAAACAAAACAAAACAAAACAAACAAAAAAAAACAAATAAAGAGGCCGAGCACGGTGGCTGATGCCTGTAATCCCAGCACTTTGGGAGGCAGAGGCGGGCAGATCATGAGGTCAGGAGATAGAGACCATCCTGGTTAACATGGTGAAATCCCGTCTCTACTAAAAATACAAAAAAGTTAGCCAGGTGTGGTGGTGGGCGCCTGTAGTCCCAGCTACTCGGGAGGCTGAAGCAGGAGAATAGCGTGAACACGAGAGGCGGAGCTTGCAGTGAGCAGAGATCATGTCACTGCACTCCAGCCTGGGCGACAGAGCGAGACTTTGTCTCAAAAAGTAAAATAAAATAAAATAAAAATAAAGAAATTATCCAGGCATGGTGGTACACACCTGTAGCCCCAGCTATTTAGAAGTCCATGGTGAGAAGATCACTTGAGCCTGGCAGGTTGAGGTTGCAGTGAGCCATGATCACGCCACTGCACTCCAGCCTAGGTGACAGAGCAAGACCCTGTCTGAAAGAAAGATAAAGAAAGAAAAAGAAAGAAAGAGAAAGAAAGGAAGAAAGGAAGGAAGGAAGGAAGGAAGGGAGGGAGGGAGGGAGGGAGGGAGGGAGAGAGAAGGAGGGAGGGAGGGAGAGAGG
>NC_045441.1:18525971-18561183 GCF_002776525.5 Piliocolobus tephrosceles | reverse complement strand
GGGGAGGGGAAGGAGAGGGGAGGAGAGGGAAGGGGAGGGGAAGGGGAAGGGAAAGGGAAGGGGAAAAGAAAGAAGACAGATGAGGTCTTTGGGCTCTTTGAAGAATCTGGGCTTTTCAAAGAAAACAAAAAAGTCAGTGCCATGAAAAATTAAGAGGCAAAGTAAGTAAAAGACTAGAGAGATTTCACAACCAAATGCAATGTGTGATACTTGGTAAGATCCTGAATCAGGGAGACAAATAAAACTGACATCAAAGACATTTTTAAGACAGAGAAATTTGTACTGTATGTTAGATGAATTTATGGAAGTGTTAATTTTCTTGGGACATTAATATTATGTAGAGAAATGTCATTACTCTTAAGAAACACATGAGGAGGTATTTGATGGTAAAATGCCACAATGTCTGCAATTCATTTCAAATAGCTAAGGAGAAAAGTACATGTATGTGCATGTATGTGTGTGTGCACATGTGTTTACATGTGTATAAAGAGAAAAAGATAGATAATGTGTTATAATGTTAACATTAGATTAAACTAGGTAAAGTTCATGTACTAGTCTTTCAACTTCTCTTTAGTTCTGAAAATTTTTTAAATGCACAACTTAAAAAGCTATTCTTGGCTTGGTGCATTGGTTCATACCTGTAATCCCAGCACTATGGGAGGTTGAGGCAGGAGGATCACTTGGCTCCAGGAGGCTGAGGCTGCAGTGAGCTGTGACTGCACCACTGCACTCCAGCCTGGACAACAAAATGAGACCCCATATCTAAAATAAAATAAAATTATTTTTAAAAGCCATTCTCATGAAGATTACATTTTACAGAGGGGAGGCAGAGTGTTAAGCATTGAACAAATGCGTGAACAAAATCATTTTATTGCTTATTACTAGTGCTCAAACATTTTTCGAAGTCATGTTGGCATAGAAAGTGTCCGGCAGGTGGGGATGAGACTGCTTGATGTTGAGTGGCCAAGGCAGGTCTCACTGAGGAGGTGGCAGTTGGGTTAAGTCCTGAGGACAAGAAGGGAAACAGCCGTGAAAGATCTGAGCACAGAACCTTCTGGGCAAAAGGAAGAGCAAATGCTCTCAGGAAGAAAATAACTTGCCTGTTGAGGAAACTGAGTGCAGACTACTGTGTTCAGAACACAGGAGAGAGGAGGGCAGAGGTGGAGGGTGAGTCCCAGCTGAAGGCTTGGCCAGCTGCCAAAGGACCTAGTAGGAGATGGTAAGGAATTGGACTTTAAGTGCAATGGGGGACAATTTGGATAGAGGAGGAACAAATTTCACCAGATTTCCACTACTGTCTTCCTTTTGGTCTAGGATTTAGTCCAGGTTCACATGTTGTATTTCATTATCACTAATTGTATTTCCTCCCATCTGCAACAGTGCCTCAGTCTGTCATTTCGTGACCTTGATTACTGGTCAGGTATTTTGGAGCACATCCCCAAATGTGGGTTCCTCTGATGGTTTCTTAGATTCAATTGAATTATGCATGTTAGGCGAGAAAATCTCAGAAGTGATATTGTGCCCTTCTCGGCACATGTTATGAGGTGTTCCTAAGTTGGTATGTCTTATGCTGATGACGTTAGCCTTGATCACTTGATTGAGGTGATGTCTGATATCTGCCAGACTTCTCCACTGTAAAGTTATGATTTTTCTCATTGTAATTAATACGTATTTGAATGAATCATGATTCTTTGGGACTATGCAAATATGCTGTTTCTTCTCAAATTTTTATTTATGTATTTATTTTTTCATTTATTTATTTATTTATCTGTATCGTGGAATCAGAAACTCTATACCCATTAAACATCACCCTTTTTCCCTTTTCCAAGCCCCTGGTAAATGCCATTCTACTTTCTGTTTCTATGAATTTGACTACCACAGGTATCTCAAATATGTGAAATCATACAGTACGTGTCTTTTTGTGACTGGCTTGTTTCACTGAGTATCATGTCAGCAAAATTCTTAGTATTATGTCAGCAAAATTCACCCTGACCTGCTCCCATTCTTTCTTGAGCACTTAATTTCTGACAACACAAGAGGCTTCAGGTTTAGCTTGGATTTTTCCCTCCCCCAGCTCTGGAATCATCCGCTTCTCCAAGTAGTCTGGTTTATTTGATTGGAAATGGTATTTAGAAACAAAGATCTGGGTACCCGTGTTGTAGCATGTGACAGGATTTCTTTCTTTGTAAGGCTGAGTACTATTCCATTGTGTGTATATACCACATTTTCTTTGTATATATCACATTTATCCACTGATGACATTTGGGTTGCCTCCGCCTCTTGACTATAGTGAATAGTACTGCTATTAACATGAGTGTACAAATATCGCTTTGAGGCCCTGGTTTCAATTCTTTTGGATATATATCCAGAAGTGAAATTGCTGAATCATATGGTACTTCTATTTTTCATTTTTAAAGAAAACACCAGCCGGACTTAGTGACTCACACCTGTAATCCCAACACTTTGGGAGGCCAAGGTGGGTGGATCACGAGGTCAGCAGATTGAGACCATCCTGGCCAACATGGTGAAACCCCATCTCTACTGAAAATACAAAAATTAGTCAGGCGTGGTGGCATGCACCTGTAGTCCCAGCTACTCAGGAAGCTGAGGAAGGAGAATCTCTTGAATCCGGGAGGCAGACATTGTAGTGAGCCAAGATTGCACCACTGCACTCCAGCCTGGGTGACAGAATGAGACTCCATCTCAAAGAAAAAAAAAAAGAAAAGAAAAGAAAAGAAAAAAAATCACCGTGTTGTTTTCCACAGCATTTGCACCATTTTATAATTCCACCAAGAGTGCACAAGGGTGTCGATTTCTCCACTTCCTTGCCAACACTTGTTTTTTTTTCTGTTTCTGTTTTCTGTTTTGTTTTGTTTTACTAGTAGCAATTGCAATGGGTCAGAAGTGATATCTCACTTTGTTTTTGATTTGCATTTCTCTGATGATTACTGATGTTGAGCATATTTTGATATGCTTGTTGATCATTTGTATGTCATCTTTGAAGAAATGCCTATGCAAGTGCTTTGTCCATTTTAAAATTGAGTTATTTGGTTGTTTGTTTTGTTTTGTTTTTGAGGTGGGGTCTCACTCTGTCACCCAGGCTGGAGTGCAGTGGCACAATCTTTGTTCACTGCAACCTCTGCCTCCCAAGCTTAAGTGTTCCTCTCATCTTTGCCTCCCAAGTAGCTGGGACTGCAGGTGCGTGCCACCATGCCCTACTAATTTTTTTGTATTTTTGGTAGAGATGGGGTTTCACTATGTTGCCCAGGTTGGTCTTGAACTCCTGAACTCAAGTGATCCTCCCACCTTGGCCTCCCAAAATGCTGGAATTACAGGCATGAACCACCACGCCTGGCCTGGTTATTTGATTTTTGTTGTTTTTAAGTTGTAGGAGTTCTTTTCATAGTCTGGGCAATAACTTCTTCCCAGATTTGTGATTTGAAAATATTTTTTCCTGTGCCATAGGTTATCTTTACACTCTGCGGATTCTGTTCTTTCATGCACAAAGGTTTCTACATTTAACGTAGCCCCATGTTTATTTTTTGCTGTAGTTGCCTGCACTTTTAGTGACATATCCAAGAATTCATTGCCAAGTCCAATGTCATCAAGTTTTTCCCCTTTGTTTTCTTCTAGTTTTATAGTTTTAGATCTTACATTTAGGTCTTTAATCCATTTTTAGTTAATTTTTTGTATATTGTTAAGATAAGGGTCCAATTTCATTATTTTTCATGTATATTTTTCTCACATCATTTGTTGAGAAGACTAACCTTTCCCCACTGAAAGGTCTTGATGGCCTTGTCATAGATCATTTGACCACACATGAAGGGTTTATTTCTGGGCTTTCTATTCTATTCCATTGTCCTATATGTCTGTCTGTATGCCAGTATCACACTGTTTTCATTACTGTAATTTTGTAATATGTTTGAAAACCAGGAAGTGTGATTCCTCCAAATGTGTTCCTCTTTTTCAAAAATATTTTGGATAATTGGGATCCCCTGAGATTCCACTGGAATTTTAAGATGATTTGTTTTATTTCTGCAAAAACTGCCACTGGGATTTTGATGGGGATTGCATCGAATTGGTAGTTTGGTTTGGTTAGTTTGGGGAGTTTAATAGTAAGTCTTCCAATCCATGAGATTAGATGTCTTTTCATTTATTTGTGCCTTCTTTAACTTCTCTTAGCAATGTTTGTAATTTTCAGTGTATAAGTCTTTCATCTTCTTGGTTAGGTTTATTTCTATGTATTTTATTCTTTTTCATACTGTTGTAAATGGAATTGTTTTCTTAATTTCTTTTCAGATTGTTCATTGTTAGTGTACTGAAATACAAGAGATTTCAAATTTTCAACTACTAATTTTAACATCTCTTGGTGGAACTTGCTTACAGCAATTATTACTGTGGTGTTTGCCTAATGGCGCTTTTCTATTTCTTTCATCTTTTTACATTCATTAACTGGAATTCTGTAAAGAGCTATCTCTTTGGGCCTATAAATTAATTTATTCAATTATTTACAGTTGTATATTACTTAATGATGGTGACACATTCTGAGAAATGCATCGTTAGGCAATTTCATTGTGGTGTGAACATCACAGAGTGTACTTACACAAATCTGGATGGCCTAGCCTACTATACACCTAGGCTATGTGGTATAGCCTATTGTGCCTGTACAGCATATCATTGTACTGAATACTAGAGGCAATTGTAACACAATGGTATTTGTGTATTTAAACATATCTAAGCATTTAAAAGGTGATGCATTGCACTACGATGTTACTACTGCTATGATATCACCAGGCAACAGGAATTTTTAAACACCATGATAATCCTATGGAACCACTGTTGTATATGTGGTCTGTTGTTGACCAAAATGTCATTATGCAGCAAATGATTGTATCTGCATCAATATAAACTTCTGAATTTCCTTCTCTTTTTTTGTTTTTTGTTTTGTTTTCGTTTTTCACTCTATGGGCTTCAATCCAATAATATAGTTATTTCTTTTGCTGCTAAGTTTGGTCTAGCTTTGGCCAGTGGGATCTCCTCTAGTGTGGGCTCCTGTGTTTTTCCGACCTGCTCCCATTCTTTCTTGAGCACTTAATTTCTGACAACACAAGAGGCTCTGGGTTTAACTTGGATTTTTCCCTCCCCCAGCTCTGGAATCGTCCACTTCTCCAAGTAGTCCTGGTTTATTTGATTGGAAATGGTATTTAGAAACAAAGATCTGGGTACCAAATGTCCTCATTGCTACCAGGGTGTCATTAATTCCAAGCCTTCTTAGTGGACATAGCTAGAAAATATATGTATGTGTTCTAATCCACATATGTGAACACCATTATATTTGTGCCCTCTCTGCATATATATTTAAAACTATGAGTTCATATTGATATTTCCTGTGACAATCCAAAGCCACAGGGTTAATTCTAGCCTTCCCTCTTTCCTTATTTGTAATTTATTTATTTATTTATTTATTTATTTTTATTAACTTATTTTTTGAGACAGAGTCTCGCTCTGCTGTCCAGGCTGAAGTGCAGTGGCGCAATCTTGGCTCACTACAACCTCCACCTCCCAGGTTCAAACAATTGTCCTACCTCAGACTCCCAAGTAGGTGGGATTACAGGCACCCACCACCACGCCAGGCTCATTTTTTGTATTTCAGTAGAGACGGGGTTTCTCCATGTTGGCCAGGCTGGTCTCTACCTCCTGACCTCAGGAGATCTGCCTGCCTCAGCCTCCCAAAAGTGCTGAGATTACAGGCATGCGGCATTGTGCCTATATTTATTAATCTATTAAATCCAAGTAAACCCATAGTTTCAGAGTTGTTAACTCATACCCCTCTAAGAAACACATTTACCAGCTTTAGTACAGTATTTGTGTATAGTTCTTTTTGTTTTCAGTCTTGTAGTATCCAGTCAAAATCATACTTTCCTACTCTGGAGGCTGAAGTGGGAGGATCACTTGAGATCAGGAGTTTGAGTCCAGCCTGGGCAACATAGCAAGACCCTCCCCCGCAACTCTAAAAGAATAAACAAATCCCATTTTCCAAAGTTACTAAAGTTAGGTCTTTCCTCCCACATTCCCTTACTCCCTTTAGTGTGGCTAATCATTTATAACACAATTAGATTCATTTGTTGCTATCTGTATTTTATTTTTAAGAGACAGCTCTCACCATGTTGCACTGGGATTACAGGTGTGAACCAGTTTGTCTTCTGTTTTTGGTGAGCCCACTCCTGTGCCCCATCAGGTTTGATTTTAATTTTTCATTTATTTTGGAGGTATGTAAAACATTACTATGTTTCTAGACCTTAGAACCATGTCAAAGGTATATATACGGGAGAAATGTTGTTGGGGTGATCAGGCCCAACACCAGGTCATGGGGGCAACTAAGTCCAGTGGAGTCAAAGGAATGAGAAAAAGACAGTGAGAGAGAAAGTGGGACCAGGGGGCCATGGCGAGTGTGGAGGCTGCAAAGGCCCCAAACTCTGAGAGCCCACACTATTTATTGGTGCTTAAACAAAGAAACAGTTGGTGAGGATGTAGGAGTTGAAAGGAAATGGTGTATCAAGTGAATGGGAAACATATGGCTGCTTGAAATAATGGGAATGCAAGAAGCAAGGAGCCAGTAAGTCTAGCAGACATGCAAGCCCTGCCTCAGCTTCTCTCCCAACTAAATGTCTCTCTGTTCCTATTTCATACCTCTTCTTCTTTCTTATGCCCATCTTTCTCTAACTAAACAGTTTGTTTAGTTTGATTTATCCTTCCTGTACTTTGTTTTTTGCATAGATGAGCAAGGTATGGATATTTTAAAAGCTCTTTTTACATATTATCAAATTACGCTCTGGAAAAGCTGCTTCAATTAACACTCCTATGAAGATAACATAATAGTTCCTGTTTTACTGTAACCTGAGCATCATGGATAGTTTAGCTTTTAAATCTTGAGTAATTTTATAGGAAAAAAAAAAAAATCAACTTATTCTCCCAGTCTACATTTCTCTGACTTGCAGAGAAGTTACATATGCTTCAAATATTTCTTCCCTGGTTGTTTTTCCTTTTCAGCCAGCTCTCTGTTCTTGACCCATTCATCTTTTGTATACTTAGAGAGTTTCTTACTTATTTTCATAGGCTTTTAACAATGAGGATCATAACTCTTCATCCCTCATCACCGTTTGTATGTTCCTTTACAGCAGGGGTTCCCAGCTGCCGGGCCAGTACTGCTCTCAGCCTGTTAGATGTGAGGAATCCAGTGGAGAGCGGGAAGTGAGTGGAGTAAGCAAAGCTTCATCTGCATTTACAGCCACCTCCAACAGCTGAAATTACTGCCTGAGCTCTGCCTCCTATCAGATCAGCTGCAGCATCAGATACTAACAGGAGTAAGAACTCTATCATGAACTGTGCACATGAGGGATCTAGATTGCACTCTCCGTATGAGAGTCTAATGCCTGATGATCTGTCACTGTCTCCCATCACCCCCAGATGGGACTGTCTAGTCGCATGAAAACAAGCTGAAGGCTCCCACTAGTTCTACATGATGGTGAGTTGTAGAATTATTTCATTATATATTATGATCTAATATTAATAGAAATAAAGTGCACAATAAATGAAATGTGCTTGAATCATCCCCCAACCATCCCTTGTCCCTGGCCCGTGGAAAAACTGTCTTCCATGAAACCAGTTCCTGGTGCCAAAAAGGATGGGGACTGCAGCTTTAGAGTAGCCACAAATCCTCCTAAAATGCTTTCCCCAAAGAGATGCTAAGATGATCTTTTTCAACCAAAGTAACACAAATCTAATTTTAAAGGGTTTGGGGAATAAAGGATCACTGTAAAATCCAATGACTCCTTGATAACAGGGCAAAGTTTATGAGGCTTATGAGTTTTGTTTGAAATGAATGAGTGATATTGAGCTGGATTTCACATATATTGATTAACTTCAACTACATACACTCTAACTCATCGTAAGAAATGCGTTTTGAGAAGAAGTTTTGAGTCTGTACTTGGTTTCATATAAATTGTTGAGGTACATGTATTTATTAGCTCCAATGGGCAATAAGAAGTTTTCTTTGATAGGAACAAGTGCTTTTGAGTTTGGTTTCATGTAAACTACTTAGTATCAACTAGATTTTCTTGAGTGCCTTGTAAGAAATTAATTTTAAAAAGAATGATCAATTCTGAGCTTGTTTGACATAAATTGCTTAGTTTTGTCTAAACTTGCTCTAAATCACATTTCATTTAAATTGAAAGTGTCATTTCCTGCTTGCTTTCAAAAATTCTGCTTAGTTTCATTTAGCCCTGTTACCTTAAGAAGTTACTTTGGTTATAAATGTGTGATTCTTGACATTGTTTTTACTTAACCTGCTTAGGTTCATCTTAAGTTGCTCTAGCTTGAAGTAGGATGATGCTTTGAGATGAATGTGCATTTCCAAGCCTGTTTATACAGGTACAGTTTATAGAGCCCTTAGGAAGCTTTGGAGAAGAAGTGTGTGACTCTGATGGCTTAGAAAGAGGCACACACTTATTCGGTGAGTTATGATAAGCATGTATAGACAACAACAGCCTCATCATGACTGCCCCCTGGCAGCGATTGTAAGACACACCTCAATTTCACAGATGTTAAAATGTGAAGATACCAGCCTGGGGAACATAGCAACACCACCTTGTCTCTGCAAATAATAATTTAAAAAATTAACTGGATCTGGTGGCACATGTCTGTGGTCCCAGTTACTTGGGAGGCCGAGGTGGGGGAATCACTTGAGTTCAGGCAGTCGAGGCTGCAGTAAGCTGTCATTGCACCATTGCACTCTAGCCTGGGCAACAGTGTGAGACCCTGTCTCTGAAATAATAATAAAAATAATGAGCTGAGTGTGGTGGCATACGTCTGTGGTCCCAGGTACTTGGGAGGTTAAGTTGGGGGAATCACCTGAGCTCAGGTAGTCGAGGCTGCAGTAAGCCGTGATTATACCATTGCACTCCAGCGTGGGCAATAGTGCAAGACCCTATCTCTAAAATAATAATTTAAAAAATTAGCTGGATGTGGTGGTGCATGTCTGCAGTTCCAGCTTGGGAGGCTGCAGTGAGGTAATCACTTGAGCCCAGGCATTTGAGACTGCAGTAAGCTGCAATCACACCATTGCACTCCAACCAGGGCAATGGTGTGAGAACCTGTCTCAAAAAAAGACAAGAAGCAGTGAAGATTAAAATGTGTGACATGGAATTTAGGAAAGAGAACTGATGGCTTGGACAGAGGCACACACCTTAGTGTACTGTATTATTTTTTCTACTATGATTCACCATGAAGAATATCTCTGAAGATAAAGTTTTGTGAGAATCTCTGGCAGAGAATCTCTTTCCATAGGCAAATTCCTAAATTTGGTAGATTAAAAACTGGTATTTTATTGCTGCTTCGATCTGCATTTTGGCACTGATACTGAACTTCCTTTCTTAAGTTCACAGGTCATTTGTATTTTCCTCTTGTACCTTGCCTATTAAGCTGTAGCCCAAATTTTCTCCTGGATACTTGTCTAATTTTCATTGCTAAATAAGAGCAGTTTGTAGGATAAGAACCTCAACCATGCCTGACACATGTTTCAACCTTTCCCAACTTATATTTTGTCTGTTAGTACTGTGGTGTTTTAGATTTTTAATATGTTTGTAATAAAACATCTAAAAGATATAACAAAACAAATTTAAATAATAAAATAAACACCATTACTTTGCTTTATAAAATCTTGACATTAGTCTGTATTTAGTTCAAACATTTTCTAAGTTAAATTTCGCAGATTAATTTGGGATCGCCATGTCCCTTTTCCAATCCCGAGCTCTTTCCTACTGTTCCAGTTAGCTAACCGCTATCATAAATTTGTTATATTATTTCCAGATATTTGCTACAAATTTAGGTTTCTACAGACTTTCAATGATACTGTTCTCCACGATTTAAACTTACGTAATACATATATAATGTGTATTTGGCATACATCCCTCTGCACATACAAGAGGACTTCAAAAAGTTTGTGGAAAATGAATTAAAAGATAAAAATATAATCCCAAACACTTTAGCAGGCCAAGGTAGGAAGATCACTTGAGTCTAGGAGTTTAAGACCAGCCTAGGGCAACACAGGGAGACCCCATCTCTATAAAAAACAAATAAATTAGCCAGGCATGGTGGCTCATGCCTGTAATCCCAGCACTTTGGGAGGCCGAGGTGAGTGGATCACTTGAGGTCGGGAGTTTGAGACCAGCCTGACCAACATGGAGAAACCTTGTCTCTACTAAAAATACAGAATTAGCCGGGCATGTTGGTGCATGCCTGTAACCCCAGCTACTCTGGAGGCTGAGGCAGGAGAATTGATTAAACCCAGGAGGAAAATGTTGCAATGAGCTGAGATCGTGCCATTGCAGTCCAGCCTGGACAACAAGAGCGAAACTCCATCTCAAAAAAAATAAATAAATAAACCAGGTGTGGTGGCATGCACCTATACTCCCAGCTACTGGGGAGGCTAAGGTGGAAGAATCAGTTGAGTCCAGGAGTTTGAGGCTGCAGCAAGCTATGATCATGCCACTGCACTCCATTCTGGGTGACAGAGAAGACTCTTGACTCAAAACAACAAAAAAAGAATAAACACACAAAAACGTACAAACTACATTTCTCATCATAAGTTTCATCAACTTCAAGACACTTCTGTAAGTGTTGATAGCAACTTACTCCATCCCTAAAGAATTGAGTGAGGGTCCTGGGAATTTAACTATGTCATTGTGGTCTTTTTAACATTATTAGTTGAAGGAAAAAAATGGGTGCTCTTTAAAGTTTTTTTAAGATTAGGAGACTAAAATATATCAGAAAGAGCTGAATCAGGACTGTAAGGTGGATACCTAAGGATTTCCCGCTGAAACTCTCAAAAAATTGCCCCTGTTTGATGAGAGGAATGGACACGAGTATTGTCATGGTAGAGAGGGACTCTCTGGTGAAGATTTCCCAGGCATCTTTCTGCTAAAGCTTTGGCAAAACTTCTCAAAACACTTTCCTAATAAGCAGATGTTATCATTCTTTATCCCTCCAGAAAGACAAAGCAAAATGCCTTGAGCATCCCAAAAACTGTTGCCATGACCTTTGTTCTTGACTGGTCTGCTTTTGTGTTGGCTGAACAACTTCTACCTCTTGGTAGCCATTGCTTTGATTGTGTTTTGTATTCAGAATTGTACTGGTAAAGTCATGTTTCATCTCCTGTTACAATTCTTCAAATAAGTGCTTCAGAATCTTAATCTCATGTGTTTAAAATTTCCAATGAAAGCTATGCTCTTGTCTGAAGCTGATCTGGTTGCAACTGTTTTGGCACCCATCAAGTGGAAAGTTTGCTCAACTTTAATGTTTTGATCACAATCGTGTATTCAGAACGAATTGAGATTTCTACGGTGTTGGCTATTGTTTGTGCTGTTGATTGTCAGTCTTCTTCAATTAGGGCATGAGCAAGATTAATTTTTTCCTTACAAATTGATGTGAATGTTCTATCACTGCAGGCTTCATCTTCAACATTATCTTGTCCCTTCTTAAAATGAGTTATCCATTTGTAAACTGCTGATTTCTTTGGAGCACTGTCTGCATAAATTTTCCATAAAGGATCAATGCTTTTTGCCATTCTTCCTCTCAAGCTTCACCATAAATTTGATTTTTGTTCTTGCTTCAATTTTAACAGAGTACATCATGCTCTGATAGAAGCTCAATTCAAACCAATATCTTATCCTTCTTAGTGCCTCAAACTAGAGTCTGTTCAGACATGTTGTAACAAGTTGGCACAAGTTTTTTTTGGTATAAAAATTTTTGAAATCCATGCATAGATGTTTTTATAATATGCATTTTCCATGAACTTTTAAAGATGCCTCATATAGCTTGTATACACTACTCTTTTCATTTCAAACTTTTTTCAACATTTCTCAATGTTCATCTATGTAGCTGTAGTTCATTTGTTTTAGCTGTACTACATTTTGCTATATTTACATGCCACAAATTATTTATCCATTTTCTAGTGAATGAATGCTCATATGGTTTCCTTTTTCCTCTATAGCAAACAATTTTGCAATGAGTATTTATAAACATGTCTCTTTTATCCCCATGTGAGACTATATTTCCTTGGTGGTAGAGTATAAAAATCTACTGCATGCTGGATCCAGTGGCTTATGCCTGTAATCCCAGGGCTTTGGGAGGCTGAGATGGGAGAATTTCTTGAAACCAGGAGTTTGAGACCAGCATGGACAACATAGGGAGACCCCATCTCTTCAAAAAAATAAAAAGATTAGCTGGGCATGGAAGTCACATGCCTGTAGTCCCAGCTACTCAGGAGGCTGAGGCCAGAGGATCATTTGAGCCCAGGAAGTTGAGGCTACAGTGAGCTATAGTTTCACTGCTGCACTCCAGCTTGGGTGACAGAGCAAGACCATGTCTCTTAAAGAGAATCTTCTGCTCTACCAGATATAATCAAATTGGTCTTCAAAACTGTTATGTCAATTTGCACTCCCACTAACAGTGTAATAGAATTTCTGTTTCTCCATACTCTCACCTATACTCTTTATTGTCAAACTTTAATTTTTGCCAATCTGATGGCTGTGAATTGGCCTTCACTGTTGTTTTAAGTTGTATTTCTGTGATTATTTGTGACATTGGGAATCCTTTTATATGTTTATATATCATTCAGATGTCAATCAAGAAAAATGACCAAGATAAATCTAAATCATTTTAGGAGGTTTATTTGCCAAAGTTAAGTACGTGCACCTGGGAGACAGGTTTATGCCTTTCTCCAAAGATGATTTTGAGGGCTCCAAATTCAACGGGGAAAGGGCAGGATATTGAGAAACACACAATTTTAATGTAAGAGGGAGGTCGGGGGAATAGTCTTCCATGCCTTTGTCTGGCTCTGTGAATCTGCATTTTTACATAAGATAACATACACAAATAGGGCATGCAAAAATGCAGGGACTCTGCATTTTTACATAAAGTAACATAGACAAATGGGGACAGGACAACAATCAGATATGCATTTGTGTTCCATGGGCAGAGCAGTGCATGTATATGTAAAGATAATCTATCATTTACATTGCCATGGTGAATTTTATTTTTATTTTATTTTATTTATTTATTTATTTTTGAGACAGAGTCTCACTCTGTCACCCAGGCTGGAGTGCAGTGGCGCAATCTCGGCTCATTGCAAGCTCCGCTTCACCCCATTCTTCTGCCTCAGCCTCCTGGGTAGCTAGGACTACAGGGGCCCGCCACCGCGCCTGGCTAGTTTTTTGTATTTTTAGTTGAGACAGAATTTCACCATGTTAGCCAGGATGGTCTCGATCTCCTGACCTCGTGATCTGCCCATCTTGGCCTCCCAGAGTGCTGGGATTACAGGCATGAGCCACCGTGCCCGGCCGTAAATTTTAACAGAAATACTTTGGGGCAAGGATCTTGGAGAGCACTAGGAATTCACCTGTGGGAAAAATATGAGGAAGGTATGTAGCTTTTCATCTTGTAGCCATCTTATTGAGGCACCAAAAAAAGAGGCAGGTTTGTGTGACTCAGTCCCAGCTTGACTTTTCCCTTCGGCTTAATGAGTTTGTGGTTCCAAGATTTATTTTCCTTTCAGAGAGCTTTCCTCTTCTGTAAACTGCCTGTTCATACTATTCATCTATTTTTCTTTTGAGTTGTCTTTTTAAGCTCCTTAAATGTTCTGTAAATAATTTGCTTGTACATTCTAAATACCTTTTCTCAGTGTGTGACTTGTCTTTTAACTTTCTTCTATTTTTATTATGAAAATGCTTTATATATTAATGTAGTCCAGTTTGTTAATCTTTTTGCTTTATATTTTGTGCCTCCTTTTAAGGAAATACTCCCTGTCGAGAGAGAATATATTATTCAAAATATTCCTCTAAAAGTTCTGAAGTTTTGCCTTTTAAATGTACATTTTAGTTCATTTAAAATTCATTTTATTTACAGTATGTAGTGAGAACATACTTTCCATATTTCTCTGCAATTGTTCTTTTCTATTAATTTATCATGCTATTTCCTATGTGGAGTTTCCATATACCCAAGGCTATATTCCTGAGATTTCTATGCAGATTCACCCTGTTGAATTTCCAAACTGAAGATCATTTTTAATTCAGTTCTAGAAAATGCCTATGAATTACTTTTTTTTTTTTTCAAAAATAGATTTTCCATAACTCCCACTATTCTTTTTGTTCTGGGGCTTCTAGAATTCCTACTGGTTGAGTGTTGAAAGATCTCAAGTCTTCCGTGTCTTCTAACTGCTATTTCCTATTTTACATATCTTTGCCTCTCCATGATGCATTTTGTGTGAATTTCTCAATTCTATCTTTTAATTAAGTAATCCTCCTTTTGTTTCCATTTTGTATAATTTCCAGTGACCATGATTTTTTCTTTTTCTGAAATTGTACTACTTTAATTGTATTTGTTTTTGTATTTACCTGTTTTTTTTAGCTCTGCTTTTAAAAATTTTATAGTGTCTTGTTTTTCCAAATTGAAAACATATCTTCATTCTTCTATCTGAGCATCCTCATAATATAAATTTTAAAGTATTTGTCCAGTTGTTGTATACATTTAATGCTGCAAGAGTGAATTTATATTCTGTTCTGAAAGTTGATATAATCGATTGTCTTCCATTCGATGGCTTTTTCTTGCATTTTAATATTTTGATTTATAGGCTAATTTTTATGAGTTTTGTTTTTGTTTAGTCCTTATCTGTTTATTCCCTTCTGTCTGGTAGTTTGCAGTTGTCTCCATCTGCTCCTCCATAACCTCAATGCAAAACCATGCCTTGTGTTGATATGGAGACCATCATATCAACAATCACAGAGCCAGCTCAAGGCTTCATGAGGCTCCTAGTCCAGAGGTCAAGTCTGTGCTCTCCTTTTACCTTAGGCTTGCACCTTACCAGGATGTATAGGCCTAGGTCGAATTTTTTTTTTTTTTTCTTTTTGAGACAGAGTCTTCATCTGCTGCCCAGATGGGAAGTGCAGTTGCACGATCTTGGCTCATGGCAACCTCCGCCTCCTGGGTTCAAGCCATTCTCATACCTCAACCTCCTAAGTAACTGGAACTACAGGCACGCACCACCACGCCTGGCTAATATTTTTTGTATTTTTAGTAGACATGGGGTTTCGCCATGTTGGCCAGGCTGGCTAAGTGGGATTTTTTAAAAGAATTTCTTAAAGACCAAACCTGTGACATTGGTCAGGCTCTAGATAGACTCCTTCTGTCATCCAAAGAATCAGAACCAATACTGAGGATACTATTAAGTTGGTGCAGAAGTAATTGCAGCTTCTGCCATTACTTTCAATGGCAAAACCACAGTTACTTTTGCACCAAACTAATAGTTCTTCCAAAGATTTGCAAACAATGAAAGAGAAAATTGGAAAACTACAGCCCTAGGAATAAGACACAGCAGTCTCAAAGACAAGAGAAGGCTTTTTTGACAGTGATTTTTCAAACTCTGGGTGACTTTATTAAGATCATTCACATACTGTAAAATTCATACTCATAAATGTGCCATTCAGCAGATTTTAGTATAGTCACAAAATTGAGCAACCATTACCACTATCTAATTCCAGAACATTTTTACCAACCCAGAAGGAAACTCTGTACCCATCAGCAGTCGTTCCCCATCCCCTCCTACTCTCAACCCCTGGTGACACCTAATCTACTTTCTGTCTCTATGGATTTGCTATTTTGGACATTTTGTATACATGGAATCATACCCTAGTTAACCTTTTGTTTCTGGCTTCTTTCATTTAGCACAATGTTTTCAAGGTCCTTCCATAATGTAGCATGCATCGGTACTTCATTCCAGTTTTTTATGGCTGAATATTAATCTGTTGTATGGATAGATCACGTTTTCTCTATCTACTCATCAGTTGCTAGGCATTTGGATCATTTCCACTTTTTGACTATTATGATCAATCCTATTGAATTAATCAGCTTGGGCTACCATAACAAAATACCATAGACTTTCCTTGCAGGTAGCTAGCTGCCTTCTCCCTGTGTCCTCCCATGGGGAGGAGAGAGAGAACAAGCTCTCTGGTGTCTCTTCTTATAAGGGCACTAATCTCATCATGAGGGCTCCACTCCTAAGGTCTCATCTAAACCTAATTACAGTACCTCTGGTGTCTAAATACTATCACACTAGAAGTTAAAGCTTCCACATGAATTTTGGGGATACATAATTCAGTCCATAGCACCTGCTGTGAACCACCTTGTACAAGTCTGCATAAGGATATGTTTCCAATTATCTTGGATATATGCCTAGGAGTGCAATTACTTAGTGGTATGTCAATTCTATAGTGAGCTTCTTGAGGAACTGCCAAATTATTAACTATTATTATTATTATTATTATTATTATTATTATTGAGACAGAGTCTTTCTCTGTCACCCAGGCTGGAGTGCAGTGGCTGAATCTCAGCTCACTGCAAGCTCCGCCTCCCGGGTTTATGCCATTCTCCTGCCTCAGCCTCCCGAGTAGCTGGAATTACAGGTGCCCGCCACCTTGCCCGGCTAGTTTTTTTTTTTTTTTGTATTTTTTAGTAGAGGCAGGGTTTCACCGTGTTAGCCAGGATGGTCTCGATCTCCTGACCTCATGATCCACCTGTCTTGGCCTCCCAAAGTGCTGGGATTACAGGCTTGAGCCACCGCGCCCAGCCACCAAATTCTTTTTTAAAGTAGCTGCACCATTTTACATTTCCAAAGGCAACATATGAGGATTCCATTTTTTCCATGTCCTTGCCAACACTTGTTATTGTCCATCTTTTTTTTATTATAATTATCTTAGTGGGTATGAAATGGTATCTCAATGTGGTTTTGATTTGTGTCTTTCTAATGACTAATGATGTGGAGCACCTTTTCATGCACTCATTGGCCATTTGTATATCTTGTTTTAAGAAATGTCTACTTAAATCCTTTACCTATTTTGGCTGGCGGGGAGTTTTCTTTTTTTAACTTTCATTTTAATGCAGGGATACATGAGCCGATTTGTGACATAGGTAAACTTGTTCCGTGGAGGTTTCTTAAATAGATGATTGCATCACCCAGATATTTAGCCTAGTACCCATTAGTTATTTTTTCTGATCCCCTCCCTCCTCCCACTCTCCACTCTCTGATAGGCCCCAGTATGTGTTGTTTCTCTCTGTGTCCATGTGTTCTCATCATTTAGCTCCCACTTATAAGTGAGAACATGGAGTATTTGGTTTTCTGTTCTTGTGTTAGTTTGCTAAGGATAATGGCCTCCAGTTCCATCCATGTCCCTGCAAAGGACATGATCTTATTCCTTTTTATGGCTGTATAGTATTCCATGGTGTATATGTACCACATTTTCTTCATCCAGTCTATCATTGATGGGCATTTAGGTTGATTCCATGTCTGTGCTATTATGAATACTGTTGCAGTGAGCACATGCCTGCATGTGTCTTTATAAAAGAATTATTTATATTCTTTTGGGCATATACCCAGTAATGGGATTGCTGGGTCAAATGTGTTTCTGTGTTTAGGTCTTTGTGGAATCACCACACTGTCTTCCACAATGGTTGAACTAATTATACTCCCAGCAACAGTGTAAACACGTTCCTGTTTCTCTACAGCTTCCCCAGTTATCTGTTATTTTTTCGCTTTTTAGTCACAGCCATTCTGACTGGTATGAGATGGTATCTCTCTCTCTCTCTCTTTCTCTCTCTCTCTCTCTCTCTCTCTATATATATATATATATATATATATATATATTTTTTTTTTTTTTTTTGAGGCAGAATTTCACTCTTATTGCCCAGGCTGTAGTGCAGTGGCGCGATCTCGGCTCAGAACAATCTCCGCCTCCCAGGTTCAAGCGATTCTCCTGCTTCAGCCGCCTGAGTAGCTGGGATTACAGGCAGGCGCCACCATGCCTGGCTAGTTTTTGTATTTTTAGTAGAAACGGGGTTTCTCTATGTTGGTCAGGTTGGTCTTGAACTCTCAACCTCAGGTGATCCTCGGCCTCCCAAAATGCTGGTATTACAGGCGTGAGCCACTGAGCCCAGCCATCTCATTATATTTTTAATTGGATTATGTTTTTATTGTTGAGTTGTAAGAGTTCTTTATATATTCTAGATGAAAGCCCCTTTATTAGATATATAATCTAAAAATAGTTTTCTTAGGATTTTGCAGCACTTTTTCCAGCCTCCTTTCATGAGCACGTTCAGTCGCTCTTCAGCTCCTATCTTCAAAAAGAGCGGTGGTTTATCTATCTTCCCAACCCTGATACCAGATCCAGCTCCAGAAAGCCCTGGTTTCAGCTTGGGTTCCTGCTGAGTCCAATAGATGAGATGTTTATCTTGTACTTGATCCTTGATCTATCTTTCAGTTTTCTTTCTGATGTTTTATCCATCATCCTTCAGTTTCTAGCAAAGAACCTCATTCAGTCACAAACTCACAGCATCGAATTGTCCTGAAAGACGTCTATCAATATTGTATATAGTATGTGTGAGTGTGTGTGTGTACTTTTTAAAAAATTGTAAGGTTAGATCTATTGGCATTTTACTATTCTTTCTTCCTTTGCTTTTATGCTTAGAAAGGTCTCTGTCAATCTAAGAGGAGAGAAGCATGATCTTACAATTTCTTATAATGGTTTTCTTCCTTCTTTATATTGAACTCTCAAATCCATTTGGAACCTGTCTTCTTATTGTGCATGTAGGAATTCAAGTCTGGGACCTTCTGAACTGTTTACTAATTTTCTCAGCATTTTCCAGTGCTTTTTAAATGCCATAAATTAGATATTTGAGATATTAAAATATCTTTGTGTCACTTTCAGAGTATATTTCAGTTTTAATTCTATCCCATTGCTTAATTGTTTTTAATCCTTGCACCAGAAGCTGGAAGCATAGCTTTTGTGTGTATGCGTATCTCCTCTAACACTAGCACAGGGCTGGTTATGTTGTGGGTGCTCAACAAATATTTGCTGGGTGAATTTATGATTGAAGGTTAGAACACGGGAAGGATACGGAGGGCAAGTGTTGTAAGATGCTGATGAGGACATTGTTGGAATGACTGACCTTGAAAGAAGAAAAACTAGTACCTGGTTCAGTGCCTATCACATTGTAGGCGCTCAATAAAATATTTAAGATGTGAGAAGAGTTTTGAAGTGGTAAGCTCTATATGAGTTACTTCCTGCAGCTGAATTATTCCCCTCTCTACTATTGCTCTAACCCACCTAAAAACTCTTAGCCAGCCCCACCCTTCACTTTTTTTTTTTTTTAGACAGTCTCACTCTGTCACCCAGGCTAGAGTGCAGCAGCGCTATCTTGTCTCACTGCAGCCTCCGCCTCCTGGGCTCAAGTGATTCTTGTGCCTTGGCCTCCTGGTTAGCTGGGATTACAGGCGTGCATCACCATACCTGGATAATTCACCCTTGACTTGTAGGTGGAGTCCGCAATGTCTGCCTGACAAAAATCAGCACCTCTCAGAAACTCAGATCCATGCTGATCTGGCAACCAGGTAACAGTTGTTCAGACCACTTGAGGAAATGGAAGTCACGATGATAAATGATGCTAACCTTTGTGAGTCTAGAGTCTCAGAGCTTTCTTCCTGACAGCTGGCCTATCAACTAAGACACACTGTACACTGGCTCTCACAGCATTGTGGAGTAAAAGGAGCATTGACTTAGATTCTGAAGCTATGAGTTTCTGCTTCTAAAATGTTTCAGCTCTGTGCCTGTTGGCAAGTTACTTAACTCCTCTGAGTCACAATTTCTTCACCTGTAAAACAGAGATAATAACATCAACCCAGAGGGATGTTATAACAGTTAAATGAGGTAACTCAGATAAAAAAGAGCTCTTTAATGAGAAAGTGCTACGTTGGAAAGATTATAACTACCGCATAGTACTTTACCTTGCTTCCAACATGTAATCCCGCCTCCAGACAGCATAGAATCTTCAAGACTAGAGGCTTCTCTTTCCCTCTCTCTTCCTGCAGGTCTTCCTGCCTATTGAGATTCTACTTATTCTTGAAGGCCCAGCCTTAGTCCATCCTTATTCCCAAATACTTCTTCCCACTTCTGCCCACAGGCATTTTCCTTTCTTTGAACTGACTTTATTCTCATGTGTCATCCACATACTAACCCCAGTTATACCCTCCTTATTTTTTAAGGGGTGAACACCTTCAAGAGAACCTTCCAATCTGTAAGTAGTGGCCAAGTCACACTCTTCTTCTTTTATTGTTACTTTTAGAGATGGGGTCTCGCTATGTTGCACAGGCTGGTCTTGCACTCCTGGTCTCAAGCATTCCTCCTCCCTCAGCTTTTCAAGTAGCTGGGACTACAGGCACACGCCACAACTCACATTCTTCTTAGGAATACCCCACAGTGCCTAATGCCAAACTAGGTCCAAATAGATGGTTGGTATCTATTATTACATGAATAGTAAAGAAAGCATGATAGTTGTCATTTCACTGGGCTGGTATTTTCTGTACTTGTGGGTTGGATTATGTTAAATCACTGAAACCAAATTGGTTCATCTTCAATAGTGGTATGTCTTCAGTAGTGGTATGTTTCTGATGTCTTCAAATATACAGATCTCTCAACTATACAGTGGACATAGTTGTAAAGGGATGAGGGGTCAGGGTCAACAGGACGCTCTGGGCAATGAAGTTAGAAGTAGAATCACAGAAGGTTGGCCCTGGAAAGAACGAACATTATAGAACAGTTATTGCAACCTTAACTTTTTTTTTTTTTTTTTTTTTTTTTTGAGACAGAGCCTTGCTCTGTTGCCCAGGCTGGAGTGCAATGGCACAATCTCGGCTCACTGCAACCTCCACCTCCCAGGTTCAAGCGATTCTCCTGCCTCAGCCTCCTGGGTAACTGAGATTACAGGTGCACTCTACCATGCCTGACTACTTTTTGTATTTTTAATAAAGACAGGGTTTCACCGTGTTGGTCAGGCTGGTCTCGGATTCCTCACTCATGATCCATGTGCCTCGGCCTCCCAAAATGCTGGGATTACAGGCATGAGCCACTGCGCCCAGTCGCAACCTTATCATTTTTACAAGACAGGAAACCAAGGCCTGCAGTGCCTCTTTGCTTTCCCATGTTGGTCAGGCTGGTCTCGAACTCCTGACCTCATGATCCACCTGCCTCAGCCTCCCAAAGTGCTGGGATTACAGGCGTGAGCCACCGTATCTGGTTGCAATCTTATCATTTTTACAAGACAGAAAACCAAGGCCTGCAGTGCCTCCTCGCTTTCCCAAGGTCAGTCATCAGAACCACGAGACAGGACCCTGGACTGGGGAGTCCTGTCCAGGCGGGGCTCTTTCCTCCCTGATGAGTTCAGCTCCTTACATGTTTTACCAAGTCTTGATTCATAACTTAGAACAGAGATGAGGCAGGAACCTCTGGCATAACCCAAAAGGCTGGGAGAGCCAAGTACAGGATAAATACTCACATTTCATCCCCAGGGATGTCTTTCTGCTCAAACCACCTTGCTTGGAAGCTGGGGAGGTCTCCTGGTTGGGCTTGTGTCAAAGTTCAAAACAATGCAGCTTGCGGATGTTCACAACCCAATGGGAAAGAAAGCCTTTGACCAGCAAGTGATGCAAAAGCCATCCTGCCTCCCTGCATCATTTGTTTTTCCGTTTGCTTTTCACACTGCCATTCCTGACTACAGAGCCTCTGTCTTACAGAAAATGACAAGGAAGGCTGGATTTGGTTCAAGATGAATTCTGGGTCCCGAAAAGTGTGTGGGTTGCGAAGTAATTATTCTACAGGAGAATATGTGTATTTGAGCAAATCTCACCTTTCACTCCCCCCCATTAAACTGGGCCTGAGCAACACCCTACTGACTCACACCAGTGATGCTGTCAGAGGTTTTACCTGTGATTTTCCAAACAGCAGGTTTTGGGTCAGCATAGCAAAGGCTATCTGATCAAATGATGAGCTCTTTTCCTCTAAAAGACAGTAGTAAAGAACAAAAAGTCGGCATGCCCAGAAGAATTCGCAAGACTCAGGTGACAGCATAGTGACTGCTTTTGGAAATGTACGGGTCTCTCATCTACCGTGAACATGGAAAAGCGATGAGGGGGCAGAGTCAGGGTCACAGTCAACAGGACACGCTGGGCAGTGGAGTTAGAATCGTAGAGGGATGGCTCTGGAAAGAGTACATTTTATTTTATTTTATTTTATTTTATCTTATTTTATTTTATTTTATGTATTTGTTTTTGAAACAGAGTCTCTATCACCCAGGTCAGAGTGTATTGGCACGATCTCTGCTTACTGTAACCTCTGCCTCCAGACTCAAGTGATTCTCCTGCCTCAGCCTCCCGAGTAGCTGCGATTACAGGCCCGTGCCATCACACCTGGCTAATTTTTGTATTTTCAGTAGAGATGGGGTTTCACCATGTTGGCCAGGCTGGTCTTGAACTCTTGACCTCAGTGATCTGCCCACCTCAGCTTCCCAAAGTTGTGGGATTACAGGCCTGAGCCACCACACCTGGCCTGGAAAGAATAAATTTTACAGATCATTTATTCCAACCTTATAATTTCACAAGAAAGGAAACCAAGGTCTGGAGTGGTTAATTGCTTTTGCAGAACCCAGGGAGCCACCAGACTCCCTCTGATGTTTAAGTTTATGTGTCGACTGGGCTAAGGGATGCCCAGGTGGCTGGTAAAACCTCACTTCTGGTGTGTGTGTAAGGGTGTTTCTGGAAAAGATTAACATTTGAATCAGTAGACTGAGTCAAGAAGATCCTGTCTCACCAACGTGAGCAGGCATCATCCAATCCACGGAGAGCCTAACAAGAGCAAAAAAGCAGAGGGAAGGCCAATTCTGTCTTTCATTCTCCTTGGGCTGAGACATCCACCTTCTCCTGCCCTGGGCCATCAAAGCTCCTGATCCTTTGAACACAGACTGAACTGCACCACCTGTTTTCCTGGTTCTCCAGCTTGCAGATAGCAGATCGTGGGACTTAGCCTTTATTATTTTAAAAAAATAATTCTTAATTATCATGGGTACATAGTAGATGTATACGTTTATGGGGTACATGAGCTACTTCAATATAGGCATGCAAGGCATCATTATCATCACATAGTGAAAAAGGGAGAATCCATCCCCCCTTAGGTGTTTATCCTTTGTGTCACAAGCAATCCAAGGAGACTCTCCATTATTTTAAAATGTGCAATTAGGGCTGGGCACGGTGACTCACGCCTGTAATCCCAGCACTTTGTGAGGCTGAGGCGGGTGGATCACGAGTTCAGGAGATCGAGATCATCCTGTCTAACATGGTGAAACCCCATCTCTACTAAAAATACAAAAAATTAGCCGGGCGTGGTGGCAGGCATCTGTAGTTACAGCTACTCAGGAGGCTGAGGCTGGAGAATGGCGTGAACCTGGGAGGCGGAGCTTGCAGTGAGCTGAGATCGTGCCACTGCTCTCCAGCCGGGGCGACACAGCGAGACTCCGTCTCAAAAAAAAAAAATGCAATTAAATGATTATTGACTACAGTACCTCTGTTGTAGCAGCAAATACTAGGTCTTATTGTTTCTTTCTAACTATTTTTTGTACCCATTAAGCATCCCCACCTCACCCCTGCCTACCAAGCCTCCATTATTGCATAAGTCAATTCATATTTTATATTTATTCATTTTATAAATATATACATTATTTATTTATACATATTTTTCGAGACAGAGTCTCGCTTTATCACCAGGCTGGAGTGCAGTGGCGTGATCTCGGCTAACTGCAACCTCCACCTCTCAGGTTCAAGTGATTTTCCTGCCTCAGCCTCCTGAGTAACTAGAACTACAGGCGTGAGCCACCATGCCCAGCTAAGTTTTGTATTTTTAGTAGAGTCGGGGTTTCACCATGTTGGCCAGGCTGGTCTCAATCTCTTGACCTCGTGATCCTCCTGCCTCAGCCTCCCAGAGTGATGGGATTACAAGCATGAGCCACTGTGCTCGGCCATTATTTATTTATTTTATAAATATAATATAGTATTTATTTATTTTATAAACATATACATTTTTCATTTATTTTATAAATATATAAACAAGTTAATTATAAATACATAAACTATAAATATATAAACTATGTATCAGTTTATAAATATATAAATATATGCATTATTTATTTACAAATATATAACAGTAAATTATTTATAATTATATAAACAATTTGTTTATTATATATGAATATTTATTGTATAGATATATAAATATTCGTGTGTGTATATATACATACACATAAATTCTATTGGTGCCGTTTCTTTAGAGAACTCTGACTAATGCACTTCCCTCGCAGTGTTCTTTCCTCTATGATGAGTTCAGCTCCTTAGATATTGTTCCAAGTCCAAATTACCTTTAAGGACCGAGGGCAGAAGGATTTTGGAGGCTCACCTCTGCTTTGACTGGCCATTGTGTGGATCCTGCCTTTGAGAGGGTCTTCACAGGCCCCGCGACAAAACCTGGCAGATGGGAATGGTATTTCAGGACCTCCAAGGATTCTCAGGGAATCCTGAGAATGGAATTCACATCACAGAGGACTTTAGTCTGTTTCTACCTGACAGCAGAAAAGACAAATGGAAGCAACCTGCTAAGCCGATTTGTCGATGGTTGGTTACACAGAGGGCCAACGTGGTATTTGCCCTGGAATCTGTAGGAAGAGCCAGTCCTTTGGATGTTAGACACTTTGGTTTCCCTGGAAGGCCTTGTGGATGGGGTTAACTCTGGATCCAGATGCTCTGTCACCAAACCTCCCCATGGACATTGTGTTGTTACTTTTCTGATCTTAGCCTCAATATCTTTGGTTCTAAAACCAGATTCATGAGACCAGGTCGACGGTATCATCTCTCACCCTTACAGAGACCCAGCACCATGGCTGGCAAAACTCTCAGCTCAATCAATGGGGGTCATCTATTATTATCGTGATTGTTACTATGTGGGTGAAAGGGGGAAGAGTTAAAAGCTACCAAGTTTTTAGCCCCAGACTCAAAAGCCCAACCTGGAGAAGTTTAGAAGGAAATCATTCTTTTATTTATTCAAGAAATATTTATCAAAAATCTATTATGTGCTAATAACTGTGCTGAAGCTACAATTAGAAGTCACACAAACCTGGCTGTTTCCTCTCAGAGCCTACGGTATGGGAGAAAGAGAGATGATTATTCAAACAATAAGCAAATTATATGTATCCATAGGAAATTACAGGACTGGGCTGGGCATGGTTGGTCATGTCTGTAATTCCAGCTACTTGTGGGGGCCAAGGTACGAAGATTTCTTGAGCCCAGGAGTTTAAGGCTGCAGTGAGCTATGATCATACCACTGCACTCCAGCCTGGGCAACAGAGCAAGACTCTCTCTCTTAAAAAAAAAGGTAGGACAAAAATAGCATAGGCCCATGGGAGCACAAAGGAGATAACCTTCTCTGATCCAAATTATATCTTAAGTTGTCTCAACAGAGAATGAGGCCCAGTGGGACCACATATAGATTTGCTTTCATTCACTTATGACTCGGAGACTTTTCCGTGTCAGACTGTTTAGGATAGAACCATGTCCTTCATTTCTCCTTTTGCATCAACCCCAGTACTTAGCACATAATATATTGGTCTTCAGTTCGTATTTGTTAAACGAATTAAATGGATTACATGTCTTACATTGAGGTGAAATTTATATAACATAAAACTCATCGTTTTAAAGTGCACAACTCCATGACATTTAGTAATTTCACAATATTGTGCAATCATCACCTCTATCTCATCCAAAGACACTTTCAACACCCCGAAAGGAAACCCCATCCCTCTGAGCAGTGGTGCCCTAACCCCTGGCAACCACTAATCTAATTTGTTATCTCTCTGGATCCACCTATCCTGAACACTTTATATAGAGAATCATAAAATAGGTGACCTGTTGTGTCTGGATTCTTTCTCTTAGAAAGAATATTTTGGAGGTTTAGCCATGTTTTAGCATATATCAGTACTTCATTCTTTTTTTATGGTGAATGGATTACTCTTTTATTTTTTTTTTGAGACAGAGTCTCGCTCTGTCGCCCAGGCTGGAGTGCAGTGGCACGATCTCGGCTCACTGTAAGCTCCGCCTCCCGGGTTCACACCATTCTCCTGCCTCAGCCTCCCGAGTAACTGGGACTACAGGGGCCCGCCACCACGCCTGGCTAATTTTTTGTATTTTTTTTTTTTTTAGTAGAGACTGGGTTTCATCTTGTTAGCCAGGATGGTCTCCATCTCCTGACCTCATGACCTGCTCACCTCGGCCTCCCAAAGTGCTGGGATTACAGGCGTGAGTCACCGCGCCCGACCTGAATGGATTACTCTTAATGATAGCATAGTAGTTTATCCTGTGGATGGAATGTAATTTAATTAACCTCCTCTCATTTCTGGGCACTTAATTGCCATCTTTGCTCACATATTTAATGATTCATTGAATAATTTTTGTGCATATATGCAAAGAATTTTATGGGCTATGTGTTAAACATAGGTGGCACTTATTTATGTAATTAATAAGCAACAAACTTAATTAGCATTTTATCACTACTATTTTTATTTAATTGACAAGTAAAAATTACATATATTTATGGCATACAACATGATTCTTTTTATAAAGATGGAGTCCTGGAGTCTTGCTCTGTTGCTCAGGCTGAAGTGCAGTGGCACCGTCTTAGCTCACTGCAGCCTCGAATTCCTGGGCTTAAGCAGTCCTCCCACCTCAGCCTCCCAGTAGCTGGAACTACAGGCATAAGCCACTATGCCAAGCTCAACTTGATGTTTTAAAATATGTAGACATTGTGGAATGGCTAAATCAAGCTAATTAACATATACATTATTTTACATATTATTGCTTATTTTTTTTCTTTTGTCATTATTTCTTGAAGTAAACTATCTTCCCCTTTCTCTTTCTCTGTTCTTTCTGGAACACCCATAGTACATATATTGATTTGACTGACGTGTCTCATAATTCTTGTAGGTATTCTTCACCCTTTTTCATGCCTTTTTCTTTTTGTTCCTCTGACTGGATAATTTTAAATGACTTATCTTTGAGCTCATTGATTCTCCTGCTTGATCCAGTCTGCTGTTGAAGCACTCTATAAAATTTTTAGTTCAGGCATTATATTCATTAACTCCAGAATTTGTTTGGTTCTTTTTATTTTCCCATTCTTTTGTTGAGATGCTTGCTTTGTTTGTGGATTGTTTTCCTGATTTTATTTAGTTGCTCATCCATAGTCATCCTGAGTTTCTAGTTGTCCTACTGTTTTCTTGATTTTATTTGGTTGTGTATCTTGTAGCTCACTGAACCTCTTTAAGATGATTACTTTGAACTATGCATTTGGGCTTGATGCTTGAGTCCATAGGGGCTGGCCTGACACAGGGATAGACCTGAAGCCTGAACCGGAGCCTGCCTGGAGGCTGTGGGGTGGGGGTGGGGCAGCTGTTGGCCTGAAAGCTCTGTTCACAAAGGTGGGTGTGTATCCTGGGGCTGTAAGTGCTGGCTTAGCTCTGCCATGGATCTGGAGACTGGGTCCCATGGGGGCCAGTTTAGTGCTGGGGTCTACAGGGTTGGGCCTGGACCCTGGGTCTGGCTGGAGCTTGTGGTCACAGGGCCCAGCCTGGATCCTGTATCCGTGGAGGCTATCCTAGAGTGGGTGTCTTCAGGTGTCAACCTGGTACCAGGATGGGCCATGAGGCTGGGTCTGTGGGTTCTGACCTGGAGTCTGGTGCTGTGGGGGCTGGCCTGGTGCTGGGAATGATCTACAGACTGAGTCTTTGGGGACAGCCTGATGTTGAGGTGTGCCTGGAGACGGAGTTTAGGCAACCACCCCAGAGTCAGGGGACTTAGAGGATAGCCTGGCATTGAAGCAGGTTTAAAGGCTCAGTCTATGGGTGCTGGCCTGAAATCTAGGGCTTCAGTGGCTGATCTGGCAGTGGGACAGGCCTGGAGACTAAGTCTGTGGGGCCAGTGTAGAACCTGGGGCCAGCTTGATGGTCGATTGGGCCTGGAGCCTGAGGCTGTGGGAGCCAGCCTAGGGCTGGGGTAAGCCTGGAGACTGAGTCTGCAGGGCAAACCTGGAGCCTGGGGCTGCAGGGAACTGCCTGGCATGGGGTTGTATTGGAATGAATCAGTGTCAAGGTTCAAGGCAAAGTCTGCTGCTCACTTTACTCTCCTATCCTTGCATGGATGGCATTTCTCTCTCCATGCTGAGCTGCCAAAGCTCGAAGGAAGGGTGATGTGAGTGATGTAAAACTATCCTTCTTACCCTCTCCCATGTTTCTTCTTATTTCTGTACAATATCCAGGTGCTATACTCTCTCACCTGATTTCCCTAGCCCTTGTGAAGGTATTTTCATTCGTGGATAGTTGCTAAAATTAATGTTTCTATAAGGATACAAGAGCTGGAAAGTCATTCTGCCATCTTGTTGATGTCACCAGTTTAATTAACTTTTTATTAACCAAACTGACCCATTTTCAACTGGTCATTTCATCGAAATTGCTGAACTGGGAGCCTCATATAGGCACAAACGAAACATCCTGGGAAGGGAAAAGTTACAATGAGAAAGGCGAATGAATCCAGTAGAGATTCTAATATGCCTTTCTTCTGAGCCACAGGGGAGAGCACTTACATCTTCCCAAACATAATTACGTTCCTGGTGTTTAATGAATACAACTTTAATTCATGCTATGCAATTGAAATCTGCTAAAACCCAAGACACGGGGGAAGCTTCCCTGTACTTGCTGATCTGGTATATAAAAATAAAACTTTAAATGTCTGGAGATTATTGATTTGGTTGTTTACTTGGGAAAGTCCAGTGGGGAATCCCTGCGAGCAATTGCCTGATGTGTCTTAACATGTTAAGCAAACCTGAAAAGAAGTCCGCCAGTGAAGGATGCCAGCCGGTGGACCCAGGGGCATAGCAAGGCTCATGGAGTTCCGGCATCCCAACAGATCAATAGTTTTCAGTCTTGGGCAGGTACAATGATCACTTGGGGAGATTATTAAAAATGCAGATGCTCATGCCAATTTGCTCAATCTGACTCTATAACAAAGGGCCTAAGAATCTTTTTTTTTTTTTTTTTCAAAAGTTTCCCAGGTAATTCTGATCCACATCAAAGCTCAAAGACCACTAGACTCAATCATTGAGAAGGTGTATATTGTTCAGCTCCCGCAACAGAAGAGATTTTCCTAAATGGCCCCTCCACTCACATCGAGGAATGCTATGAGGACCTGCTCTACAAATTCACTCCTGCAGTACTCTAGACGTGATATTGAAGCTGCTTTTCCATGAAGCTCCATGTGAAAGAAAACATTTTAAACCCACTGGTCTAGCAAATTTTGGCTCCTCCTTAAGACTTAATATACTTTGAGGGAGAGGGAACAGGAACAATGAGTATTTGTAACTATATTTTTCATTTCCTTTTGGTGGCCAGGACTCTGTCCTCAATTTGAGTTTTCATACCTATCCTTTTGCCTGATAGAATCATATGAAATTCTTGGATTTCCGCCAGATGTATCCCTCTGTTATCTCTACATTTTCTACATGTATGTCATATGCCAGAATTTAACACTGATTTTCCTGTTTATCAGAATGCTTATATTCTTGGATGCCTTCTCAGAGCCTTTTTGTAGAATGATAGAATGAGTTACGGTGAGAGTGTGTGTGTGTGTGTTTGCTTATCTACCTATTTATATTTCTTTTAAAAATATTTATTTATTATATATTTATTTTATTTTATTTTGAAGGCAGGGTCTCGCTATGTTGCCCAGGCTGATCTCCAATTCCTGGACTCAAGCAATCCTCCTGCCTTGGCCTCCCAAAGTGCTGGGATTACAGGTGTAAGCCACCATGCTTGGCCAATATTTCTTGAGTCCTGACTGTCTCATGCAGTCGGTAGCACCGTGGTATCTCTCTCTATTCCTCAATCCTAACAGTGTTCTCACTAAAGCAAGTGCTAAGAATGTTAAATGGAAGGGTGGTGCCATTGATTAAAAACTGCATTAAGGGCCGGGCACAGTGGCTCAAGCCTGTAATCCCAGCACTTTGGGAGGCCAAGGCAGGCGGATCACGAGGTCAGGAGATCGAGACCATCCTGGCTAACGCGGTGAAACCCCATCTCTACTAAAAAATACAAAAAACGAGCCGGGCGAGGTAGCGGGCGCCTGTAGTCCCAGCTGCTCAGGAGGCTGAGGCAGGAGAATGGCGTAAACCCGGGACGCGGAGCTTGCAGTGAGCTGAGATCCCCTGCACTCCAGCCTGGGCGACAGAGCGAGACTCCGTCTCAAAAAAAAAAAAACAAAAAACAAAAAACAAAAAACAAAAAAACAAAAAAAAACTGCATTAAGAATGCTGTGATTAAAATGATAGGCTGTGAGAGCTTTACAACAAAGCAAGGCTAGATAGTATTTCCTCCAAGGGTCTTCCCATTTCCCCATCTTTGCCTCCACCTCTGAGATTTGAGGAGGCTGGCTGGCACAAGGGGCCACGGTGTGGCTTCCTTCCTCAGTCAGTTTGCTGAGTCCCAGTCCTCTGAACTTGGCCAGGTGCCTGACAATACTTGCATAAGCAATAGACCAGAACATATGGATGAAACAGGATAAATCCCTCTCTGCCTCAGAGAAACAACTCCTAGTTTACATGCTGGTGGCTGTGGCTTAGCCACGTCATCTTCAAAAGGCAGGGATAAGATGACTTTAAAAGAGGAAGAAATTTGTTTTACCACTCACACCTTTAATCTGCTCTGGCAGAACTGGCTTTCATAGTGGGCCAGTCTGAAACAGGGGCTCACATCTCAAGACTTTCGGCTAAGACCCTGGAGAGGTGATTATACAAGCCTGCAGCGGTGTAGACTGCTAATGACTTTTGCACACTGCACAGATCACAGGACGCCCGCAGAACCCAGTTGCCCACAAAAGTCCTCCTCTGTCTGCTCTACTAAATTGAGTCCTCTGGAACACACCGCATTCACATAGAAAAAGCTAGAAATAATAAGACAGCAATTATTTCTGTTTCCTGACCCAGAAACACTGTTTGTGTTTAAAACGTGACCATGTCCTTCTTTAGTTTCAGAAATGAATCAACAGTTCAATACCTGTTTGCTTCCTATTGCTGTCTCTCTGGTCCTAGCTGTTCTTTCTCTCATTGTGATGAGTAAATTATTTTCCTGGGAAACAAATGGGATCAGACGGGTTAAGTGGTTCACAGTGCCTATGGCAGCAAGCTGTGAACAGAAAGAACAGGGAGACCACCACGCTAATGAGAAATAACAAATTCGTGTGGGTCATTTGCCGATTTACATACCACGTGTGCAGTGATTTATCTCTGTGGGGGAAAAATATTCTCCCCTTTGACAACTAAGATATAGAGGGGTCAAAGGACAAGCCTAGACATTTATACTAGCAGGTAATGGATCAGGGTTCCTTCCACATGCTACGACCCTTTTAAAAAATTTTTATTTTAGATTCATGGGGTACATGTGCAAGGTTTTTTACATGGGTAGATTGCGTGATGCTGAAGTTTGGGCTTCCATTGAACCTGTTACCCAAATAGTGAACATAGTACCCAATAGGTAGTTTTTCAACCCTTGCCTATCGCCCTTCCTCCTTCCTTTTGGAGCCCCCAGGATCTATTGTTCCAATCTTTATGTCCCTTAGCTCCCAATTATAAATGAGAACATGCAGTATTTAGTTTTCAGTTTCTGTGTTAATTTACTTACAATAATGGCCTCCAGCTGCATCCATGTTACTGCAAAGGACATGATTTTGTTCTTTTTTTTTTTTTTTTTTTGAGACGGAGTCTCGCTCAGTCACCCAGACTGGAGTGCAGTGGCGTGATCTCGGCTCACTACAAGCTCCACCTCCAGGGTTCACGCCATTCTCCTGCCTCAGCCTCCCAAGTAGCTGGGACTACAGGTGCCCGCCACCATGCCTGGCTAATTTTTTGCATTTTTAGTAGAGACGGGGTTTCACCATGTTAGCCAGGATGGTCTCGATCTCCTGACCTCATGATCCGCCCGCCTCAGCCTCCCAAAGTGCTGGGATTACAGGCGTGAGCCACCGTGCCCAGCCGATTTTGTTCTTTTTTTATGGCTGCGTAGTATTCCATGGTATATATGGACCACATCTTCATTATGCAGTCTACTGCTGATGGGCACCTGGATTGGTTCCATGTCTTTGCTATTGTAAATAGTGCTGTGACAAACATGTGAGTGCAGGTGTCTTTTTGGTAAAACAATTTAATTTTGTGGGGTGGGGGGTAGATACCCAGTGATGGGATTGCTGGGTTAAAAGGTAATTCCATTTTTAGTTCTTTAAGAAATCTCCAAACTGCTCTCCACAGAGGCTGAACTAATTTACAATCCCACCAGTCGTGTATGAGTATTCCCCTTTCTCTGCAACCCTGCCAACTTCAGTTAATTTTTGATTTTTTAGTAATAGCCATCCTGACTGGTGTGAGACGGTATCTCATTATGGTTTTGATTTTGCGAGCCAAGACTCCTACATCCTGCCATATTCTTCAGTACCCAACTTGTACCAGGTGATAAGTTGACTGTCCAAAGGGTAAACTGAAGCTTGAAATGATGTGCCTGGGATGGGTACATTCTAGACCCGATGAAGACCATCCACCCCAGGCCAGCATCCTCTGAATCACAGAAGTCCTCATGTTCCCCACTGCCTGCCACATTTTTTTTCAGCTCAACTAGTTTTGCCAGATACATGTAAAGAGTTGGCATTTTAAAATAATCTGGGTGTGTTTTTTTTAAATTGGATAGTGTGTTTTGTTTTTGCCTGTAAATGATTTGACTTCATAGCGCATAAAATAAATGGAAAATCTCAGCATCATTCTCATGTTAGACACTGTTATCCAGAAATGTCTATTTTGGTGCCCACAAATTTTTTTTTCCTTTCTCTCATTTGGGGAGGATGAAAGCTGCAAAGCTGTTTATCTCCCCCAAATTAGCCATGTGCTGACTCTGAGATATTAATAACCACTCCTCACAGCACTAATGTTTATGTCTGAGAGAGGTCAAGTGGCGATCGCCATTGAGGGAGAATGGCCAAGATAAAAATGCAAGCAACTGGAGTTGTTGGTCGCTCCTGACTGTGCCTGTTTCTATCTCTACTGATCAATTACTACCCTGCAGTCCAGGGATCTGACTTCTCAGAGCCATGACTGCTACTGCCACTCAGGACCTAAGGGATGCTGTCATTCTGTCCCAAGTCTCCAACATGGAACAGGCTTTGCTGACTCTTCCCCCTACAGCAGATGCTCCTATTGGGCATTGCCTGGTGCCAAACCAGAGTCTTCAGTTGCTGCAAACCCTTGCATTTCTTCACCACCTCCCAAAGCTTCCTTTATTATCACTGCAGCAGGGTCTAAAGCAAGCTTGTCCAACCTGCGGTCCAGGAAGGCTTTGAATGCGGCCCAACACAAATTCGTAAACTTTCTTAAAGCATGAAAGTCGGGCAGTGGCTCATGCCTGGAATCCCAGCACTTTGGGAGGGCGGATCACTTGAGGTCAGGAGTTCGAGACCTGCCTGGCCAACATGGCGAAATCCTGTCTCAATTAAAAATACAAAAACTAACCAGGCATGGTGGCATGCACCTGTAATCCCAGCTACTCAGGAGGCTGAGGCAGGAGAATCACTTGAACCCAGGAGGCGGAGGTTGCAGTGAGCTGAGATCGCACCACTACACTCCAGCCTGAGTAACAGAATAAGCCTCTGCCTCAAATAATAATTATTATCATTATTATGAGATTTTTTTTTTTTTTGCGTTTCTTGTTTTTTGTTTTTTAACTCATCAGCTATCGTTAGTGTTAGGGTATTTTTTGTGTGGCCCAAGGCAATTATTCTTCCAATATGGCTTAGGGAAGCCAAAATATTGGACATCCGTGGTCTAAAGTGTGAAGCTCTCCTACTTCTCTCAAGAGTGAGCCAAGTTAAGGCTAAATACAAGATATATCTTTTGAGACAGAGGAGCACACTGAGATATGAGACAACCTGGTTTCCCATCTTGGCTTCCTTTCTCCCCTAAACATGGTTAAGTCCCTTAATCGCTCACTGTCTCCATTTTCTCATTAGTAAACCATTAATTATTATAGATCATATATACTTATTATATATACTGTGAATTATATATACCTTTAAAAGGCTGTTGTGGCATTTGGTGAAGCGAAGCTAAGACCTGGCTGAGCAAAAAAAAAAAAAAAAAAAAAGTTATTATAACAATCACAATGACGAGAGAGTTCAAGTTTTCTGGGAAAATGGGCATCTTTCTAAAGTGTCTGGATTTGTAGAAATCCCCCCCAGAAAGAGAAACAAGAAAAGATTCTGCTCCAAGTAGAACACTTCTCCGAGGAGGAGCCAGACCCTCCTAACGAAGATTGAAGAATCCAAGATGCTATGGAGGTTCTTGAGTCCCTGTTAGGCCTGAAGTAGCTCCCAGAATCATCTCTTCATCCTTCTGCAATGCTCAGGATAAAGACATTAACATATGCCTTCTGGGTTGAAATATAAAATACTTGAAATGTCAGACTGGGCTCATCAGAGAAGTAACAATTGAAACACCTGCTGTTTCTGTAATGGACAGCGGTTTGCAAAGGACAGCATCCACGTACTCTGATCATAAAACACTATGCAACAACAGAGAGCTGCATTCAATTTGCAGTGCTAAAGCTTCTGTTTAGGCAGTGAAAGGCTCTCCTTAGGAGTTAATAAAACCATAATGACCAGACATCAGAGTCTCTTAATTTCTGTCAGCTTGGGCACTTTCTCTCCGAGGAAGTCTATGATGTCATTTAAATCCATCCTCTCACGTCCATTCTTGGTGAAGTGATAATCATTATTCTCTTGGGGCTGCCTAGCACCTGACCCCTCTTAATATGTTTTGGAGAAATAACTCCCCTCTAATATAGAAGCCAAAAGTGCAAGCTACTCATTTTCTCAGATTCCCTTGCAGGTGGATGCATGACCTGGCTCAGCTGATCACGAGCTCCTGCCTGGACTCCAAGTAGGAAGTAAGAGATGTGAAGAAGCAGAAACCACGTGTCTCCATGGAGCCATTTTACAGTGGACATCATTCCTGCTCACATACCCTCTGTGTATGGTTCTCAGATCCTTCCAGAGCTTCTGTGAGCTCCTTGCTATGTAGCTGGTGTTCCTCTTCTATTTAGCATGTATTTTTTTTCCTTCCTTCTTTCCTTCCTTCCTTCCTTCCTCCCTCCCTCCCTC
>NC_045441.1:18508605-18525871 GCF_002776525.5 Piliocolobus tephrosceles | reverse complement strand
TTCCTTCCTTCCTTCTTTTCTTTACTTCTTCCTTTCTTTACTTCTTTCTTTTCCTTCCTTCCTTCCCTTCTCCTTCCTTCCTTCTTTCCTTCCTTCCCTCCCTCCCTCCCTCTTTCTTTCTTTCTTTCTTTCTTTCTTTCTTTCTTTCTTTCTTTCTTTCTTTCTTTCTTTCTTTCTCTCTTTCTCTCTTTCTTTCTTTCTTTCTTCTTTTTCTTTGAGACAGAGTCTCACTCTCTCACCCAGGCTGCAACCTCCACCTTCCAGGTTCAAGCAATTCTCCTGCCTCAGCCTCCCAAGTAGCTGGGATTACACGTGTGTGCCACCTCGCCTTGGTAATTTTTGTATTTTTAGTAGAGATGGGGCTTCTCCAAGTTGGCCAGGCTGGTCTCAAGTGATCCACCTGCCTCAGCCTCTCAAAGTGCTGGGATTATAGGCATGAGCCACCATGCCTGGCTGGCATGTACTTCTTTTTCTTCACCTGCCTCACTCCTACTTATTATTTTATATTGGGCTGAAACATTACCTCCTCTAAGAAGCCTTCTTTGATATATCCTTCCTTCCATCAGACTATTTTGACTTCCTGATGCCGGGAACTACTCTATGGTTTGAATGTTTTTGTCCCTTACAAAAATACATGTTGAAACTTAATTGCCATTGCAACAGTATTGAGAGGCGTGGTCTTTGGGAAGTGATCAAATCATGAGGGCAGAGACTAGTTGCCCTTAGGCATGGTATTAGTTGCCCTTATCAAATGGCTTGACAGTGAGTTCACACCTTTTTGCCTTTCTGCTTTCTGCCACATTAGGACACTGTCTTTCTTCCATCTGGCAGGTGCAGTGTTCAATGCACCATCTTGGAAGCAGAGAGCAGCCCTCACCAGACACCAGACTTGCTGGCGTCTTGATATTGGACTTTCCACCTCCAAAACTGTAAGAAAATAAATTTCTCTTCTTTATAAATTATCCAGTCTCTGTATTCTGTTATAGCAGCACAAACAGACTAGGACAGGCGAGTTCTTATTTATTCTTTCATGTCAAATGCCCAAGTGAACTGTAGATTTATTTATCTATGTGTTATTTAATCCCAAGTGAACTGTAGATACTCAATAAGTACATCTGTATTATTTTTCCTATGGCTGCTGTATAAATTACTACAAACTTGGTAGCTTAAAACAATACAAATGGCTGGTTGTGGTGGCTCACGCCTGTAATCAGCACTTTGGGAGGCCGAGGTGGGCGGATTACGAGGTCAGGAGATCGAGACCACAGTGAAACCCTGTCTGTACTAAAAATACAAAAAGGTAGCCGGGTGCGGTGGTGGGTGCCTATAGTCCCAGCTACTTTGGAGGCTGAGGCAGGAGAATGGCATGAACACGGGAGGCAGAGCTTGCAGTGAGCTGACATCACGACACTGCACTCCAGCCTGGGCTACAGAGATAGACTCCTTCTCAAAAACAAAGATTATCCTCTCACAGGTCTGGAGTCCGGAAGTCTGAAATTGGTTTGACTAGACCAAAATCAAGATGGCAGCAGGGCTGGCTCCCTCTGGAGGCTTTACGGGAGAATTTGTTCCTCGCCTCTTTCAGCTTCCAGGGGGCTGTTGGAATTCCTTAGCACATGGTTATATCACTCCAGTATCACTCCAATTTCTGCCTTCTTGGTCACATTTCCTTCTCTTCTTTCTGTAATTTCCATCTACCACTTTCTTACAAGGACTTGTGCTAACAGTTAGGGCTCACCAGGATAATCCAGGATGATCCCCCCATCTCAAGATCCTTAAATTAATAACATCTGCAAAGTCTTTGTCATGTAAGGTAACATGCATAGGTTCTAGAAATTAGGACATGAATACCTTAGGGGTCATTATTTAGCCTGCGTATGTCATAGGTCATATACTATATACATTTTTATGATGCAAATCACTAGCGCTTCTTCCCTATGATGCTGCTTGGATTTACTCCCCCAGGCCTGTCTTCTGTTTGACTTTGTCTTGGGAGAAATTATTTTGGTCCTTCACAAGCTAAACTTCTTTGAACTGAATCCACCTAGAGCAGCCAGCCTCATGTGCAAATCTGCCAATGGCCAATAGTCCTCGTGAAGTTCACGCAAGCCACTGTGATGGTCCTATTCTCAGTCCTGATGCTGATTGTGTGGTCTTGAACAAAACTGTGAGATCAGTGGAATAGCTCTGCCCTGATGGCCCAGGGACCTGGAGGCCAGCCTATTCCTCATGTGGGACTTTGGGTGGAAATTCCCTCTCCCTGAGCCTGGGTTTTCTCGTTCATACAAAGACAGACTAAAACTCTTCCCAACTTAGTCAAGCTCTTCCCTCACATTTTCTCTTCTTCTCATAAAAGAACACACACTGTATGATTCCATTTACATAGCTCAATAACAGGAAAAACTAAATTGTATTGTTTAGGAATGTATTGTTTATTTTACTACCTAGGTAGCAAAATAATAAAAAGGCCAAGGAAATGATTGTCGCAAAAGCAAAATGTGATATATACATACAATGGAATATTATTCAGCCTTAAAGGGGAAGTAGACTCTGACAGATGCTACAACATAGATGAACCTTGAGGACATGATGTGAAATAAAATAAGCCAGTCACAAAAACACACATACTATATGATTCCACTTAGAGGAGGTAACTAGAATGGGCAAATTCATAGACAGAAAATAGAATAGTGATTGCCAGGTGTCTTGGTCCATTTTCTGTTGGTTATAATAGAATACCTGAAACTAGGTAATAGAGAAACAAAATTTATTTCTTTTTTCTTTCCTTTTTTATTTTTACTTTTTTTTTGAGATGAAGTCTCACTCTTGTCACCCAGGTTGGAGTGCAATGGTGCAACCTCGGCTTACTGCAACCTCTACCTCCTGGGTTCAAGAGATTCTCCTGCCTCCAAGAGATTCTCCTGCCTCAGCTTCCTGAGTAGCTGGGATTACAGGCGTCCATGACCACGCCCAACTAATTTTTGTATTTTAGTAGAGACAGGGTTTCACCATGTTGGCCAGGCTGGTCTTGAACTCCTGATCTCAGGCAATCTGCCCACCTTGGCCTCCCAAAGTGCTGGGATTACAGGCGTGAGTCACCGTGCCCGGCCAAACATTTATTTCTTACAGTTCTGGAAGTGAGGAATCCAAGGTCAAGGGGATGCATCTGGTGAGGGTCTTCTTGCTTGTGGGGCTCTCTGCAGAGTCCTGATGCTTCTCCAGGCATCACATGGTGAGGGGGCTGAGTAGGTCTTTCTTCCCTGTCTTATAAAGCCACTAGTCCAACTCCTGTGATAACCCACTAATCCATGAGCCCATTGATCTTTTAATCCACAAATGGATTAATCTATTCACGAGGGCAGAGGTCTCATGAGCCAATCACCTCTTAAAGACCCCACATCTCAATAGTAACACAGTGGAGATTAAACATGAGTTTTGGAGCCAACAAATATTCAGATCATAGCACCAGGGTCTGATAGGGAGTATTGAGTGTTAACTTGATTGGATCAAAGGATACAAAGTATTGTTCCTGGGTGTGTCTGTGAGGGTGTTGCCAAGGGAGATTAACATTTGAGTCGGTGGACCAGTGGACCGGGAGACACAGACCCATCCTCAATCTGGGTGGACACCTCTCATCAGCTGCCCATGCGGCTAGAATTAAAGCAGGAAGAGGAAAGTGGAAAGACTAGACTGGGTGAGTCTTTTGGCCCCCGCCTTTCTCCCGTGCTGGATGTTTCCTGCACTCGAACATTGCACTACAAGTTCTTCAGCTTTTGGACTCTTGGACTTACACCAGTGGTTTGCCAGAGGCTCTCCGGCCTTCAGCCACAGACTGAAAGCTACACTTTTGGCTGCCCTACTTTTGAGTTTTTGGGACTCGGACTGACTTCCTTGCTCCTCAGCTTGCAGACAGCCTACTGTGGGACTTCACCTTGTGATCGTGTAAGTCAATACTCCTTAATAAACTCCCATTTGTATATACATCTATCCTATTAGTCCTGTCCCTCCAGAGAACCCTGATTCATGGGGGATGTGAGGAGGGAAATGAAGATTTATTGTTTAGTGGGTATACGGTTTCAATTTGCAAGATGAAAAAATTCTGGCGGTGGGTGGTGATGGTAGTGGCACAATATGAATGTACTTAATGCCACAGAACTGTACACTTAAAAATGGTTAAAATGGTAAATTTCATGTTACGTAAATTTTAACACAATAAAAAAAATGGAAAGAAAAAAAAATTAGGCTACTGATTATGTCCCCTTTGAAGAGAGCACAAGAAGACATATTTGGGGGCTGCAACTTTCTATTTACTGACCTCGGTGGTGGTCACACAGGTATTTGCCTCATTATTTGCTAATCTGTACATATATACTTATTGATTGATTTTTATTTAATTTTTCATTTTGGAAATTTTCAACCATTCCCAAAAGTAAAAACCATAATATAATAAACCCAGCTGCAACAATTATTCACATTTTGCTATTTTTGTTTCATTTATGCATGCCTTCCAGTTTTGGAAAGCATGGGACATTTTGAGGCCAATTGCAGGTTTTACATCATTTCACCTATAAATACTTCAGTAGATACATATAAGCTTTTATGCATTATCTATAGAGATGAAACACCAAAAATACTTAAAGTGAAAGAGAGGGAATGGAGCTGGTCTTGAAGGCAGAAATCCCATGTAGGGAAAGTAATGTGTGTGTGTGTGTGTGTTTACACATGTGTGTGTCATGGTCATGCAGCTACAGTAGGATGTCTGCTTTGGGTTGGAGGAATAGCTAAGCCTGTGTTCTTCCATCTCAGCTTGGGAGCCATGGTTGTAGCTTCCAGTGGTTGATCTAGGCACTTAAATAAACGCAGTCTAGCCTACGAGTCCAGAAGAGCTGTAACCAGAGTCCAAGAAGTCTTGTAGGGCTGGATACAAGAGTTGTCCTCTTCTGTTGAGGACCCACACTTCGTGTCTGTCTTTTTGTTTCTGTCTGGCTAGCACCCAGCAAAGTGAATTGCCCAGTGGAAAACCTCAACAATTGCTAAATGATTGGATAATGAGGGAAGAGGATGGCTCTAAAGAACGCCACAGTTTGCAGGAGGCTCAGAGTACTTTTTTTGTTTGTGGTTTCATGACTGTAAGCAAACTGCCCTGCTCTTGGTAAAACGGAAGGAGACTGTGAGCTACTTCATGAAGTAGTGGCGACCCCACACTGCTAGAGGTGGGAAGGAGGGGTTTGGTTCTCGACAGAAGTGGGTGGGAACACTGAGGCCAACCCCAGTACCCTTAACATGGGCTTTGATTTGTCCTGTCACTGGATGAACCAGGTCTGCAGCTAATACAAGTTGTTAATATCCAAATCTTACAAAATATGGGTGAGAGCGGGAGTATGCCAACCAGTTCTCAGACTCCAAGTTTGGGGTCTAGGGCATTGCCAGGCCCTCTCTGCAGGTTCCTGGGCACCATGCATAGAGGCCAACATAGAATCTCACAAGCTTCCTTTGGTCAAAACCCACTATTTATTGACCTGAGTGGTGGTCACACAAGTATTTGCTTCACAATTATTTGCTAATCTGTACATATATACTCATTGATTGATCATTATACTTATTGATTGATCATTAGTGGTTGGTCATTATACTTATTGATCTTTTAAGTCTACTCAAGTTATCCCCTTTTAGAAGCTCCTGGTTCATAGTAAGCTCTCCATCCTCTTCTGCTGCTACCTCCGTGCCTTTGCCTTGGCTATTCCTTCTGCTGCAAATGCTTTTCCCCCAGATTTTCATGTGCTTGCACTCTCACATTCAGGGCAGCACGTAACATTGAGTCTTAATTTTAGGCCTCCTACCACAGTTCTTCTCTAGCGTATATGGTTAAACAGGGTTCACGGACCCATCTTGGAGGTCCTGGTGTCTCTCTCTCTACTAAGCCTGGCTTTGCCTTTCACTGCTGCTTTGTCCTGGGGCCACAGCTCTGTTACAGCCCATGTTCAAATATCTTCATGTTAATGAACTCGATGACCATCCTCTGTAAATAAGAGCGCAACCCCTAGCTCTCCTTATCTCTGGTACCCTATTTATTTTTCTTCATAACCCCTATTGTCAGCCTCCCCAGCCTGACCAGAGAATATAAGTTCTATGGAGGCAGGAATTTCATGTTTCTTCATGGTGGTGTTTCCAGGGCCTAGAGCAGTGTTTGGCACATAGTGAAGGCTCAGTTCGTATTTGTAGAATGAATGGCTGACTGAATGGTTGATATTTCTTCTCTGGTCCATGCATGTCACTCGACACTTGTGATCTTTTATGTCTTGTCTTTCCAGCTGGAATCCTCAAGGATCTGGTCTTTTCCTGCAAGAACTGCCCCTTACTCATCCCATTTGTGAAGAAGGGATTCCTGCCCTAGGGTAATGGGGATGGCCGATTTTACATGACACCCAACACTGGGTAGCTGAGACTGACAGCAGTTAATTCATCACATATACTGACAGAGGACATTGCATGCCACACAAGACCACATGAGGACTGCACTGGAGAGCAAAGTGAAGAAGGAGCGACTATGGAAGGTGGCTTTGTAGTATCCAGAGGATGGGGTAGCCTGCATTCCCACGGGAAGATGTGATTGGCTACTTGAAATAATTCCATGAGCTGGCAGGGATCTGACGCCTGCTACTCGAGGGTAAGCAGGAACTGTGCCTGGTCCCTTTGATAAGAACAGTTGTTTGACTGGGGAACCTTATTTAGAAGCAAAAGAGGGAGGTGAGCTTGCAGTTATACCACCTGAGGCCCTCCTGGTTTCATCAGATGTCAGGGCAGAACATGACATTGGACTTTAATTTTAGGCCTTCCTCCACAGTTCCGTGCTTGTGTACACGGTTGAACAGTGTTCACTGGCCCATCTTGGAGGCCTGGTATCTCTCTCTGCTAAGCCCGGCTTTGTCTCTCATTCTTGCTTTGTCCTAAGGCTTCAGCTCTGTTACTATGTGACTTTCAGTTCCAGTAACCAATTCCAGGCCATTTAATCCCGGCTCTCTGGAAACTGGCTCAGTTTATATTCCTAGACTTCCTTCCTACCTTTTCCTGTTCTTGACTCCAGGTTGTGGTTCTAGCGTCTTCTCTCTGATCTCAGTGTATGACTTCCGGTTGCCAGCATCCACCTCTCCTCCTCACCTGCCTATTGCAGCATGACAGGTCACAACGATCTTTCCAAGACTTCTCTCCTCTTCTAAGCACCTTCAGAAAGTAGGGAATGGCTTGAAGCTTGAAAGCAAAGAAACACAGCTTCCAGTGTTTCCTTAGTGCTATCAAACTTTTTCTTTTTTAAAATTTGCAACAGGGGTTTGCTCTGTCTGTCACCCAGACTGGAGTGCAGTGGCACAATCAAGGAGATCACTGCAGCCTCCATCTCTTGGGCTCAAGCAATCCTCCTACCTCAGCCTCCTAAGTAGCTGGGACTACAGGTGTGAGCCACCATGCCTGGCTACTTTTTGTATTTTTTGTAGAGACAGAGTTTTGCCATCATGCCCAGGCTGCTCTCAACCCCCTGAGCTCAAACGATCCACCTGCCTTGGCCTCCCAAAGTGCTAGGATTACAAGGTGAGTCACTGCACCCGGCCCAGTGGTATCACTTATGCCTGCCCATAAGCTCCAGCTCAATTGCTCTGACATCCCTGTGAATCAAATTCAGAAGGTCTTTAGTTCTGACCAATTAACACATTGTCCTAGTGGGGGACTATGTGGCAGCTATGAAAATGCCTCACCCAGGTCTCCTACCATGGCCCCAGCTGGTGCATTCGGAGATCCATCACTCCATTTGCACTGACGCTCTGCTTCTCGGCTCACTGGGAAATCTGGGGACACAAAGAGGGGCCTGTTTCTGCGAGATATGGGACTCCTATCATGGACAACTTTGGCTCAAGGACTGTCTGTAACTTTGACCAATTGGTCTTAGCTCTGAACTGCAGCCTAAGACCTTTCTTCTTTCCTTTCTTCCCTCCCTCTTTCCTTCATAAGGGTCAGACTTGCATTATAGTCTAACCCTTTTCCAGCCTGCTCTGGCTTCCTCCCCACTTTCCCTCACCAGGTGTTTCCCCCAGTAACCCCCCTGCATGTCTAGTCCTGTTTTGGTGTCTGCTTTTGGGAGAACCGTCACTCACAAGGCTACTATGGTATGAAAGTCTTAAATGGTGTCACTGAATCCAATTTGTAGTCTTTAATCCCTCACCCCCTTCCCATGCTTTCCCCACAAGTCCCCAAAGTCCATTGTGTCATTCTTATGCCTTTGCATCCTCATAGCTTAACTCCCACTTATGAGTGAGAGCATACGATGTTTGGTTTTCCATTCCTAAGTTACTTCACTGAGAATAATGGTCTCCAATCCCATCCAGAGATTGCTGTGAATGCCATTAATCCGTTCCTCTTTACGGCTGATTAGTATTCCATCATACATATATATTGTAGTTTCTTTTTTTTTTTTTTTTTGAGATGGAGTCTCGCTCCTTCACCAAGCTGGAGTGCAGTGGCATGATCTCAGCTCACTGCAAGCTCCGCCTCCCGGGTTCATGCCATTCCCCTGCCTCAGCCTCCTGAGTAGCTGGGACTACAGGTGCCTGCCACCATGCCCGGCTAGTTTTTTGTATGTTTAGTAGAGACAGGGTTTCACCGTGTTAGCCAGGATGGTCTCAATCTCCTGAACTCGTGATCTGCCCTCCTAGGCCTCCCAAAGTGTTGGGATTACAGGCGTGAGCCACTGCGCCTGGTATTCACTTCATCGATTGATGGGCATTTGGGCTGGTTCCACAGTTTTGCAATTGCGAATTGTGGTGCTATAAACATGCGTGTGCAAGTATCTTTTTTGTGTAATGATTTCTTTTCCTCTGGGGAGATACCCAGTAGTGGGATTGCTGGATCAAATAATAGTTCTACTTCTAGTTATTTAAGGAATCTCCACACTGTTTTCCATAATGGTTGTACTAGTTTTCATTCCCACCAGCAGTGTAGAAATGTTCCTTTTTCATCATGTCCACACCAACATCTATTATTTTTTGATTATGGCCATTCTTGCAGGAGTCAGGTGGTATGATATTGTGGTTTTGATTTGCATTTCCCTCATAATTAGTGATGCTGAGCATTTTTTTCATATGTTTGTTGGCCATTTGCATATCTTCTTTTGAGTTCGGGTGATGGGTTTACCAAAATCTTACAAATCACCACTAAAGAACTTATTCATGTAACCAAATGCCACCTGTTCCCCAAAAACCTATGGAAATTTAAAACACATAAATATCAAATAATCTAAAATTTGAAAAAGGAAGTCTTAAATGGTCTCAAAGTCTCAATGGCAGATGGGGAAGGCCTGGACCTCCCAGAGATTCTGGTCAGGAGTCAACTTCACTTGTTGACATCTGCTGTCAGAGCTATTAAAAGCAGGGCTTTGGCAGGGCGTGGTGGCTCACGCCTGTAATCCCAGCACTTTGGGAGGCTGACGCAGGTAGATTATCTAAAGTCAGGAGTTTGAGACCAGCTTGGCCAACATGGTGAAACCCCATCTCTACTAAAAATATAAAAAATTAGCCGGGCATGGTGGCAGGCACCTGTTATCCCAGCTACTCAGAAGGCTGAGGCAGGAGAATCGCTTGAATCCGGGAGGCAGGACTTTAGGATCAGATAAACATGGCTGCAAACTCCAGCTCCATCCCTTGAGTAGATGTGGGAGCTTCAGTGTGTCTTGCAGTCAGTTCATAGTTCAGTTTTCAAAGCTGCAAAGTGGGGTTGTAAGAGTCCATTGTGACAATGTGTGTCAAGCATTTAGGGACAGTAGATACTGTGGCTGGGACACAGTGGGAGATCAATGAATGGCAGCTGTGGTTCTTCACACTTCATTTGCTTTGGGATGATGACATTCTCATTTTAGTAAGAACAGTTAAAGTAAACAAAGAAGGAGAACAGATCTGAAGAATCCCTGGGCAGATACTAGTTAGGCCTCCTTATCAGTGACCTCCACCTTGCTTGATTTGCAAATATGAGCAAAACGCAAATTGAGCTGCTTCTGTTTTTTTTCTGTTTTTTGTTTGTTGCTGTTTTTTTTTTTTTTTTTTTTTTACAGGGTCTCTCTCTGCTACCCAGGCTGGAGGGCAGTGGTGCAATCATAGCTCAATACAGCCTAGAACTCCTGGGCTCAAGTGATCCTCCCACCTCAGCCTCCCAGGTGGTTGGGACTACAGGTATGCACCACTACATCTGGCTAATTTTTTTGATTTAAAGTAGAGACGAAGTCTCGCTATGTTGCCCAGGCTGGCCTCAAATTCCTGGCCTCAAGTAATCTTCCCACCTCAGCCTCCCAAAGTGCTGAAATTACAGGCATGAACCACCACACGCAGCTCCTTAACTTGAGCTATTTCTTATCAATGCCTATATTAAATAAAAATAAAACTTAAGTTCAATGAATCAGAAGTAGCCATCAAACTCAATGCTACAACTAGCAACTTTCCAAGATGATAGAACAAATAAGACAACTAATATCATCACAACCCATCAAATAATTTATTTATTTTGCTTTCACATATATCCTACACATGCTTGCCTTTGAAGACTGGTCATGGCAACATTTGATCTTTTTCAGTTTGGCATTTCCCAATTCCCAAATTGCTTCTTACCCAAATAAATGCTTCAAAATTGTATTGTGCCTGCATTAGAGTTCTCTTAGAGGGACAGAACTAATAAGATATATATAAGAGTTATATTAAGTATTAACTTACATGATCACAAGGTCCCACAATAGGCCGTCTGCAAGCTGAGGGGCAAGGAGAGCCAGTCCAAGTGCCAAAAGTGAAGAACTTGGAGTCCGATGTTTGAGGGCGGGAAGCATCCAGCACAGGAGAAAGATGTAGGCTGGGAGGCTAGGCCCATCTCCTCTTTCACATTTTTCTGCCTACTTTATATTCAGCTGGCAGCTGATTAGATGGTGCCCATTCATATAAAGGGTGGGTCTGCCCTCCCCAGCCCACTGACTCAAATGTTGTTAATCTATTTTGGCAACTCCCTTGCAGACACACCCAGGATTAATATTTTGTATCCCTCAATCCAATCAAGTTGACACTCAGCATTAACCGTCACAGTGCCTAAGATTTTTCTTTCACAGAACTCAGGCACAGACATTGAAGCCTAGTGGACTGAGTCCTCAAGCCGGAGCTACCCCCACCTAGAATCAGAGCCACCCTGAAGTCCTAGAGCGAGCTGGTCCGACCTGAAACCTGTGGTAAACATGCAGCCCAAGATGGCTTTGAATGCAGCCCAACAAAAATTCATAAACTTTTTACAACATCATGAGGCCGGGCGTGGTGTCTCACGCCTGTAATCCCAGCACTATGGGAGGCCGAGGCAGGCGGATCACCTGAGGTCACGAGTTGGAGACCAGCCTGACCAACACGGTGAAACCCCGTCTCTAGTAAAAATACAAAATTAGCTGGGTGTGGTGGTGCATGCCTATAATCCTGGGTACTTGTGAGGCTGAGGCAGAAGAATCACTTGAACTCAGGAGGCAGAGGTTGCAGTGAGTCGAGATTGCACCATTGCACTCCAGCCTGGGCAACAAGAGCTAAACTCCGTCTCAATAAATAAATAAATAAATAAATAAATAAATAAATAAATAACACACACTCAAAAAAATGATGAAACTTTTTTGGAATTTTTTTTTTTTTTTTTTTTAGCTCATCAGCTGTCATTAGTGTTAGTGTATTTTATGTGTGGCTCCAGATCATTCTTCTTCCAGTGTGGCCCAGGGAAGCCAAAAGATTGGACACCCCTGCCCTACAGCATCTGGCCAGCAGGTCCCCTTTCAGTCTTTGCAAATATGTGGAGAGGTCAAAGGGCAAAGGACCCGTGTTACTGCTGAGAGACCTCTCTGTCACCAGCAGTCACCCACCATATCCACTTCAAGTTCTGCCAGGATTTTTCCATCAGATCTTGGACCTCTTTGGACTTCAGATTTTTGTCTCGGAAATGGAGAAGACAAAGGTGAAGAATGCAATCTCCAGCTTGGCCTTCAGCTCTGCTGATGGCCTCTAGACTGGCTGAAGTGGGTTCAACACTCCCAGTGGCAGCCTCAATCTGTTTTTGAATTTCAGCATTGATGTAAAGTGGTAGCAGGGATTTCGGGCCATTTATTCTCTAAGCATTTTTTTTTTTTTTTTTTTTGAGACAGAGTCTTGCTCTGTCACCCAGGCTGGAGTGCAGTGGTGTGATCTGGGCTCACTGCAAGCTCCGCCTCCCGGGTCCACTCCATTCTCCTATCAGCCTCCCGAGTAGCTGGGACTATAGGTGCCCGCCACCATGCCCAGCTAATGTTTTGTATTTTTAGTAGAGATGGAGTTTCACTATGTTAGCCAGGATGGTCTCGATCTCCTGACCTCGTGATCCTATTCTCTAGATATTTTTAAGCTGTGATCATCTTAACACAGGGAGAGTTTTCAAAACAGGATAAATTTAAGCATGCTTGTCTTACACTTTCATAACTTTTTTTTAAGAGACAGGGTCTTGCTGGGTCATCAAGGCTACATTGCTGGGTGCGATCATAGCTCAGGGCAGCCTCAAACTCCTGGGCTCAAGCGATCTTCCAGCCTTAGCCTCGTGACAAACTGGGACTACAGGCGTGTGCCGCTCCCTTGGCTAAGTTTTAAATTTTTTGTAGGCACAGGGTCTCACTATGTTGCCCAGGCTGATCTGAAACTCCTGGCTTCAAGTAATCCTCCTACCTCGGCCCCTCAAAGTGCTGGGATTACAGGCATAAGTGGCTGCATCCAGCCTCTAAACACATTTAATCTGTGATCATCTCAACACCAGGAGGATTTTCAAAACAGTGTAAACATAGGCAAGCTTAATTTACAGCTTCGTAAGATTTTTTAAATCAAAATATCCCAGAGATGAAGAAGCTGACAACTAAAAGCAACTAAATAGGCCAAGTGCGGTGGCTCACGCCTATAATCACAGCACTTTGGGAGGCCGAGGTGGGTGACCTGAGGTCAGGGGTTCGAGACCAGCCTGGCCAACATGGTGAAACCACGTCTCTACTAAAAATACAAAAATTAGCCAGGCTTGGTGGCACACACCTGTAATCCCAGCTACTCTGGAGGCTGAGGCACGAGAGTCACTTGAACCTGGGAGGCAGAGGTTGCAGTGAGCTGAGATCGCGCCACTGCACTCCAGCCTGAGCAACAGAGCGAGACTCTGTCTGAGCAATAAAAATAAAAGCAACTAAACAAAAATCCGTGTGACAGAGAAGACTCAATCCCAAGCCTGATTGCCGAGATTGCCCATCCTGCCTGAAAGGAGGGAAGATATCTTGGCGAAGAGAAAGTAGGACTGTGGGATGTGGTGCCCACGCAGTGGTCCACCATCCTGCCCTGGCTCTGAACTCCCCAAGGGAGGCCTATATTCAGGACCCCAGAGAGCAGGAGACCTTGCTCAGACGCAACAATGAGGCCCGTGGTGCTAATTAACCAGGCGATCATTGCCAAGTCCAGCTCAGTTTTCTCCTCCAGGGTCCCACCTGCCCGCCCTCTCTGGCTTGTCTCTCTTCTTCTTTCCTCTTGCCTGGGACTGGGCTCACCATCAGCCCCATCAAATTCTAGGAAGATCCGTACCTAGCCAGGAACAAGAGAGCAGGACAGATAAACCTCTGTGGCTGCTCAAAATCCAAGGTAGCCACACAGAATTCTTCTGCTGGAGCCACACAGAATTCTTCTGCTTCTATCTGGGGCAAGCTACCTCCAGAAACCCTAGAGTGAGTATGACAAACCCCGCAAGCCACTCCCTCCCTCACACCCTTGGCTTCACATCTGAGACTTCAGGGTTCTCCACTGCCTGGCCTCCCAGTGCCCACGGCTGCGTAAGTGTTGTTTGTCTGTTTCCTCTTTATACTACCTTATCCCTGAGAAATATTGCTCACACCCTAGGACGTGGTCCCCTACTCTCCTCTCTCCATTGATAGAAGGGGCTTTTCAAGGGCAAGGACTGTGAATGGCCCTGCTCTGTGTTCCCAGCAACAAGCACAGCCCCTGGCAGAAGGGGCGTTGCAAATGTTTAGCAGAAGGAAAAAACCTCAGGCTACATGCAGTCATGCGGCCCTGTGGGTGCAGGGAGAACAGAGCACCAGAGCCAAGACCCCCACGGTGGTTGGCCTGAAGGTCGCTCTCTGACAACGTGTGGCATGATTGCCACAGTCCCTGGGATGTGCAGGACAAGGTTGGGTGTAGAAGTGAGTTTGTTCCCACAAGCTCCATTACATTTTTTTTTAAATGGCACCTAAGCAGCACATAACCTTGATTTGTAACATATTGACTATAGCCCCTGACTAGTAAGTCCATCTCCTCTGGCCAGGCACAGAGGCTCGCACCTGTAATCCCCGCACTTTGGGAGGCTGAAGCAGGAGGATCGTATGAGTCCAGGAATTCGAGACCAGCCTGGGCAACATTGCAAGACTCTGTCTCGACCAAAAAAAATTGAAATTAGCTGGATATGGTGGTGCAAGCCTGTGGTCCCAAGTACTTGGGAGGTGGAGGTGGGAGGGATCACTTGAACCCAGAAATTCAAAGCTGCAGTAAGCTATGATCATGCCACTGCACTCCAGCTTGGGTAACAGAGCAAGACCACATCTCAATAAAACAAAATTAAATCAAAAAGTCCCTCTCCCCTGACTCAGGGTTTTCTCTGGATAAGCAGATTTTCCTGGAGGACCTGCCGAGCTGAAAAATCGAGTCCCAGGGTGTGAGCAGGTAGAGGAAGCACGTGGATTCCATCTCAGCTGTCCCGGGAACAGTACTGGGAGTCTTGCATAGGCTGCAATCCTTGGGCCTCAGTTTCCCCATTGTGGATCTGACCCAGCTTGAATATCCTAGAGACTATACAATTCCATCACACATTCTTTTTTTCTTGTTTTGTTTTGTTTTGTTTTTTTGAGACAGAGTCTCGCTCTGTGGCCCAGGCTGGAGTGCAGTGGCCGGATCTCAGCTCACTGCAAGCTCTGCCTCCCGGGTTCACGCCATTCTCCTGCCTCAGCCTCCTGAGTAGCTGGGACTACAGGCGCCCGCCACCTTGCCCGGCTAGTTTTTTGTATTTTTTAGTAGAGACGGGGTTTTCCGTGTTAGCCGGGATGATCTCGATCTCCTGACCTTGTGATCCACCCGTCTCGGCCTCCCAAAGTGCTGGGATTATAGGCTTGAGCCACCGCACCCAGCCACACACATTATTTTTAAATTTTTTCTTTTTTTTAAATTTCAACTTGTTTTAGGTTCAGGGGCACATATGTAGGTTTGTTCCATGGGAATATTCCAGGACACAAGGGCTTGGCGGGCAGATTATATTGTCACCCAGGTCATCAGTATAATACTCGTAGATAGTTTTCCAATCCTCATCCTCAAATTGGGCCCAGTGACTGTTGTTCCCCTATTTGTGTCCTTGTATACTCAATGTTTAGCTCCCACTTGCAAGTGAGAACATGTGGTATTTGGTTTTCTGTTCCTGTGTTAACCTGCTAAGGATAATGGCCTCCAGCTACATCCATACTGCTGCAAAGGCCATGATCTCACTTTTTTATAGCTGTATTCCATGGTGTATATGTACCCTGTGTTCTTTATCCAGTCTACCATTGATGGGCATTTGGGTTGATTCCATATCTTTGCTATTGTGAATAGTGCTGAAATGAACATACACGTCCATGTATCTTTGCATGCACACACATGTCCAATGCAGCACTAGGTAGAATGTGCATGGTTGAATGACCTATTTATTTATGTGCATGGTAAATGATGGATTGATTGATTGATTGATTGATTGATTGATTTTTGAGATAGAGTCTTGATCTGTCAACCAGGCTGCAGCGCAGTGGTGCAATCTCAGATCACTGCAATCTCTGCCTCTCGGGTTCAAGTGATTCTTATGCCTCAGACAACCGAGTAGCTGAGATTACAGGCACATGCCACCACATCCAGCTAATTTTTTGTATTTTTAGTTAAGACGGAGTTTCGCCATGTTGGCCAGGCTGGTCTCGAACTCCTGACCTCAGGTCATCTGCCCGTCTCAAACTCCTGACCTCAGGTGATCCGCCCCCCTCGGCCTCCCAAACAACTGAGCCTCCAGGTGTGAGCCACCGTGCCTGGTCTATGGTAGAATGATTTCTATTCCTTTGGGTGTATACCCAAAAATGGCATTGCCAGGTTGAATGTTTACCACACCGTTACACATGTTGGGTACTTGAGGCCAGAGATGAGTCGTGGGGAATTATCCCTGGGCAGATCATGGGCGGCAGGGCTCAGCTGGGCATCCTGCTCTTCAGATAGCATCCCAAGCAAGCAGCCAGCGACCCACTTTTCCTTCCTGGTGACCAAGGGGCATAGTTCAGAATTCCAGCGGCAAACACTGGTTCCCACATTCCCTTTTTTCCCCCTTTTCTCAGCCCATTTCTCAGTCTCTGCATGGAAACTTGGCAGAAGCCAGACTGCAGACATAACCCAGTATTTATTTATGAACGATGGATTATCAAAATGATGCCAGGCATGATGGCTCACGCCTGTGATCCTAGAGCTTTGGGAGGCCAATGTGGGAGGATAGATTTGGGTCCAGGCACTGGGGACCAGTCAGGGCAACATCGTAAGACCAGATCTGTACAAAAAATTTAAAAACTTAGCTCGGTGTGGTAGTGCAAGCCTGTGGTTCCCACTACCTGAGAGGCTGGGGCATGAGGATCGCTTGAGCCCAGAAGGTCGAGGCTGCAGCGAGCTAAGATCACGCCACTGCACTCCAGTTTGGGCAACAGTGAGACTCTATTGCTAAGGAAATTTTAAAAAGGCCGGCCATGGTGGTTCACACCTGTAATCCCAGCACTTTTTTGGAGGCCGAAGCGGGTGGATCACCTGAGGTCAGGAGTTCGAGACCAGCCCAGCCAACATGGTGAAACTCCATCACTACTAAAAATACAAAAATTAGCCGGGCATGGTTGTGTATGCCTGTAGTCCCAGCTACTCAGGAGGCTGAGGCAGGAGAATTGCTTGAAACTAGGAGGCGGAGGTTGCAGTGGGCTGAGATCACGCCACTGTACTCTGGCCTGGGCAACAGAGTGAAACTCTATCTCAAAAAAGAAAGAAAGGAAGGAAGGAAGGAAGGAAGAGAGAGAGAGAGAGAGAGAAAGAAAGAAAGAAAGAAAGAAAGAAAGAAAGAAAGAAAGAAGAGCACCTACAAGCCCTTAAGAAGGAAGAAAGAAAGGGAAAGAAAGAAAGAAAGAAAG
>NC_045441.1:18508334-18508505 GCF_002776525.5 Piliocolobus tephrosceles | reverse complement strand
AAAAGCAAAAAAGAAAAAAGAAAAAAAGAGAAAGAAAAAAAGAAAGAAAGAAAGAAAGAAAGAAAGAAAGAAAGAAAGAAAGAAAGAAAGAAAGAAAGAAAGAAAGAAAGAAAGAAAGAAAGAAAAAGAAAGAAAGAAAGAGAAAGAAAGAAGAGCACCTACAAGCCCTTG
>NC_045441.1:18499467-18508324 GCF_002776525.5 Piliocolobus tephrosceles | reverse complement strand
GGGTACGTGGTGATGATTAATGAGTACAAACATATAGTTAGATAGAATGAATAAGATCTAGTATTCGATAGCACAGCAGGGAGACTGCAATGAACAATAACTTATGGTACATTTTAAAGTAACTGAAAGAGTATAATTGGAACATTTGTGACACAAAGAAATGATAGATGCTTGAGGTGATGGATACCTCATTTACCCTGATGTGATCATGACACATTCCAGGCCTGTATCCAAGTACTTCATGTGTGCCATGGATATACACTATATACACATACAAATTTTTAAGAATTTTTAATTAAAAAAACTTTAAGTGTGGGTCTGGGGATCTCAGGGCTCTTCAAGACCCTTTCGGGGGTCTGCAGGGGCAAAACTACTTTACAACAATCCTAACACGGTATTGGCCTTTTCATTCACATTCGTTTCATTCACAAACATAGAGTGTTTTCCAGAGGCTGCATGACGTGGGGTATTGCGACAGATTAAAGGCGGATTTGAGAATCTAGCTGTCTTCAGTCAGATATTGAAGAGATTTACAAAAATATAAAACAATGCCAGCTGGGCGTGGTGGCTCACACCTGTATTCCCAGCACTTTGGGAGGCTGAGGCAGGCGGATCACGTGAGGTCGGGGGTTCAAGACCAGCCTGACCAACATGGAGAAACCTCATCTCCACTAAAAATACAAAATTAGCTGGGTGTAGTGGTGCATGCCTGTAATACCAGCTACTTGGGAGGCTAAGGCAGGAGAATTGCTTAAACCCTGGAGACGGAGGTTGTGGTGAGCTGAGATCGCGCTATTGCACTCCAGCCTGAACAAGAGCGAAACTGCATCTCAAACAAACAAACAACAACCAAAAAAAAAAAAAAAATGCCATTCTTCTCACTATGCTTTTCTGTTTGGAAATGATCTGCTTTCTTAAAGTGTGTTATTTATGTTAAACATGCAATGGGTTCCTTATTGTTTAAAATGAATTAATATTTTAAGAATTTATCAGCCTTATGCTCTCACACAGTAAATATCCCTAGATATAGCACACATAAACAAAATATTTTTGAGATGCTCGATAATTTTTAAGAGTGGAGAGGAAACTTCCCCTGAGAACAAAAAGTTTGAAAACTGTTTTCTACTCAACAGGAGTTTTAAGGGGTTTAAAGAACACCAGATCTGGGTTCAAATGCTCAGTGTGACCAGGCATGATGGTTCACACCTGTAATCCCAGGACTTTGGGAGAATGAGGTGGGTGGATGATTTGAGGTCAGGAGTTCAAGACCAGCCTGGCCAACATGGTGAAACCCTGCCTCTACTAAAAATACAAAAAATAGCCAGGCCTGGTGGCACACACCTGTAGTCCCAGCTACTTGGGAGACTGAGGCAGGAGAATCACTTGAGTCCAGGAGGTGGAGGTTGCAGTGAGCCGAGATCACACCACTGCACTCCAGCCTGGGCGACAGCGTGAGACTCTGTCTCAAAAAAACAAAAACAAATGCTGACTGTACAGCCTTCTGGTCGTGCAGACTTGGGCAAGTTACTGAACTTCTCTGAACTTGAGTTTCTTCATCCGTGAAAGGGAGGTGTTTACCTCCATGCCTGGCCCTTGTGAGGTGCTGCGTGAATATTAATTTTGCCCCAGCTTTATAGGACAAGGGCATCTTACCTTGTCCTATAAAGGTACCTTTATAGGCAGCCCAAGGGTACTTGCTGAGGGAGGAGAGATGCTTTTCTATCCTTGCTGCTGAATTAGAATTTAGTTATTTTTGCATTTCTCCTTCCTTCCTTCCTTCCTTCCTTCCTTCCTTCCTTCCTTCCTTCCTTCCTTCCTTCCTTCTTTTCTTTTTCTCTTTTCTTTCTCTTTCTTTCTTTCTCTCTCTCTCTCTCTTTCTTTCTTTCCTTCTGACAGGGTCTCACTTTGTCACCCAGGCTGGAGCACAGTGGCACAATCACAGCTCACTGCACCCTCGATCTTCCGGGCTCAAGTGATCCTCCAGCCTCAACCCCCCAGGTCACTGGGACTACAGGCACACGCCACCATGTTGGGGTAACTTTTGTATTTTTTTTTTTTTTTTTTTTTGTAGAGATGGGGTTTCACCATATTGCTCAGGCTGGTCTCAAATTCCTAGGCTCAAGCCATCGTCCCACCTTGGCCTCTGTGCCTGGCCTTTTTTTTTTTTTTTGTTTGACAGAGTCTCTCTCTGTCATCTAGGCTGGAGGGCAGTGGTACAAATCATCGCTCCCTACAGCCTTGAACTTCTGGGTTCAAGCGGTCTTCCTGCCATGGCCTTCAAAAGTGCTGGGATCATGGGTGCGAGCTGCTGCACCTGGTCTGCTTTTGCATTTCTGACCCACTCCCAGGCACCCATCAATGGTACTGGGGCCACATTTTGACAACCACAGATGTGGGCCTTTAAGAGTTCACATCTTACAGATGATTAAAAAGTGTTTTACCTCCTTGGTATTTAATAAAATCCAGGTTCTGGGAGGTTCTTGGAAGAGAAGGGGCTCCTGGGAGTGGGAAGAGTTTCCAGAAAGAGATGAGAAGGGGGCCCCTGGCCAACTTCATGAACTGAACCTTCGGATTTCCATAAACAAACCCTTCACGCACAGTCTCCACCTTGAAAGGCCTGTTCTCCTACCAGAAAAAGAGCTAGGGGAGCCATGTCCATAGGGCGTGACAAATATTTCTCATCTGCCTGAAGTCCTGGTCTGTTTCACACCATCTGCTGCCTAACCTCTTGACATCCCTCTTCTCCTTTCTCCTTTTTTTTTTTTTTTTTTTTTTTTTTGAGACAGAGTCTTACTCTGTTGCCCAGGCTGGAGTACAGTGGCTGGATCTTGGCTCACTGCAACCTCCGCTCCCCAAGCTCAAGCAATTCTCCTGCCTCAGCCAGCTGAGTAGCTGGGACTACAGGCATCTGCCACCACACCTACCTAATTTTTGTGTTTTTAGTAGAGATGGGGTTTCACCATGTTGGCCAGGCTGGTCTCAAAGTGATCTGCCAGCCTTGGCCTTCCAAAGTGCTGGGATTACAGCCGTGAGCCACCAGGCCTGGCCTACAAAAGTATTTTTTTTAAAAATCAGCCAGGCATAATGGTGTATACCTGTAGTCCCAGCTACTCAGGAGGCTGGGGCGGGAGGATCGCTTGAGCACAAGAGGTCAAAGCTGCAGGGAGCTATGATCACACCACTACACTCCAGCCTGGGCAACACAGCAAGAACCTGTCTCTTAAGAAAAAAAAAAAAAAAATCACTATAGAAAGAAGTCCCTGGCTGGGTGCAGTTGCTCAGGTGCCTGTAATCCCAGCACTTTGGGAGGCCAAGGTGGCAGATTGTGTGAGGTCAGGAGTTCGAGATCAGCCTGGGCAACATGGTAAAACCCTGTCTCTACTCAAAAGACAAAAAAAAAAAAAAAAAGCCAGGCATGGTGATGTGTGCCTATAGTCCCAGCTACTCAGGAGGCTGAGGCATGATAATCACTTGAACCCAGGAGGCGGAGGTTGCAGTGAGCTGAGATTGTGCCACTGCACTGCAGCCTGGGTGACAGATGGAGACTTTGTCTCCAAAAAAAGAAAAACATTCCTGCAGTTGACCTCCAGTTGTCCCAGTGTGAACAGTCATCCTGACTCCCTGCTCCCTCATTTCTGAAGAAGCTGCAGTAACAGGCAAGTATTTGAGGAGACATAGAGTGCAATAAAGGCAACTTCTCTCCGGGGTCAGAAGACCAGGTTCTAGCCTCACCAAGCACTAAGCAGCTTGCGCTTGTGCCTAACTAGCAAGTTATCATGTCTCTTAGTACTTTTCTGTTTGCCTTCAATGTAGTTATGAGATTACACACCAGACTAAAAACCCCAGGGTCCCCTTTGGACAGAAGAAAGTTCCAAAAATCTGTCAAGCATTATTTAGAGACTAGTCCTGTTTTTCCAAGCTGGTTGGTGACTGGCCACTGGGGTTGCTGGTCGGGGACCTCAATTTGACAGCCTGGCAGCTGCCTTCTTATCCTCCCCCTGCGTGGTAGGGCTTTGCAGCCTTGTACCCTGGGCCGGGAGCCCGGAGAGGCCTTGCTAAAGAAACACTTGGAACTTTCCCCTGAAAACGCCTGGCTTTGATTTATTTCCCATCCTGGCCGATGTTCTGCTGACCTGATCTTCTAACCACATAATTATGTTATTAGCATATGATGAACCACAGTATACAATGTGTCCTGCTGGAGAGAATTAGAATAAACTGCCGCTTCAGCAAAGTTCCAGATAAAACAACACCACAAAAGGAAAGAAAGAGAAGGCAGAAGAGGACAGGCCATGGTTGCAGGTACATCCACTGTGCCTCCCTCCAGACCCCCTCCTGGGGTCATGGATGAAGAAATAGACCCAGCGAGAGTGGAGGAGTGACTTGACTTGAAACTCACAGGGCCAAGGCATCCCCAGTGAGAATGAGAACCCAGCGTCAAGCCTTGCCTAGGTCTTAGCAGGAATTACAGCACCGGGAACAGAGGGGAGATGGTTTCTGCAGGCAGAGATCGGCTCAGAGGACAGAGAGCAAAATGCCTCACGATGAGGGCTCAGAGCCTGCATGGCTGGGCAGCCCCAGGAGGAGGGCCTGTGTCCCAGACCCAGGTGGAACCCACACTTGGTCACACCACAGCAGCCACAGAATCGAGGCCCAGCCCACGGTAGTGCATATAAGAACCTGCTATGGGCCTGGCCCAGTGGCTCACGCCTGTAATCCCAGCACTTTGGGAGGTTGAGACGGGCAGATCATGAAGTCAGGAGATGGAGACCATCTTGGCCAACATGGTGAAACCCCATCTCTACTAAAAAAAATACAAAAGTTAGCTGGGCAGGGTGGTACATACCTATAATCCCAGCTACTCAGTAGACTGGGGCAGGAAAATCCCTTGAACCAGGGAGTCGGAGGTTACAGTGAGCCGAGATCGTGCCACTGCACTCCAACCTGGCAAGAGAGCAAGGCTCCGTCTCAAAAAAAAAAAAAAAAGAGCCTGCTATGCTTAGGGTCGGGGCCCACAGTTGCCACAGCTTCAAGCTATTCTGATCTTGAATGACCCCACATTGCAGGCTCTTCTTGACTTGGAACCTTTGCTCATTGGGTTCCTTCTGCCTGGAATTCCCTTCCCCTTTCTTTCCTGGTGTCCTTTAGAGCTCATCTCTAATGCTTTCCTTTTTTTATTTTCAATTTTTGGAGATAGAGTGTTGCTTTATCACCCAGGCTGGAGTGCAAGGGTATGATCACAGCTCACTGCAGCCTCCAACTCCTGGGCTCAGCCTCCTGCGTAGCTGGGATTACAGGCATGTACCCCCATCCTCAGCTCAGCTTTTAATTGTATATAGAGATGGAGTCTTGCTATGTTGCCCAGGCTGGTGTCAAGCTCCTGGACTCAAGGGATGCTCCCACCTCAGCTCCTAAAGTGCTGGGACTACAGATATGAGGCTCCACGCCTGGCCTACCATACTTCCTTGAATATAGGAACCAGAGGGTGAAAGTAGAGAGAGGGATCTTGTGCCATCCTGTATTGCCATAGGACTGCAGAAGTGATGGCTGCAGCTCCATCCCAGGCTGGTCTCGAACTCCTAGCCCCAAGGGATCCTCCTGCCTCAGCCTCCTAAAGTGCTGGGATTACAGGTGTGAGCCACCACACCTGGCCCAGGAACACCTTTTGCCGGCCTCTGTCGTATGCCTGCCCCGCTGCATTGGAATTATTTGCCTGGATGAATTACCCTTGTTGCTTCCTGTTGTAATGGACTGAATGTCTGTCTCCTGCTAAAATTCATATGTTGAAACCCTAATCTCAATGCGATGGTATTTGGAGGTGGGGCCTTTGAAGGTAATTAGGTCATGAGAGTTCTGAATCCCGAAAATCTGAGACAGGTGTCAGTTAATTTAGAAAGTTTATTTTGCCAAGGTTGAGAACGTGTGCCAGTGACACAGCCTTAGGAGGTCCTGACTGTAAGGTTCTTGTATCCATTCGAACCCCAAGAGTGCACCAACAGACAACACAAGGCAGTGTGGAGCAACATGCTGTTTTAATGAGCGCCTGGGTGCAGGCGCGCTGAGGCCTAAAATGGTGTCAACCTCACATGAGGACGGGGCAAAGGTTTTATAGTCTCCCGTAAACAGGAAGTGTCCTAGTCTGACATAACTGCTACGTTGTACCCGGATGGCCTCTTTCTCAATCTTCAGGGGTACGTGTCTTCCGGCCAGGGTACGTGTCTTCCGGCCAGCTCTCTTCCTGCTTCTGCTATCTTGCTGACACACACTGCTGACACAAGTGGCCTTGCGCGTTGGGACTGGGCCTGAGAAGGGAGGAATTACTCAGCCCTTCAAGCTTTCAGGTCCTGGGGAGAATCTTACACTGATGACATGTGGCCAAGGTGGTCAGAGCAGTTTGGTTGTATACATTCTAGGAAGACTTGAGACATCAATCAACATATGTAAGATGAACATGGGTTCAGTCTGGAAAGGCGGGACAACTCAAAGTGGGGAGGGAGCTTCCAGGTCATAGGTAGATAAGAGACAAATGATTGCATTCTTTTGCATTTCTGATTTACCTTTCCAAAGGAGGCAATTGGCTATGCATTTATCTCAGTGAGCAGAGGGGTGACTTTGAATAGAGTGGGAGGCAGGTTGGCCTGAAGCAGTTCTCAACTTGACTTTTCCTTTTAGCTTAGTGATTTAAGGACCGTAAGATTTATTTGCCTCTCACAAAGTGGAACCCCCATGAATAGGATTAATGCAGTTATAATTTTTTGGTGTTTTTGAGATGAAGTCTCACTGTATTGCCCAGGCTGGAGTATAGTTGCACAATCTCGGCTCAGAGCAACCTCCGCCTCCTAGGTTTAAGCGATTCTCCTGTCTCAGGCTCCCGAGTAGCTGGGACTACAGGCATGTGCCACTCCACACCACTAATTTTTGCATTCTGAGTAGGGACAGGGTTTCACCATGTTGGCCAGGCTGGTCTCAAACTCCTGACCTCAGGTGATCCACCCACCTTGGCTTCCCAAAGTACTGGGATTACAGGCATGAGCCACTGTGCCTGGCCAGATTAGTGCACTTATAAGAAGAGGCCAGAGAGCTAACCAGGTGTCTTTCCACCAAGTGAGGACACAGAGAGAAGATGGAAGTCTACAACCCAGAATCAGGGCCTCACCAGGACCCGCCCATGCTGACATCCTGATCTTGGACTTCTAGCCTCCAGAGCTATGAAAAATAAATTGCTGTTGTTTTTGAGCCACCCAGCCTATAGCACTTTGCTGCAACAGCCCGAAGGGACTAAGGCACCTGCTCCAAACTTCCTTCAGGCAGCAGCATGGCTTGATCCATCTCTGCACAAGATGTTCAAGACACTGTGGATTTGAACAGTCATGCTGTTAGGACCCTGGGGAGATGGGAGGCTGCCTGGACGTTTTTGGGCAGTGATACACGGAGAACTTTGGTGCCTTGCTGAGGAGTTTAAGGATGCAGTGCTGGCCAGTGCTTGAATTTCTCCTGCTCCCTGGAATCTGGAGATGAGAGGGAGTCTGTTTCTGAAGATCAGGAGGCCCCAGCTCGAGGAGAAGGGGATGATGAGCCTGGTGGCCAGCTGGGTGGCAAATGAATGGGAGGCTACAGATAGGAGTCCTAGAGTAGGAAGGCAGAAATAAGACCACCTGAGCAGACGCCACAGTGTGGTGTGTTTTGGTTTTTGTTTTTTTAAGACGGGGTCTTGCTCTGTTACCCGGGCTGGAGTGCAACCACATGATCTTGGCTCACTGCAACCTCCACCTCCTGGGTTCAAGCGGTTCTCCTGCCTCAGCCTCCCAAGTAGCTGGGATTACAGGCCTGCACCACCATGCCCAGCTAATTTTTGCATTGTTAGTAGGGAGAGGGTTTCAACATGTTGGTCAGATTGGTCTCAAACTCTTGACCTCAAATGATCCGCCCGCCTCAGCCTCACAAAGTGCTGGGATTATGGGCGTGAGCCACCGGGCCCATCCGCGAGCATGGTATTGATGAGAGGCAACGTTCCCTGCATTTGGCCTCCGTTCTGGACACCCAAGGGTGCTTGCTGCAGCCCAGGGGGCCTGCTGTACCCGTCCCCCCTCCCCCTACCTCCACCCTGGCCATGCCTCAAGCCTCCTTCCTCTCTTTTCCGCTCCTGGATCCAGAGTGGGGCTGGCAGAGCCAAGTGACTGCTCCGACCATTTCCCTAGTTGGCTTTTGCCGCTGCTCTTCTCCCTGATGAGGTTCCCAGAGCCTCTGCTCCAACATTCCTGCTTCCTGGAGGCGCCAAACTCACTCCAGTCCTCCTCACTCTCAGCCGATGACCTCATCTGCTTCAGGGAGATTGGAACCACGCAGCATGAACTCTAAATTCCATCCCTTCTGCTTCTTAATATCCATCCCCTCACCCTCCTGTTTTCCTTTTCTCTCCTCTCCTGGCAAGAGAATCCCTCCCCTTTGCCTCCAGCCCCCTCCCATTTTCCCCTTCACTTTCCTGGTTGTTCCTTGGTGTCTAGAGCAGGACTGTTCCATCCCAAGGAAAATATGACTCCTCAACCCAGATGGTCCTCAAGCTGCCGCCCTTCAGTTCTCCTTCCTGTTACCAGCAAACTTGGAGAAAGAAAGATTCGTCCAAACACCTCTGCTCCTTCACCTTCCTCAACCCTCGTAATCATGATTTCAACCCAAAGCATGACCAAAAAGATGCCCTTGGAAAGATCATCACAATATGTTGTGAATTAAAAAATACAGATGGTAAAACATGATGTGTACTGCAATTCCTTTTCTTGTTTTAAAAAGTGTTCATTTCCTTTCTTTCTTTCTTTTTTTCTTTCTTTCTTTTCTTCTTTCCTCTTTCTTTTTCTTTCTT
>NC_045441.1:18402210-18499457 GCF_002776525.5 Piliocolobus tephrosceles | reverse complement strand
TTCTTTCTTTAGACAGGATCTTGCTGTGCCCCCCAGGCTGGAGTACAGTGGCACAATCATAGCTCACTGCAGCCTCAGACTCCCAGGATCAAGTTATCCTCCTGCCTCAGCCTCCCTAGTCGCTGGGACTACGGGCACATGCCACCACACCCAGCTAATTTTGTTTTTAAATTTTGGAGGGGTCTCGCTATGTTGCCCAGGCTGTCTGGAACTCCTGGCCTCAAGCAATTCTTTCCCCTTGGCCTCGGAAATAGGTTTTTTTTCTCTCATGAGTTTCCTAAGGTGGACATTTAGGCAAATTTGTGATTTTTCGTCTTTGTCAAATGTAAGTATTCAATGTTATACTTCTCCCTCTAAAGACTACTTTTTCTGCATCCCACAAATTCTGATTTATTTCATTTCAAAAGACTGAAGTTTCCCTTAAGACATCTCTTTTTAGACCCATGGGCTATTTAAAAGTATAGTGTTTAATTTCCAAATCGTTGGGCATTTCTTACTATGTCTTATTGATTTCTAGTGCAATTTGGATATGATGCAAGAATGTCCACTGTATTATTTCTATTCCTTTACATTTTTTGAGGTTTGTTTTGTAGCCCAGAATATGATCTATTGTGATGAGTGCTGCTTGTGTACTTGAGATAAATGTGTATTCTACTATTGTTGAATAAAGTGTTCTATAAATGTCAGTTAGGTTAAGTTCGTTGATTATATTTTGTCTAAAATTGATTGTTAGTGATTTGTCCAACATTAATATGATGACTCCTGCTTTTTTTGGTTAATGTTTTCACGGTATATTTTTCTTCATCCTTTTTTTAAAAAACGTATCCATGGGCTGGGCGTGGTGGCTCATGCCTATAATCCCAGCACTTTGAGATGCTGAGTTGGGTGGTCACCTGAGGTCAGGAGATCGAGACAAGCCTGACCAACATGGTGAAACCCTATCTCTACTAGAAATACAAAAATTAGCTGGGCGTGGTGGCGCAACCCTGTAATCCCAGCTACTTGGGAAGCTGAGGTGGGAGAATTGCCTAAACACGGGAGGCGGAGGCTGCAGTGAGCCAAGATTGCACCACTGCACTCCAGCCTGGGTGACAGAGCAAGACTCCAGCCAAAAAAAAGAAAGAAAGAAAGAAAAAGTATCCACGTCTTTGCAGTATATTTAAAGTGAGTACATGGTATACAAAGTAAAATATAGTTGAGGCTTGACTTTTTAAAAAAAATCCAATCTGACAATGTCTGTCTTTCAACTGGTGTGTTTAGATCATTCACATTTAAAATAATGGCCTAGCACAGTGGCTCATGCCTATAATTCCAGCACTTTGGGAAGTTGAGGCAGGTGGATCACTTGAAGCTAGGAGTTCGAGACCAGCCTGGCCAACATGGTGAAACCGCATCTCTACTAAAGGGAGTTATACCTGATATAAATGATGAATTGATGGGTGCTGACGAGTTGATGGGTGCAGCACACCAACATGGCACAAGTATACATATGTAACAAACCTGCACGTTATGCACATGTACCCTAGAACTTAAAGTATAATAATAAAAAAAAAAAAATACAAAAATTAGCCAGGTGTGGTGGTGCACACCTGTAAACCCAGTTACTTGGGAGGCTGAGGTAGGAGGATTGCTTGAACCTGGGAAGTGAAGAAGTTTCCACCAAGCAGAGATCACACCACTACACTCCAGCCTGAGTGACAGAGCCAGACTCTGTCTCAAAAAATAAAATAAATTTAAAAAAAGCAATGACTCATATATTTGGACTAAAACTTACCACATTTCCAAGCTCTTTTCTTTTTGTTGTATTTGTTCTTTGTTTCCTGTTTACTCGGTTTTTTTTGTTGTTGTTGTTGTTTTTGGTTTTTTTTTTTTTTTTTTTTTTTGCCTTCTCTGGTTTTAATGAGCATTTTTATGATTCTGTTTTATCTTCTCTATTAATTTACTATTTGTACTTTTTAACTTTTCTAGTGGTTTCCCTATGGTTTCCAATATACATTTTTAAGTAATCTGCGTCCATCTCTCATTATAATAACATTTCATCAAAATATCATATCACTTCATGCATAGTGAAAGGAACTTAAAACAAAATCCCCGAATCCCAGTTCCTTGTTCCCATGTCTTGTTTTACTGTGGTCATATATTTCTCATTTACATATGATATAAGCACCGATACATCACTGCTGTTATTTCTTTCTACAGTCAGTGATTTTTTTATAGCAACTAAAATTTTTCTTAGTTATATTTTACTTTTATTCATCTCAATTCCAATGCTCTTCATTTCTTCGTGTATATCTAAGTTTCTTACCTTAATAATATTCCTTCTGCCTAAAGAAACAACCTCTTTCTTTGTTACTTGAGCATGGAAAGTTGAAGTTTTCCTTTTGATTTAGTTCTAGGGAGTGAGTGGAATCAGCCTTAGGTTCCCTACCTCTAGACCCTATGCTCCTGCCTCAGATGGATGGAGATAATCCAGAGACGTTGGCTGGGGAAGGGGAGTGGCAGCCACTGATGGAACTCCACAGAGACCCTTCTTCACACTATTTTCTTTCACCACTTTAAAAGGCATTACTCCACTGTCTTCCTTCTTTCTTGCCTAGTTTCTTTTCTTTTTTTGAGACAGAGTCTCATTTGCATAGAAGTGTGACTTTGTAACTTCACTTCAGCCTTTGATTGGTTGCCTTCTGCAATCAATCAGACTGATGGAAGACCACTCCTTCATTTACATAGGGTGTAAACCAAGTAACCAATGGGAAACCTCTAGAGAGTATTTAAATCCCAGATAATTCTGTAACCAGGACTCTTGAACTGCTTGCTTGAACCCACTCACACTCTGTGGAGTGTACTTTCATTTCAGTAAATCTGTGCTTTTGTTGCTTCCTTCTTTCATTGCTTTGTTTGTGCATTTTGTCCAGTTCTTTATTTAAAATGCCAAGAACTGGGACAATTCGTAGTCAAGACACTGCACCCGTAACAATTCCTGTGAGAGCCTGGTGGAGTTCCTGGAGGAAAACCTGAAAAGGGAGGAGGGAATCTCCTCCCCCCATGACTACAGCCCCCAGGAGCCTCACACTGTCATACTAGCCTAATAGGAAGCAAAATTTCTCGTTTTGTGTTTCTACGAGCGTATATGATACCCAGTGCCTTCTTCTTTGCTTCTCCCCCAGGGTAAGCAAATAAGCAGGTCAGGAGTTTCCCTGCAAGCACCTGTTTCTCTTCAAGATGGCGGTGTGTCCTGCGACTTGTTCTCTAATCTCAGCTCTCTAATGGGTTCACGAAAAGTCATTAATGTGATGCCTGTCCAGCTTTTATCTTGTAACAATAGGAGCTGATCTTTAAATTCTCTACATATCCCAGAGATGTACTTTCAAATATAAAAGGAAAAAAAATCAGTCATGCATCACTTAATAATGTGTATTAATTTTGAGAAATGTGTCATTAGGCAATTTTGTCATTGTTTGACCATCACGGAATGTACTTAGACAAATCTAGATGATCTAGCCTACCAGGTAACCTACATACCTAGGTTACATGGTACAGCCTATTGCTCTGAGGCTACACACCTGTACAGCATGTGACGGTACTAAATACTGCAGACAACTGTAACACAATGGTAAGTATTTATGTATCTAAACCTACCTAAACATAGAAAAGGTAACACATTGCACTATGACATTACCACAGCTATGACAACTGTAGGCAACAGGAATTTTTCACCTTCATGATAGTCTTATGGGACCCAGTCGTATATGTGGGCTATCTTTGACCACAATGTCTTTTTGAGGCACCTGACTGTGTATATATGCATGTATATGTATTCCCCTAACACACACACATACAGATATATATATACACACACATACACACAGAGAAATGTATTGCCTCATTATTTGTACTAGAAAGAATGACTTAGAAAAACCTAAAAGTTCCTTAGCATGGGGGCAGAAATCAGCCATAATGCAGTCCTACAATGGAATATTATGCAGCATATCTTAATGGCAATGAGCTGTGCAGTACAGTAGTTAAAAGGAATGAGATGGAACATTATGCAGAAGTTAAATAGAATGGTAGATGTTAGAAATTATCAGAAAATACCAGTTTGTACAGTTTAAAGGTTTTTTTTTTTTTTTTTTCCGTGTAGTAAACTTTAGAACTATTACCAAAACTCTGGTTTTCCCACCTTCTGGAACATGGTAGGAACACATGTCCCTTTGAAATTTGTGTTGTATGCTTTAGCCAAGGAAATATTAGTGAGGGAATTACACTGGATTTCAGCCAGCATTCACCCCCTTGGCAGGTAGCCTTGTGCAGGGTCCAACCTGCCTAACCATACATAGCAGTCCTACTGAGATGGGGTTGATCTGCGCATTTATGAACCCCAAGGATCATATGGACATGGGTTTAGGGCTGCCATTTTGGGCCCCTGAGTGCTGGAGTGAGAATGAAAGAGACACCCAGGAGGGGGACTGAGAAGGACAGAGACACAGAAAGGCAGAGAGATAAGGTGATGGGCGGAGACAGAGTGTGAGACACACCCCAATGGGCACTTCTTTCTGATTTCCAGTTTAAATCCTTGGAGTGACCTGGCTTTACTTCATTCCCATGAGCTGTGTGAGAAACCATGACATCTTGAAATAAAGTACCATTTAGGCAAGCTGATTTGAGTGAGTTTCTGCTCTTGCAATGAAGTTACCTCCAAAACATGCATCTTTTAAAGATTTCTCCCCAATTTGGCTCACCCTACCTTTCCAGCCATTTCTCCTAACATCCCCCAGGACAGAGGCTTCCTCAGGCTTCCTTGTTTCCCAGACACCTCCAACACTGGCTGCCTCAGTACCTCTGAACACCACTCCCTCTGTGCAAAAGCCCCCGCTCTCCATATTATTCTGTTACTGACTTAAGACAGCACATTCTCCATGGCACAGTTTTATGTCCTCCCTTACCAATCCTTCTCCATCCTCTGGACAGAATCCCTTTCTCAGCCCTGGATTTATTCTTCTCTTGAACCATTTGTCAGATTCTGCCTTGCACTATAGTTGTTTTGATTGTTTTACTTTATTTCTGCAGCTTAATTTTAAGCTCCTTGATGGTAATAAGTGTTATCTTAATCATCCGCCAAGGAATTAAATGTTTCCTGGATGTTTACATTATGTGGGACTGTACTTATTAGTTCTACTACCTCCAGAAATAAGAAGAAAGAGGAGGAAGGTATAACTGATCCTCAAAGCAAAGCCCCTTCCCGTTCCTTCAGTACTGAGCACCCAAATAATAAAAATGGCAAGGATTGATATCATTTAATCCCTGCCAGGCATTGTTCTAAGAGCTTTGATATTTATTAATGAAAGTCATCATAATAAATTCCTATAAGGAACATACGGTTAGTCTCAATTTTTTGATGAAGAGACTTGCCCATCCAAGGGCACACAACAAAAGGACAGAACCTAAATTTTTACCCAGATAACCTGTCCTCAAGGTCCATGCCTTCAATCACTTGGCCATGAGAAGGGCCTGAGAGGAAAGGAAAAGTGGGACCTAGCGTGCTCACTCGCTGGTCAATGGAGAGGACCTGAGTGAAGCCCATGCTCTTGATTGCAGTGCATATGAAAGGGATGAAGGAAGAATTCCACCTATAGACCAGTGTATTAGTTCATTCTCATGCTGCTGAATAAAGACGTACCCAAGACTGGGTAATTTATTTTAAAAAAAAACGAGAGAGAGAGAGAGTTAATGGACTCATAGTTCCACGTGGCTGGGGAGGCTTCACAATCATGGCAGAAGGTGAAGGAAGAGCAAGGACACATCTTACATGGCAGTAGGCGAGAGAGAGCTTGTGTAGGGGAACTCCCCTTTATAAAATCATCAGATCTCATGAGACTTATTCACTATCCCAAGAATAGCAGGGGAGTGACCCACCCACATGACTCAATTACCTCCCACTGGGTCCCTCCCACAACATGTGAGAATTAAGGGGGCTACAATTCAAGATGAGATTTGGGGGGGACACAGCCAAACCATATCAACCAGCGATTTCTGCTGGCATAGAGAGACTCGTAATGGGTCTATGGAAAAGCTTCATGCATACACATTCAGGAATGGGTGTGTGAGCTGTCTATTTAAGCTTTCACCAGAGTCTGAAAGGCATCTGTGACCTCTCAAAGGACTAAGAAACACAGTTTGAAGGGGAGATGGATGAACGAAGAAAGGGGAATGAAAGGAAGGAATGCCAGCAAGGTAACAGAAAGTGAGAAGTGGTTAGAAACAGAGAGAGGAAGGGAGGAATGTGAGAAGTATAAGAACTGTTCCACATTACATGTTTACACAGTGGTCCTCAGGGGAAGCAGAGAAGTCTGATCCTTGTTTCCAAAACATGCTAAGTACTAAGTTCCCAACAGGCTGCTAGTGCTCGGGGACAGGGGTATGTGTGCAGGTGCATGCTTATGAGATAATGAGTCCTAAGGGGACAAATGACAGCACGACCTCAATCCTGCCCTGCCTGATCACTTTCCCCAGTCACAGCAGAATGGCAGAGGAGAGTCTTTAGGATGGCACTGGATTAATTCTGAAGCACTCTCAGTGGTAAGGATTGACCTTGCTGGGTGCTAGCAATGGTCAGTGGTTCATGTGCTTGAGGATCAGTCAGTACCCAACATGGATAACACACCGCCACTCCAATCCTCCCCTACACTCGTACACACCACTCTGTGGCTGACCAATCTGCCTGGAAAATTACTATCAGGTCTGTTCACGCCCATGTGAATTTTCTGTTGCTCTCTCTAAGTTGTCTTCTGGGGACATTACCTTGGCTCTTCCTAATGATGCTGCCATCTTGCCACAAGTATTAGTAGAGAACAGCTGTTGAAAGTGTGAGTCAGAAGTTGAGAGTCAAGACAGCATATTTAAGACAGTGCATGTTCTGATTTAAGACAGCACGTTCTCCATGACCATTTTATGTCCTCCCTCGCCAACTCCCTTCCTCTGGACAGAATCCTTTTCTCAGCCCTGGATTTATTCTTCTCTTGAACCTTTTGTCAGATTCTGCTTTGCTTTATAGTTGTTTCAATTATTTTATTTCTGCAGCTACATTTTAGGCTCCTTCATAGTAATAAGTGGTAGAAAGAAGTGCCCATCAGGGTAGATCTCATCCTCTGTCACTTGTCCTCTGATCTTAAGCAAGTTACTTAACCTCAGTTGTCTCATCTGCAAGTTGGAATTGAAGTATTTCCATATGTATAGGGTTGCCCTATATGTTAAGTACACTTGGGTGTCTAAAGCACTTGGGACAGCGCCTGGCCCAGAGTATGCACTTGAGGCATTTTAACTGTTGTCAGTGTCTGCTATGGTTTGAATGTAGTCCCCAAAGTTGTGGAGTGTGCTGGAGACTTAATCCCCAATGCAACAATATTGGGAAATGGGATCTTTAAGAGGTGATTAGGATTAATGTTGTTATTTTGGGAATGGGTTTGTTATCATGGGAGTGGGGATGAATTCAGCTCCTCTCTCTCTCTCTCTGTCTCTCTTTCTCTCTCACCTCCACTTCTCCCATATGCTGCCTTCTGCCATGTTAAGACACAGCAAGAAGGCCCCCACCAGATGCTGATGCCTTGTTCTTGGACTTCCCAACCTCCAGAGCTGTGAGGAAATAATTTTCTGTTCTTTATCTGTATAGCAGCATGAAATGGACTAAGAGAGTGTGCAAAGCATCTCTGGGCTTGTCCCTGGGAGGGGACCCCAAAGTCAACTGCAAAGACATACTTTTTAACCCTCTGTGGGGTTACACAGCATTTCCCCGCCTAATCACTCATTTATTCACCAAATTTAGCCCAAGTCTTTAGATGAAGATGAGCTTCGATTAGAAAAGAGACCACAGAATCTAGATAATTATGAAAAAGGGAAGTTAACTGTTTGACCAATGACAGAACTACATGAGAAAGCATATGGTCTCCAGAGAGAACGGCTTTATGCTTTTCATTTTGTAAAGTTTTCTTTAATCCCCACGCAGTGTTTTTATCCCTATAAAAGCAAAATAAGAATGTTTTGAAAAACTTAACAATTAGCGAAGTTTTAAATCAACCCCTTTTATAATCTCTCCATAAAAGTCCATTCCTGTTATATTTTTGTTGTATTTCTTCTCATCTTTTTAGATTAAATATGGTCAGTATCATATAACCTCCACGTATTGGTGCCTCGGATTTTTACTGAACACCATGACATTAGTGTTTTGCTGTGTTATTAAACTGACTTTGCTGAGTCATGATAAAGATAGTGGAGTCAAGCAGGCTTAGTGATTCTTCCTCTCCCACACTAATGAAATGAACCAAAGAGGATAGAAATAATTTCAGAGTGAAAACCCACCTCAAACTCCCCAGGAAATAAAAGGGGGCACAATTTCCTGGCTTACACTTTAGAAAGTGGTAGCTGGAGAGGATTCTGGTGAGCATATCCCAGTGTGGCTTCTAACCAGGCAGCTACCACCAGAGAGGGAAAGGGAGGAGAAAGTGAGTTGTGAGCCAATAAAGCCTGGGAAATCCTTATAGCATCCCCCAAATATATGTGCAGTGACCCAAGGGGTTGAAGAGCCTGTCCTAGGTGAATCATGGAGCCACCATAGACATGGAGGTGGCATCCCTGACTATGGTTGTGGTCAATAAGGGAAGCCATCAAAGTCACCAGAACTCTCAATGGTCTCTCTAGCTAGAGTTGTAATAACTAGCAACTAATCACCCACCACTCCATCACATGCTCCCCAAACGCTCACCCCATACAATAAATGGGGCCCTCAGAATTAAAGACCAAAGAGAAAATAATGAAATAAAGTTCTATGAGAGAAAAGGAGTAAGAGAGAAAGATAGATAGTAAACCTGGAAGAAAGTCAAACAGAAAAATATAAGGAGCATTGGGGGTGGGGTATGGGCCAGGGGTTTATCAAATAAGGAAGTCTCTCAGTGGGAATAAAATTCGAGTTAGTCCTGAAGAGTGTGATTCAGTCATGCAGAGAAATCCATTGGAGTTTCTCCAATCACCCAGGGAGCTTAAAACAGACATACAAAAAACCTCCACCACCAGTTACACTTTTGGCTCTATGTCAGGGTATGGGTTGAGGCCCAGGTGACTGTATTCTTTCAAAACTCACCAGGTAATTCAAAAGCATAAGGAGGGTCAAGATGTACATCTTTGGGTGCAAAAAGATATCAAATTACAGACCACTAAATTTGGTTTCTAGTAAAGGAATGACTAAAAATTACAGAATCATCTTGGAGATATTGCGGGTTCAACTGCAGACCACTGTAGTAGAGCAAATCTTTCAATAAAGCAAGTTCTATTAGTCAGGGTTGTCTAGAAGGACAGAACTAATAAGATAGATGTATATATGAAGGAGACTTTATTAAGGAGTATTGACTCACCCGATCACAAGGTGAGGTCCCGTAACAGGCCGTCTGCAAGCTGAGGAGCAAGGAAGCCAATCCAAGTCCCAAAACCTTAAAAGTAGGGAAGCTGAGAGAGCAGTTTTCAATCTGTGGCCAAAGGCCCAAGAGTCCCTGGAAAACCACTGGTGTAAGTCCAACAGCCCAAAAGCTGAAGAACTTGGAGTCTGACGTTCAAGGGCAGGAAGCATCCAGCACGGGAGAAAGATGAAGACCAGAAAACTCAGCAAGTCTGCTCTTTCCACCTTTTTCTGCCTGCATTATTCTAGCTACACTGGCAGCTGATTAGAGGGTGCCCACCCAGATTAAAGGTGGGTCTGCCTCTCACAGCCCACTGACTCAAGTGTTAATCTCCTTTGGCAACACCCTCACAGACACACCCAGGAACAATACTTTGCATCTTTCAATCCAGTCAAATTGACACTCAATATTAACCATCACACAAGTCATGCACATTTTTTGGTTTACCAGTGCATATAAAAGTTATGTTTACACTATACTGTAGTCTATTAAGTGTGCAATAGTATTATGTCTAGAAGAACAATTTATATTCCTTAATTTAAAATTATTGATGAAAAATGCTAACAATCATCTGGGCTTCAGCAAGTCATAAATCTTTTTGCTGGTGAAGAGTCTTGCCTCAATGTTGATGGCTGCTGACTGATCAGGGCGGTGGTTGCTGAACATTGCAGTGGCTGTGGCAATTTCTTAAATTAAGACAACAATAACATTTACCACATTGATTGACTCTTTCATGAAATTTCTCTGTAGCATGCAATGCTGTCTGATGGCATTTTATCCAAGTAGAACTTCCTTCAAAATTGGAGTCAATTCTCTTAAATCCTACCAATGTTTTATCAGCTAAGTTTATGGAGTATTCTAAAACCTTTGCTGTCATTTCAACAATGTTCACAGCATCTTCACCAGGAGTAGATTCCACCTCAAGAAACCACTTTATTTGCTCATCCATAAGAAGTAAGTCCTCGTCTGTTCAAGGTTGATCATGAGATAATAACAGTTTCAGTCATATCTTCAGGCTAATTCTAGTTCTCTTGCTATTTCCACCACATCTGCAGTTCCTTCCTCCACTGAAGTCTTCAAACCCTCAGAGTTAACCAAGAAGGTTGGAATCCACTCATTCCAAACTCCTGTTATATTGATGTTTTGATCTCCTCCCATAAATTATGGATGTTTTTAATGGCATCTAGAATGGTGAACTCTTTCCGTGAAGTTTTCAATTCACTTTGCCTAGATTCATCGGAGGAATCAATATCTATGGCAACTATTTCCTTACAAAACATACTTCTTAAATAGTAAGACTTGAAAGTCAAAATTACTCCTTGATCCATGAGCTGCAGGATAGCTGTTGTGTCAGCAGACACGAAAACCGCTGGGACTACAGGCACCCACCACCACACCCGGCTAATTTTTTGTATTTTCGGTAGAGACGGGGTTTCACCGTGTTAGCCAGTATGGTCTCAATCTCCTGACCTCATGATCGGCCCACCTCAGTCTCTCAAAGTGCTGGGATTACAGGCGTGAGCCACCGCACCTGGCCTATCAGTTATGTTTGATGTTACTATTATAATAATTTTGGGGTTCCATGAGCCATACGCATATAAGATCATGAACTTAATTGATAAATGTGTGTGTTTCAACTGCTCCACCAACCGACCATTCTCCCATCTCTCTCTCTCTTTCCTTGGGCTTCCTTATTCCCTGAGACACAACAATACTGAAATTAGGCCAACTAATAATCCTGCAATGGCCTCTAAGTGTTCACGTGAAAGGAAGAGTAACACATCTCTCTTTAAATCAAAAGCTAGAAATGATTACGTTTAGTGAGGAAGGCATATCAAGTCAAGACAGACTGGAAGCTAGGCCTCTTACACCAAACAACAAGCCAAGTAGTGCAAAGGAACAGTTCTTGATGGAAATTAAAAGTGCTACTCCAGTGAACACATGGATGGTAAGAACCTGAAACAGACTTACTGCTGATGAGGGGAAAGTCTTCTCGTACATCTCCATCAGAGCTCTTGGGTGACCAGCTGCGTTGTCAATGAGCAGTCATGTTTTGGAAAGAATCCTTTTTTTTCTGAGCAGTAGGTATCAACAGTGGGCTTAAAATATTCAGCAAACCATGCTGTAAACAGATGTGCTGTCATTCTGGCTTTGTTGTTCCATTTTTAGAGCACAGGCAGAGTAGTTTTAGCATAATTCTTAAGGGCTCTAGGGTTTTCAGAATGGTAAATGAGCACTGGCTCCAACCTACAGTCATCAGCTCCGTTAGCCCCTAACAAGTGAGTCAATTTGTATTTTGAAGCTTTAAAGCTTCTAGTCTGTTGTTGAGTATAGCCCACCTTCATCAATGATCTTAGCCAGATCTTCTGGATAACTTGCTAAAGCTTCTCCATCAGCAGTTGCTGCTTCACCCTGCATTTTTATGTTATAGAGGTGGCTTATTTCCTTAAACCTCATGACCCCACCTCTGCATGTCAACTTTTCTTCGGCTGCTTCCTCACATCTCTCAGTCTTCATAGAATTGAAGAGAGTCGGCTGGGCATGGTGGCTCACGCCTGTAATTCCAGCACTTTGGGAGGCTGAGGCAAGTGGATCACTAGGTCAGGAGATCGAGACCATCCTGGCTAACATGGTGAAACCCTGTCTCTACTAAAAATACAAAAAAGTAGCCGGGCATGGTGGTGGGTGCCTGTAGTCCCAGCTACTTGGGAGGCCGAGGGAAGAGAATGGCGTGAACCTGGAAGGCAGAGCTTGCAGTGAGCAGAGATTGCGCCACTGCACTCCAGCCTGGGGGACAGTGAGACTCCATCTCAAAAAAAAAAAAAAAAAAAAAAAGAATTGAAGAGTGTTAGGGGCTTGCTGTGGATTAGGCTCTGGCTTAAGGGAATGTTGTGACTAGTTTTATTGCCTATCCAAACCACCAAAACTTTCCTCTCATCAGCACTTCAATGGCAAGAGTCTTTTGAGGCAAAAAATATTCATGACTATAAAAAACAGTCACTTAATGCAGTCAGATAAATGGATTGCAGTGTCTCCTGGGAAGTTCATCTCTTCATTTATTTGTTTTTATTTTCTTATATACTATGTTTGATTTCCACCTAATGTTTAAATTTAGCAGCTCTGGGTGTATTGATTTCTCTTTTTAAAATGTAAAGCCTTCTCCCCAGTGTTGCTATAAGTATCAGCCTAGAGATGAGGGGAACCTTGTTGGGACATCCATCACCCCATGGACCACTATGAATGAGGCAACTGATTGGATTGCCCAAGAGGCTGATTCCAGTTCTCCTCCATCCTCTAAAGGCTTCAAAACCCAATACCACATCTTGGTGAGAAGGATAGCCTTTCTATATAAAGAAAGGAATTCTCCAGGAATAGCAGTAAGAAGCCTACTTTCGGCCGGGCGCAGTGGCTCACGCCTGTAATCCCAGTACTTTGGGAGGCCGAGGCGGGCAGATCACAAGGTCAGGAGATGGAGACCATCCTGGCTAAACATGGTGAAACCCCGTCTCTACTAAAAAAAAATTATATATACAAAAAATTAGCTGGGCGTGGTGGTGGGTGCCTATAGTCCCAGCTGCTCGGGAGGCTGAGGCAGGAGAATAGCGTGAACCCAGGAGGCAGAGCTTGCAGTGAGCCGAGATCGCACCACTACATTCCAGCCTGGATAACAGAGCAAGACTCTGACAAAAAAAAAAAAAAAAAAAAGGGGGCTATTTTCCCCAATTCCAGATCCTTTTACAAGAGGACTGGTGTTAGGCAATATGGCAACACTGAATGAGGCACTATCAAGGACTCTGAAATAGCATGCTGCTCCGGGTAAGAAAATATACCAAAGGGTTTAGAGAATAGGCAAAAAAAAAAAAAAAAAAAAAAAAAAAAGGTGCAAAAAACTAACAGCAAAACCTTTTTAGCCATACTCCAAGAGAAGCGGATGGTTCTCTTTCACTTTTCTATTGGTTACATGGAAAATTTAGCCGCTTATTGTTCTATTACAGCTATGTAATGTTAAACATCTGTTTGCTAGGAACTCTTTAGATAATTTAAAACAGTATTTATTCAAATTCCAGACTCTGGAGTAAAGCTTTGCCAGAGACCTCTCTTCACCCACCCACTCACCCTGTATCCTGGGCCTTTGGCTACAAAACTATGCTGAGGCCCCAGCAGTACATGGGCTGCTTGGGGAACAGATTTTCCAAAGATTGCCAAAGACCAGATATTCTGGCCTCATGGGCTCAGAATTTCTGAATGTATAAATATTTGTTTTTATACAGACTAATGCTCATTTTTTATCCAGATGTTTTGACCTCCAAAAGAAAATCAGAGACAACAATAAGGAATTTTTTACTTCTCCCAATCCTACATGCCTGTACTGATCTTAAACTCTTTTTTATTAAGCCAGACTTCATGGTTGTTAAGCAAGAACAACAACTCCATTTTACATTATTGTTAGTTCATTATCAGTTAGCTGCAGGCAATTCAGACTCAGAATTTTGCATAAATATATAAATAGCAATCATAAGTAACAACTATTGAACATTTTTCTGAGTTGGGACACAACGCTAAGTGCAGTGAATGCAATAATTCAATTAGTCATTATAGGAGCCTTTTGCAGTTAGTACCATCACTTACTCTGTTTTGTAGATAAGAAATAGAACTAGAAAAAAGCTAAGCATTTTATCCCAAGCCTGAAGAACTATAAGGATAAAGTTGCATTTTTTTTTTTTTTTTTTTTTTTTGACAAAGTCTCGTGTCTCGCTCTGTTGTCCAGGCTGGAGTGCTGTGGTGTGATCTTGACTCACTGCAACCTCCACCTCTTGGGTTCAAGCAATTGTCAAGCCCAAGTAGATGTGATTACAGGTGCATGCCACCATACCTGGCCAAATTTTTTTTTTTTTTTTTTGTATTTTTAGTAGAGATGGGGTTTCGCTATGTTGGCCAGGCTGGTCTCAAACTCTTGACCTCAAGTGATCTGCTTGCCTTAGCCTCCCAAAATGCTGAGATTACAGGTGTGAGCCACCACACCCAGCTGGAGCTGCAAATTCTTAAGATGAGGAACAGTGGATGTAGAAGTTTGGGTGAGGAAAGTCACAACTTCTATCACTTCTATTTTTGACATGTTAAATATGAGGTGTCAATTAGGCACTGCTATGTCTGGAATGTTTTCATCCTATTCAAAACTCCTGTTGAAACTTAATTTTAATGCAACAGTGTTGAGAGGTGGAGCCTAATGGAAGGTGTTTAGGTTATGAGGGCTCTGCCCTTATGAATGAATGAATACTGCTACAAGAAGGGCTGGTGGGAGTGAGCTTCCTGTCTTCTGCTCTTCTACCATGTGAGAAACAGTGTTCTTCCTTCCAGAGGATGCAGTGTTCATAGTACCATCCTGGTAGCAAAGACTGGGCTTTTACAAGACAGCAAACTTATCAGTGCCTTGATCTTGGCATTCCCAGCCTCCAGAACCATGAAAATTCAATTTCTATTCATTATAAACTACCCAGTCTTAGGTATTCTGTTACAGCAGCACAATATAAACTAAGACAGGCACCTAAGTGGAAATATCCAGAAAGCCTTTGGATACAGGTGCCCGGGGTTCAGAAGCAAGATAAAGAATAGGGATAAAGTTGGAAGTCATCAGATATGGACAGCATTTAAGCCATGGTACTGAAGGTGTCACCTAGGGAGTGTACAGGAGAGCTAAGAGGATGGAGTCTGGGCATGTCAGCACTAGAAGACTTGGAAGAGGAGCCAGCAAGGGAGACCAGGAACAACTTGTGGTCAGTGGAGGAGGATAGCCAGGAGAACTGGAAACCAAAAGCTTGAGGTGTCCAAGCACCAAGCAAAGAAACATTTCAAGGAAGAGAGTGGTCAACTTGTCAAACGTTGCCAAGAGGTGTGGTATGAGCATTGGCCATTATATTTGGCAATAGGAGTTCATTGTTGACAATGACAAGAGCCATTTCTCACAAGTGTGGGCAGAATGGAGTGTCTGGGAAACTTAGATGTTGAGGAAGGAGATTTGTCCCTCCTCCACATCTGCCACCCTCACTTTATGGATCTTGGACTTCTTCAATTCCAGTGACTTCTACCTCCACTCCATTTCAGCCACCAATACCAATGAATCTTTCTTTTTGCCCTGAACCCTTGCACTCCTGAAATCTTAAGCCCTAAAACTCTGCATCATAATCTCATCTCCTTTTAGTGCTCCCTTCCTTATGCTACCACATGCTTTATTATGCTATTTGGAGACTTCAATTCCCCTGACGCCTCCATTTCTCCCTCTAGTACACTACCTTTCTTTAGTTTCTTCCCTTTAGCTTTCTTCCTTACAAGCCCTTGCCCCCCAGGCCATCACACCACACCTAACAAAAACCCACCTTCTATGATTTGAATGTATCCCGCAGAGGTCATGTATTGGAAGCTTAATTTTCAATTCAACAGTGTTGAGAAGTGAGTTCTTTAAGAGATAATTGCATCATGAGGGCTGCGCCTTCATGGATGGGTTAATGCTGTTATTGCGGAAGTGGGTTAGTTATCTTGAGAGTGGATTCCAGACAAAAGGATGAGTTCAGCTCCCTTTCTCTCTCTTGTGTGTGGTCACTTACTCTTCTTCCTTCTGTCATGGGATGACACAGCAAGAAGGCCCTTGCCAGATGTTGATCCCTTGACCTTGAACTTCCAAACCTCTAGAACTGTAAGAAATAAATCTCTATTCTTTGTAAGTTATCCAATCTCAGGTATTCTGTTATAGCAGCACAAAATGAACCCACTCCTGGATGAATTCCACATTCTACTTCTCTGGTGACTGAGCCCTGCTAGAGAAATTTTGACCACCTACCCCCTAATAGGCACCACTAGAAATTTAAAATTCCCCATTCTAACTGGTGTCCCTACCTCTCCAATTATTGTTTGGTCATTCTCCTACTGGTCAGCAGTCAGATGTAATCTCAACTCCTCACAATAGTTCCCTTTATTTCATAACTTTAACAATCTCTTCCTTAACTCATTGCTTTCCCTCCTCACCAACAGAAATATTTTTGCCAAGTTGGAAAATATTTTTAGAAAATAGATTTCAGAGGTTTCTGGCCCAATTCAATGGCTCTGGGGGTACACAATCAATTTGAAGGAGAAATGATTAATTCTGGATACCAGGGATGGCCTGATTCATATTCTATCCCTGAGCCAGACAGAGAAAGCCCTGCCAGTGGGAAATGGATGACAGAGGTAAAAGATGAGCATTGGCAGGGATGCAGACACTCTCCCCAGACGGCCCGGTGGCTGCCTGTGCATCGCAGCATCACAATGGGGCCTCGTTCTTACACAGCAGCTGGCGGTCCCTTAAGAGACACCCGGGGGCAGGCATGGCCATTCCATTCCACAACCAAACATGACTCCTAATATTTAAAGAACACACATGGCCCTTAAGTATTTTAACCCAAGCCTCTTTCTCACGTTCCTTACACATGTACAGAATATGATAGATTCTGACAAGATGCTTACAACGTAAAGTGTTCCAACAATTCTAAACAATCTAAAGAAATGGTTATTTCCTGAAGTTTTTGATGCACCAGATATTAGCTAGGTGCTGTGTAGAAATCATAGTTATGCCAGGGATGCTAGGCACTGGCTAGACAGAGATGATAAAGCCTACACAGCTTTTTGCCCTCGTGGACTAATAGGAAACACGAGCTTTAAACAAAACTACAAATTAAAAATATAATTGTAATGGTTGGGTATGGTGGCTCACACTTATAATCCCAGCACTTTAGGAGGCTGAGGTAGGAGGATTGCTTAAGCCCAGGAGTTCAAGGCTACAGTGAGCTATGATTGTGCCACTGCACTCCAGTCTGGGCAACACAGCAAGACCCCATCTCTAAAAATTTGTTTTAAATATGTGTATAATTGTAAACCGTGAAAATGCTGCAAAAACTAGGGTGCTGTTATGGGTTGACTTGTGTCCCCCAAAAGGTATATTAGAATCCTAAGCCCCTGACAACTCAGAATATGACCTTGCTTGGAAATAGGGTCATTGCAGTATAGTTAGTTAAGATGCAGTCATACTGGAGTAGAGTGGGCTCTTAATCCAATATGATTGTGCTGTTATAAGAAGAGAGATACAGAGAGGAAGGTGCAATATGACAATGGAGATGCTGAGAGGGAAGATGACCATATGAGAATGGAATCAGAGATTGGAGTTGTGATTCTACCAGCCCGAGAACATCTGGGATCACCACAAGCTAGGGAGAAGTAGGCAAGTATCTTCCACCAGAGGCTTTGGAGGAAGAATGGTCCTGCTAACACCTTGATTTGGGAATTCTAGCCTCCAGAACCATGACAGAATACATTTCTGTTGTTTTAAGGCACCGAGTTTGTGTACCTTGTTTGGGACAGCCTTAGGAAACTAATAGAGGTGTTATGTGACACAGAATACCAGGTGCAGCCTAATTTAGCATGGAATGTGTATCAATTAGCCTTCTTTGAGGGTAAGTCACAGAAAAGTGCTAATTTATGTAAACATAAGGAATTTATTCAAAGGAGATGGGGTAGAGAATCAAAGTAAATGCTGAACAACTAAGCCATGGGAAGGATAAAAACCATGGAAGTTCTGGGATCTGGGAGCAGGAGTCACTGGGCAGACTTTGAGGGTACCACCATCAAAAGAATTGTGTTCCTGTATGGAACTGAAGGTAATTATCCTAACCCAAGTAACTCAGGAACAGAAAGCCAAACACCGCATATTCTCACTTATAAGTAGGAGCTAAGCCATGGCTATGCAAAGGCATCCAGAGTGGTATAATGGACACTGGAGACTCAGAAATGGGCAGGGTGGTAGGGGGGTGAGAGATTGAAAAAAATCACCTATTTGGTACGACATACACTATTTGGGTGACAGGTATACTGAAACCAGGACTTCCTCACTATGCAATTCATCCATGTAACCAAAAATCACTTACGCCCCTAAAACTATTAACCAAAAATAAATAAAAAATTAAAATTATATATAATATATAAAATTAAATAAAAACTAAAATTATATATAATACATGTGTATATATCATATATATATACACATATATATGATATATATCGTGTGTGTGTGTGTGTGTGTGTGTATAAAATGTTCCTGTCCAGGCACAGTAGCTCATGACTGTAATCCCAACAATTTGGGAGTCCAAGGTGGGAGGATCTCTTCAGACCAGGAGTTGGAAAACAGCCTAGGAAACATAGCAAGACCCCATTTCTACAAAGAATTTAAAAAATTAACTGAGTGTAGTGGCATGTGCCAGTTTTCCCAGCTACTCAGGAGGCTGAGGCAGGAAAATTGTTTGAGCCCAGGTGTGATTATACCACCGTACTCCAGCCTGGGGAACAGAGAGAGACTACAATTCAAACAACAAAAGAGAGAGAGAGAGAGAAGAAAGAAAGAGAGAGAGAGAGAGAGAGAGAAAGGAAGGAAGGAAAAGAAGAAAGAAGGAAAGAAAAAAAGAAAGAGAGAGAGGAAGGAAGGAAGGAAGGAAGGAAGGAAGGAAGGAAGGAAGGAAGGAAGGAAGGAAGGAAAGGAAAGAAAGGGTTCTTACAATTTTACTCCCTTGGAAAAAACTCAAATTTCTGGAACAGAGTCCAGTGGGCTTACCTTGGTCATGTGCCAATTCCTTGGAAGGGTTCTGGGAATGGATTGGGGAAATTAGATACCTTGACAGAGGTATCAACAGAAGAGGAGAATGAGATGCTGGAAAAGAAAAGTGACTCTCTCGAGGAGTGACCTTTCAGCTAACGTTTGAAAGATAATCAAGAAATATGCAAGTGGACATTAGAGGCCAAGAAGATGCTAGGAATGAGTACATGGCTATCAGAAACAACTTGGTGTGTTCTAGGAACCAGCAAACATACATGGATGTGACATCGACTGAGGAAAAGCTGGAATAAGAGCATATTCAGCTGAGATGATTAAGTTTAGTTGAGAGGTGGCTCATGCCTGGGATCCCAGACCTTTGGGAGGTTGAGGCAAGCAGATCATGAGGTCAAGAGATCGAGACCATCCTGGCCAACATGGTGAAACTCCGTCTCTACTAAAAACACAAAAATTAGCTGGGCATGGTGGCAGGCGTCTGTAGTCCCAGCTACTCGGGAGGCTGAGGGAGGAGAATCGCTTGAACTCAGGAGACGGAGGCTGCAGTGAGCCGAGATCACACCACTGCACTCCAGTCTGGCAACAGAGCGAGACTCTGTCTAAAAAAAAAAAAAAGAAAAAAAGAGTTTAGTTGAGGAGCTCTTTGGTTGGAGAAGTCAGTGAAAAGCAGCGAATCATTAAATTAGAAGTTGCATACAAGAATAATGGCTTAGAAGAAAGGTCTGGATGGCATGTAAATTGAGGAGTTATTGACAAATAAATGAAAATGGATGTGACCACCAGGAGAACAAGGATAAGAGAAGAGGGTCCATGGTCAATCCTTGAGGATTTGCAGCACTTAGAGCAGTGGCACCCTCCAAAGTGTGTCTGATTTCACTTCCATCAGCAAACATTTTTAGTCTATATTCCCAGTGCACATGTTCATTTAAAATTTTGTACAGGTGCTACTGTGCTTAAATATTGTGTCTACCATAAAACATACACACACACATGCATGCGTGCGTGTGAAATTTTGGAGGATGAGATCTTAAAAAATAAAACTGATTAAAATATAAATTAATATAAATTGGGAGGCTACTGATTTAGAGGTTGAAATAGAAGAAATTGAGTCAGACAAGCTGTGGCTAGAGAGGAAGGGGGAAAACTAGTGTCTTAGTCTATTTCTGTTGCTATAAAGGAATACCTGAGGCTGGGTAATTTATATAGAAAAGAGAGGCTGGGCACAATGGTTTGCACCTGTAACTCCAGCACTTTGAGAGGCCAAGGCAGGAGGATTTCTTGAGGCCAGGAGTTTTACACCAGCTTGGGCAACATAGGGAGACACAACGAACAAACAAATAGAAGAAAGGGAGAAAGGGAGGGAGGGAGGAAGGAAGGAAGGAAATAGAGAGAGAAAGAGAAAGAAAGAAAGAAAAGAGAAAGAAAGAAAGAAAAAGAGAGAGAGAGAAAGGAAGGAAGGGAAGGGAAGGAAGGAAAGGAAGGAAGGCAAGGGAAGGAAGGAAAGGAAGGAAGAGTTGACCAGCCATGGTTTTGTGAGAAACAAACTCATCCATCCAAACCCAAAGAATGTACTCAGAGAATCGGAGAACAGCAAAAGTGAGACTTTTAAGGACAATCTTGCAAGATCAGGTGTTTGATGGGCAGGCACACCCAGCACAGGTCCCTCCTCTGTTCCTCCTAGGCTGAGTACTGTGGGATCACAATCTTCCCGGACATCGCCTATTGCTTGTTGTGTAGGGGGTTTTAGGTGTTTCATTATTATTATTATTATTATTATTAGTAGTAGTAGTAGTAGTAGTAGTAGTATTTTTTAGGGTTGTCTTGCTGCATGTTGTTGCAGCCCACAATGCATTACAATGCTAGTTAGTTCAGGGGCTTTTTGACTTCTGACCTAAGTAGCTGGGCAGGCTGATAAGAACGGACAAAGTGAGCTATTTTGCCAGCTAACAAACTTTTATCTTAGACTAAACTTTTTGGTTCAAATAAGGGCAACTACAGGGGTGGGGGTGCCAACAAGCAGGTATTGGCTATCCAAGCAGGGGCCTAATATACCCTGTTTCTTCTGTAGTTTGCTTACCAAGTGCCAAGTTAAGGCGCTTTGTCTTGGAAATTGACTACTGTATAGATTATTTCCTTCAGTGGCAGACACCTGACGACCCAGCTACTCAGGAGGTTGAGGCAGGAGGATCCGTTGAGCACAAGACATGAACGCTACAGTAAGCTATGATTGCACCATTGTACTGCAGCCTGGACAACAGAGCCAGACACTGTCTTCTAAAAAAAGATAAGAAAAGAGGTTTGTTTGGCTTACAGTTCTGTGGGCTACAAAGAACCACAGCACCAGCATTTACTCCTGGTGAGGGCTGCAGGCTGCTTGCCCTCATGGTGGAAAGAGAAGAGGAGCTGGCATGTGCAGACATCACATAGCAAGAGAGGAAGCAAGAGAGAGAGGAAGGAGGTGCCAGGCTCTTTCAATTTAATTTAATTAATTAATTTATTTATTATTTTTTTTATTTATTTTGAGACAGAGTCTTGCTCTATCACTCAGGCTGGAGTGCAGTGGCGTGATCTTGGCTCACTGAAACTTCCGCCTCCTGGGTTTAAATGATTCTCCTGCCTCAGCCTCCCAAGTGGCTGGGATTACAGGCGTGCACCACCATGCCCAGCTAATTTTCGTACTTTTAGTAGAGATGGGGTTTCACCATGTTGGCCAGGCTGGTCTCAAACTCCTGACCTCAAGTGATCTGCCCACGTTTGTTTCCCAGAGTGCTGGGATTACAGGCATGAGCCACCATGCCCAGTCACCAGGCTCTTTTTCACAACCAGCTCCTGCAGGAACTAACAGAGTAAAGAGCTCATTCACCTCCCCCTACCCAGGTCATTAACCTATTCATGAGTGACCCAAACACTTCTCACCAGGCTCCAACTCCAACATTAGGAATCAAGTTTCAACATGAGGTTTGAAGAGTCAAATATTCAGGCCGGGCTCCGTGGCTCATGCCTGTAATCCCAGCACTTTGGGAGGCCAAGGCGGGCAGATCATGAGGTCAGGAGATCAAGACCATCCTGGCTAACACGGTGAAACCCCATCTCTACTAAAAATACAAAAAATTAGCCGGGCGTGGTGGCGGGCGCCTGTAGTCCCAGCTACTCGGGAGGCTGAGGCAGGAGAATGGCGTGAACCCAGGAGGCAGAGCTTGCAGTGAGCCGAGATAGCGCCACTGCACTCCCACCTGGGTGAGAGTGAGACTCCATCTCAAAAAAAAAAAAAGTCAAATATTCAAACTATAGCAACTAGAAAAATAGGAAGTCAAGAAATTTTTTGGTGACTCAACGTCTGTAATTCGAGCATTCTGGGAGGCCGAGGAGGGCAGATCAGATGAAAGAAGTAGGACATAATACATGTAACAAAAGACATAAGAGAGAGAAGACAACAAGAATCATATAAACTTGACACCAGAAGTTAGAAACCAGCCTGGCCAAAACGGTGAAACCCTATCTTTTCTAAAGTATACAAAAATTAGCGGGGTGTGGTGGCACACGCCTGTAATCCTAGCTACTTGGGAGGCTGAGGCAGGAAAATCACTTGAACCCAGGAGGTGGAGGTTGCATTGAGCCGAGTTCATGCCACTGCACTCCAGCCTGGGTGACAGAGTGAGACTCCATCCCAAAAAAAGTGTTTCAAAGAAACAGTGATTACAATATCAAATATTGCTGAGGAATCTAGTAAAATAAGGGGCAAGAAAAGTCTTCTGGATTTTGCAACATGGTGGACATTGGTAACTGTGACAGGGGCTGTTTCCATGGCGAAATGAGTATGAAAGCCACACCGGAGAGTTGAAAGTAAATGGGTCTGAACTCAATTAATGATTCAAACTACCTTATAAGATGAGAATCATCACCATCACTTACAAATGAGGAGATCGAGGCTCGGAGCTGTAAGGAATATGCCTTTGTTTTTACATTGCAGGAGAAGAGTGAAAATTTAATGCCAAGCCTGCCCAGATTTACAGTGCTCGGAGTCTTCCATTAAAGACGGCTAATAGGTATAAAAATGTCATTAGGTAGAAGCAGGGCCTGGGTTAAAGTGGGAACAACTGCTCATAAATAGCACACTGCTGGTGGCAGAGGATTCTGGGAATTCCAGCTGAGGAGAAGAAACTGGAACCAAGCCAAGGGCGAAACACCTCACCTCAGGTCTCCTAAGCAAAAGAAAGTTTCACTTAACCTCTAAAAGTTGATCTAAGTATGGAGGAGTTGTGTCTTAGGAGGAGGGTAGGTTCTAAAGTCAGCCTATAAGATGAGAATGGTGTCATGTGAAAATGGCCCTTGAAAAGCCTGTCCAATGAGATTAACATTCTGCATCTCAATAACTCCAAGCAGGCAAGGTTTCCCCTACAAGGACAGAACTTCACGTTTGGCGTTTGGTTTGGTTTGTTGTTTTGGGATTTTAAAAATAGGCTTCCAGTTTCTTAAGCACTGTTTTTCATTGGTACATAATATTTGTGCATATGTATGGGGTACATGTGGTATTTTGACACCGAATTATTGTTTTTTGGATGAGTACGTGATGACATAATTGACTTGCACTGAGGGGCCATTTTCTACGAAAAATATACCTTTTTTCAGGTGGGAGACAAAGTCTGTCACTCAGGCAATGGCACGATCACAGCTCACTGCAGCCTCAAACTCTTGGGCTTAAGTGATCCTCCTGCCTCAGCCTCCCAAGTAGCAGGGACTACAGGCACATGCCATTATGCTTGGCTAAGTTTTACTTTTTTTTTTTTTTTAAGAGATGGAGTTTCTCTGTGCTGCCCAGGCTGATCTTGAACACCTGGCCTTAAGCGATGCTCCTGCCTCAGCCTCCCAAAGTGCTGGGATTACAGGCATGAGCCCCTACACCTGGCCTATGAAAAATGTACCTCTTGAAACACAAGATGAACACTCAGCCCAGAGTAGCCCTGGGACCAGAAGACAAATCAAGAAGCAGATTCATACCTCCCTTCACACACAGCCTGCTGGGGCACACATTCAGCAGGTGGACCTGATACTTAAATAGCCCACGGTATTTAAATCATTCTCACTCTTGTCCAACTATTTTTTTTTTTTTTTTTTTTTTGAGATGGAGTCTTGCTTTGTTGCCCAGGCTGGAGTGCAGTGGCCTGATCTCGGCTCACTGCAAGCTCCGCCTCCCAGGTTCACGCCATTCTCCTGCCTCAGCCTCCCGAGTAGCTGGGACTACAGGCACCCGCCACCTCGCCCCGCTAGTTTTTTGTATTTTTTAGTAGAGGCGGGGTTTCACCATGTTAGCCAGGATGGTCTCAATCTCCTGACCTAGTGATCCGCCCATCTCGGCCTCCCAAAGTGCTGAGATTACAGGCTTGAGCCACCGCACCCGGCTTGTCCAACTATTTTGGAGTGATAAGGATTGAACTTCCCCTCCCATCATAAATAACTTGAAAACTAGACAAATCGTTTTTAACTATGTATCTTTTTTTTTAATTTTGATTTTTTTTGGAGACAGGATCTTGCTCTGTTACCCAAGCTGGAGTGCAGTGGCATGATCATCATGATCATCGCTCACTGCAGCTTCAAACTCCTGGGCTCAAGGAATCTTCCTGCCTCAGCCTCCTGAGTACCAGGGGCTACAGATGCATGCCACCATGCCCAGTTATTTTTAAAATTATTTTTTGTAAAGACGGGGGTCTTGCTTTGTTGCCCAGGCTGGTCTTGAACTCCTGGTTTCAAGTGATCCTCCCACCTCAGCTTCCCAAAGTGCTGGAATTACTGGTGTGAACCATCACAACCAGCCTGAATAAACTGTTTTCAGACCTTGGGCCATAGATGGCAAAGGATTGTGAACGCTAGAGAAGAGAAACAAAGGAAGTAAGCCCTAAAATTGCCCAGGCTCCATTTCAGACCAGGGACATAGGGAGGGCAATGCAACAGGACCTTCTTAGCAGAGAATATAGAGCTTGAAGCTTGGAGAGGCTGAGGCAGTTGGAAATTCAGGACAGAGTTCTGGAAAGCAGGGACCTATGCAATTAAACTGCCTCATAAATCTGCATAGGAATGCCCTTGTTTCTTTGCTGAGTACCAGGCTGTATGTGCATAAAGTAAAACTGCACCAGGCTAAATAAAAAATGACTTGGGACCTGCAAGCTGAACAATTGCCAGAGCTCACACAAAATGGAAAGACTTCTGAGCTCCAGCCAGCCAGACTGGTGTTTGTTGATCACTGGGTCATCCAGTGGAGATCTCAGAGACCCCTACTCCAGTGGTAAGGCTCAACTCTCTTTGAAATGAAGGCTACTTTAGGCCTACCCCAGCAAAGCTCAATGGGATCAAAGTGATCTACAAGTAATTTACCTGCCTGCCAAGGACACAACACTATTGGAAGGAAGAAAACAAACTAAAATGTGATTTGACATTCTAAGAAGCAGGCAAACATATTCTCACATGCTCTCCCTGAGATGTGTAGAGTCAAATTTGTGGTAGGTGAATGGGACACAGCATCATTCCACTGCCTAAAAACCTAACTCCATGCTGGTTCTTTGATTTGCAATGTGCTCTCTGCATGTGTTCCTTCCTTTGTACGTAGGCAGCTCTTTCTGCCTCCCAGTTCTCTTCTTCCTGGTCTCATATGTTTTTGCTAAACAAAAATTGTAGAAGTCTAAATATCCCAACTACTCACTTTATGTTAATTGCAGAGAAACATGACTTCTGGAAGTGACCATAGCTTTCATCACAAAAAAAAAAAGATGTATGTAATTAACATTAGAGACATAATGTCCCCTTTAAAGCATAGTCTTGATGGTTTAAAATATTATTTTTATTGTACTTTGTTTGGAACATTGTGTATCTGTTACTAAATGCCAGGAGTTTGGTCTAGGTCCCATCGCTCATCACACGGAAAGCCAATCACTGAGACAACAAGTATTGCCAGGGAAGAAGGCTTTAATTGGGTGCTGCAGCCAAGGAGATGGGAGATCAGTCTCAAATCCATCCCCCTGATAACTAAAATTGTGGGATTATATAGCAAGGAAGAAATGTAATCGTGTGGGAAAATAGGAATTAGGGAGGGGAAAGAAATGGGAGTCGGTCAACATGAAGCAGGTGGTTACTTAGGCAATCATGATGGGTGAAGGGTCTGGTGTCTCTTTGTCTAGAAGCAATGATCTGGTAAGTTTCCACTCCTTGATACCATCTGGTAGGCCTAATGGTTGCTTTCCTGAGAAAGGAACTCAACTAAGACAAATGCAACTTTCTCAAGTTTCAAGACTAGGAAGATTAATTTCTATGTTTATTCAAAAGGAGTCATAAACCTCAGTTCTGTAGCACAATTGGGCTGGTTTCATGGCACTTAAGTAGTAAAATTCCAAGTACTGTGAGGTTTCATTCCATGGGATAAAATATAGGATGTTTATCTTCCAAAGCTGTGTATCAGATGAAAGAAAGTAGGACATAATACATGGAACAAAAGACGTAAGAGAAAGAAGACAACAAGAATCATATAAACATAGATCTGAAACCCAGGATAACATAAAGTAAGCCAAGTGTTAAGGTTGAGTAGACAAGAATTTTAGCATAAAAGAGCAAGCCTAGGCTGTGGATTTAGACCCTGAGTTAAATCATGCAATTGCCATTGGCCAGTTCTGTGACTTGGAGCCAGTTCTTTGCCCTCCACTAGCTTGACACACTTTCCAGCTGTGTATCCTTGGGCAATTAACTCAGTGTCTTTGTCCTCAGTTTTCTTCTTTATAAAATAAGAATGAAAATAATACTTACATTGTGGGGTTGAATTGAGTATTAGATGAGTTAAGAATGCATTAAAAGTGCTTATTAAAAATACCTAGAGCATAGTAATTACTCAATGTTAGCCGTTATTATTGTCCTTGTTATTATCTTACTTTATTATTGTTATGGTCTCATCTGTATAATGGGTATATTATCACCTACCTCTGGTGCTTGACATAAGGATCAAATAGAATATGAGCATAAATCCTCAAGCATATAGTATAGATGCTTGGTAAATACTATATATTATTCAAGAAATAATATTTGTGTTATTAATATTCATATATTAATATCACTAATATGAATATATTCACATTCATATTGTTAAAATGAATGTTTTATTAATAATTAAATATTCATATTAATAATGTAAATATGAATATATCATTATCAAATAATACCTATTATTAAAGAAATAATACATAGCAATTATCAAGCATTTATAACACAGATGGTTGGATAAATTTGAATACATAAAAATGTTAAAGTTCTGTATTTACCAAAACATTAATAAGAATAAAAGACAAACAGGAAAATTTTTGCAACAAATGATAGCCTTAATTAAAGAAAAAGTTTATACCCTACAACCCAGCAATCCTGCTACCAGGAATCTACCCAAAGGAAAAGAAATCAGTATATCAATGGGGTACCTGCATTTGCATGTTCCTGGCAGCACTGTTCACAATAGCAGAGATATACAAACAACCTAAATGCCCTTCAACAAACAAATGGATAAAGAAAATGTGGTAAATATACACAAGGGAATACTACTCAGCCCTAAGAAAGAATGAGATCCTATCGTTTGCAGCAACATAGCTGGAAATGGAGGTCATTATGTTAAGTGAAATAAGCCAGGCACAGAAAGACAAATACCACATGTTCTCATTCATATATGGGAGTTAAAAATCTTGATCTTGTGGACATAGAGAATGGAGTGATAGATACCAGAGACAGGGCAAGGGCTGGGGAGGAATGAAGAGAGCTTGGCTATGGGTGTATCTAACACACAGTTAGATAGAAGAAATAAGTCTTAATGTTTGATAGCAGACTAGGGGGACTATGCTTAGCAACAATATTATGTATCTTTTTTTTTTTTTTGAGATGGAGTCTCGCTCTGTCACCCAGGCTGGAGTGCAATGGCACAGTCTCAGCTCACTGCAGCCTCCGCCTCCCAGGTTCAAATGATTCTCCTGCCTCAGCCTCCCAAGTAGCTGGGACTACAGGTGCGTGTCACCACACCCAGCTAATTTTTGTATTTGTAGTAGAAACGGGGTTTCACTATGTTGGCCAGGTGGGTCTTGAACTCCTGACCTTGTTCCACCCACCTCAGCCTCCCAAAGTGCTGGGATTACAGGTGTGAGCCACCGCGCCCAGCCAATATTATGTATCTTTGAAAGAAACTGGAAGATAGGATACCAACCCATTAATAAAATAATGCCAACCCATAAATACGATAAACATGCAAGGTGATGGATACCCCAATGACCCTGACTTGATTATTACACATTCTATGCATGTAACAAACACTCACATGTTCTCCATAAAGATGTAAATTACTATAATATATACCAATAAAAGAGAAAAACAAATAATAGTTTATATAAACTGATTGAAAAATATAAAGACCCTTGTGGATAAAGGGACAAAAGACTATAATTTATAGGTCAGTGTTGTATGTAGAAACCTGAATAAATAAATAAAAATTAACAATAATTCACAGGGGATGGGCAGAGTGGCTCATACCTGTAATCCTGCCACTTTGGGAGGCCAAGGTGAGCAGATCACTCAAGCCCAGGAGTTCAAGACCAGCCAGGGCAACATGGGGAAACCGTGTCTCTACGAAATAAAATTTATAATAAAAAAAAATTCATAGGAAGATACATACATAATTAATAACTATGTAAAATATTAAAATCATTAATATCCAAAGAAATATATATTAAATAAAAATGAGATAGTAAACTACTATTTCTGGGAAGTCATCTGGCAAAATGTAGCAATAATTTTAAAAATGCCTATGCTCACATAGCCAATCCTGCCTCTTCTAGGTTTATATTCTCAGGATATAACCAGAAAAGTGGACAAAGATTTATGACTAAGATATACTTATGATATTATTTATAACAGCTGTGCTCAGGTGAAGATATTATAAGTTGACTGTTTCTGTTTTTCATAACCTTAATGTTGTTACAGTGTTGCTTTTACAAAAAACACATATTGGAAAAAAAGATCACTTTTATATTAAGACATAGTATCACCTAGAGAGATCGTCAAATGCTTTTAGTCAATAATTGCTTCCTCTTGGGCACTCAACAAAATGCCTTAATGTGTCATTGCAGTTGCAGATTTAGGGAAAGGTATATTTGTCTTCTGAAGTGCCGGTGTTAGTTGCATGTATATGTGTGACATTGTTGTCGATTAGCTAATAATGAGATTTTGTAAGTAACAGATTTTCATCTACAATAGAGGCGGTCATTCTGTCCTGCAAACAAGAACACAGGAGCTTGGGAATCCTCTATGAAGTCAAACGATCTCAGTTGAGTGCACTGGATCAAACCAGTGAGGACAGAGTCCCGAGCCACCAGAAATGGCTGACTGTGTGTTCTTGATTGAGAAGCTCATCAGCAACTTGCAACATTACCACTCCCTACCATTGGCAAGCTTGCATGTTTGAGAGACTAAGGAAATGTCAAAAAGCTGAGAGCCCTTGCTTTTTTTGGTAAGTAATTTTTTAAGAGCAATGCTGTTTAGAGTAGTCGTAGTTTAGAGTCACTCTGCTAGCCTAAAAGTCCCTGAAGACACCACTTTTAACAACTTTATTTTTGGAACCTCTTGCCAAAAAGCAAAGTCATTTTTTGGAGTGAAGGCTCTAGTTGAGAGGACTAATGGCACTTTTTACCTCCATTGCAATTTCACTCACTCAGGGAAAGAAAAATCCAATACTGCATGTTCAATTGAGTCCAGGGTGTTACCTTTTAGACACAGAATCACAGAGCAGGAAGAAACCAGAAAGTTCTGGTCTGGTTGTCTGGATGTCTCAGCGCAAATGTAAAAACCAAGCTGTCTTGTTTCAACATAGTGAAACCCTGTTTCTTGGGGGCAGGAGCAGGGGAGATTCGTGACTATTCTTAATCAGTCCTGGCCACATAGACCACTAGGATAGAGCAGAGACATGCTGGGCCTATTGAGCAGAGAAACCAAATGCTTATGAATGCTTCTTGAAGGTTTGCTGTCTGCGTCTTTCACAGAGAGTCTTTGGAGAGAAAAATATTCCTTAATTCTCCCAGCCAGGGACCTTTGTACAGCTGCAAACAATTATTTCCTCTCCCCTGACCCTCTGTCCTCTGGCACACTCAGTATTCCGTGGATGATCCTCATTGATTCAGTGCTGGGACTGCCGGGATGGTGTCCCTGACACTCCCCGAACTCAGCGACAGTGACAAGTGCATTAGACATTTGCAGCCCACCGAGAGTGGCGCTGGGGTTATTGGCAGGTGTGGGGCTGAGACAGACGAATCGATGTCACAGCTAGGGGAAGGTAGACACCTTCAGTGTCCTGACAGAGGCATGTGTTCACAGGCCTGCCACCCTCCCATCAGGCCAAAGGACAGCCAAGGGGCACTGGCGCCGGAGAATCCCAATCAGGCTTCCTGAGTGGTCAGCCCCAGGAGGAGGGGCAGGTTGACAACCTGCTTTTGCACCTGTGGCCAAAAGTGACTCCCATGACAGTGATCTCAGTGGAATGCGGCATTAACTCTCTTTCCATGGAATAATCTAAGCATGTTTTACTTTTTAAAAGGAAAAGAAGCCAGGCGCAGTGGCTCACGCCTGTAATCCCAGTGCTTTGGGAGACCAAAGTGGGAGGATCCCTTGAAGCCAGCTGTTCAAGTTGAGGCTGGGCAACATAGCAAGACCTCATCTCTACAAAAAAAAAATTAAAACTCAGCTTGGTGTGATGGTGCACACCTGTCGTCCCAGCTACTCGGGATCCTGAGGTGGGTGAGTCCCTTGAGCCCAGGAGTTTGAGGCTGCAGTGAACTGTGATTGCACTACTGCACTCCAGCCTGGGCAACAGAGCTAAATCTTAGCTCTAAAAAAAATAAATAAGTAAAACAGTGTACCCATCTCCATTTAATTAACTGAACCTCCCCAAATCTGGGAATGGGAGGAGATTTGTTTGGCAGCTGCTGCAGCCAATAAAGTTTAATTCTGTGAGCTAAGCCCAGGTCTTGGCGCAGTGGCCTGTGTGGGCTGCAGGCTGCAGAAGTGGGAGAACACCACAGACATTGCTGGTACCCACTCGGTCAGTACCTCTATCTTCCCCTGGAAACTGGACCAGACGTACGCTTGGAGAAAATGTTTGTAAGAGGGAAAGGATGTCACTAAGGGAAATAGCTCTTCCACGCCTGACCTTCCCCTCCCCAGCCCCAGTCATGTCCTGGACCCAAACATTACCCAGAATGCTTTCTTAAAAGTTTTAAAACAGGCAGGGCACAGTGGCTCATGCCTAATCCCAGCACTTTGGGAGGCCAAAGTGGGCGAATCACTTGAGGTCAGGAGTTCAAAACCAGCCCGGCCAACGTGATGAAACCCTGTCTTTACTAAAAAATATACAAAAGTTAGCCAGGTGTGGTGGCATGCACCTGTAATCCCAGCTACTCGGGAGGGTGAGGCAGGAGAATCACTTGAACCTAGAAGGTGGAGGTTGCTGAGAGCCAAGATCATGCCACTGCACTCCAGCCTTGGCGACAGAGTGAGACTCTGTCTCAAAAAAATATAAAAATAAAATGCACCTTGCCAGTTCAGCTCTCTTGTTTTCTGCCTGCCCTTACTAGTATGATTATTAAATATTATCTAGAGCTCCGACCTTGATTCTTTCTGATCTTCGCCTCTCACCACCACTTTTGGCTCCATCTCTTTCCCACCCAGCGTGACGTCCAAGGTAAACATCCAGCAACACAGCAGCCAGTACTTGCAAGTTCATGCCTCTCCACTTTCCCACCACCCTGCCTGGAAATCCAATCCAACTGTTCGTTTTCTTTTCTCTTCCTCCAAAATCACCAAGTGCTATCAGGAAAATTGCACAAATATCCAGGTGATAAGCCCACAGATTCATCATTGGCTTCTTTTTATTTTATTTTTTTTATTATTATTTATTATTATTTTTTAGCGACAAGATCTCACTCTGTCGTCCATGCTGGAGTGCTGTGGCGTGATCATAGCTCACTGCAGCTTCCAACTCCTGGGCTCAAGCAATCCTCCCACCTCAGCTTCCTAAGTAGCTGGGACTACAGGCACATGCCACCACACATGGCCAATTTTTTTACTGATGGGGTCTTACTATGTTGCCCAGGCTGGTCTCAAACCCTCAGCCTCAAGTGATCCTCTCACCCTGGGCTCCCAACGTGCTGGGATTACAGGCATGAGCCACCACGCCCAGCCCAGCTCCAACACATTCTAGCTACAGGACGGAGGGCAAGTTATAGCTTTGGGAATATGGAGAAATAATCACCCTTACTTCATAAAGTTATTGTGAGAATTAAACAAGGTGATGCAATGTAAAATACACAGCAGAGTGCCTGGCTCAGAATAAAAGATTTATAAATGTTAGCCACTATTATTAATAATATGAAGGTTCCTCTATAGGCATGTAGAGCAAAACTGTAATCTTTTTAAAACCCTTGGCAATCAAGAGCTCTAAGGCAAGTTTGAATTAATAAGTTTTTGATGAATTTGGTTTTCAAAGGCATATGAGATTAAAAATGTATGATATTTTATGTTTGGGTATAACAGCAAGCTTCATCATATATTTCATATCTCCAGTGAAATAAGAAACAAGTCTTCAAGCCCATTTAAATTGAGAAATCCAACAGGGAAAATATAAAGATGTCTATATTGAGTATTCACGCTTCAAAGTTTAGAAAGAACTCCAGCAGTTTTCTTGATTGGCTAAGGCTTTCTTTTGCCTTCTCTAGAGGACCTAATGGCAAAATAACATATCATATTACTTCCTCCTTTACCTCTTAAAATATTGACAGACATACATTTGTATGGATTTGAGTATAATGCATCATATTGAATTATTAACCTTCTCTCCTGAAGATTGTTAATATCTGCCTCCCACTGGACCAAAACAAAAAGAAAAATCTAACTAGGCTTCCAGGAAAAATTTAAAAAAAAAACAAGATTATCATTCTATACATGGAAACTGAATGAATAATTAATTTGCAGAGTTTTGATAAATTTCATTCACAAATACTTTGTGGTTTACTGAGAGTTATCAACTCAAGCTGTATTTTTAGACAGAGCCTGGAAGAATGCTGTGGGTCAATGTAAGTCCTGAAAAAGTGATCAGATGTCAACAGAATAAATGAGGCATGCTTTGGGCCTGGTTCCTGACCATTTTTTTTCTGGTCAGTTAACACAGTCCGATTACATTTGAGGCTTGAGAATGAGCTGTATTTTTTAAAAAACTAGGCTGGTCTTGGTGGCTCACACCTATTATCCCAGCACTTTGGGAGGCTGAGACAGAAGGATAACTCGAGGCTAGGATTTTTGACATCAGCCTGGGCAAAATAGTGAGACCCCCTATCCCTACAAAAAAATCTAAAAAATTAGCTGGGTGTGGTGATGTGTGCCTGTAGTCCCAGCTACTCAGGAAGCTAAGGCAAGAGAATCACTTAAGCCCATGAGTTCAAGGCTGCAATGAACTGTGATTGCACCACTGAACTCCACCCTGGGCAACAGAGCAAGACCCTGTCTCTAAAAATATCAATTAATCAATCATTAAAAATATGAGACATGGTCCTTGATTTTAGGGGGTGTTATGGGCTCAGTTGTGTCCCCTGCAAAATTCATCTGTTGAAGCTCTAACTCCTAACTCAGAATGGGGCTGTATTTGGAGGCAGGGTCTTTAAAGAAGTAATTAAGTTAAAATGAGGTCATAAAGGGCAGGGCCTCATCCAATATGACTGTTGTCCTTACGAGAAGGGATTAAGACCCAGACACACAAAGGGAAGATCATGTGAAGATAAAAGGAGGAGATGGTCAACTACAAACCATGGAGAGAGGCCTTAGTAAAAACCAACCCTGCTGACACCCTAATCTCGAACTTCTAGCATTCAGGATGGTGAGAAAATAAATTTCTGTTCTTCAAGTCACTCAGCCTGCAGCATTTTGTTATCGCAACCCTAGCAAATTAATACAAGGTATTCATCAGTTTTATTATTTTTTATCATTGTCATTCCCCAGAGTCTTTTGCCTTCTCTGGCAAAATCTCAATTATTTGCATCATCCATGGCTACAGGCAAGTGGGTTGTCTTTCCAGGGTCTCCTCTGGCCCAGTCACCTGATCATGCAAAGTGACATTGGGTGGGGTTTATGTCTCCTTTGGTCTCTGTCACTTCCCCAATGAGGAAGGCATTCCCTGGAGGCTACCTCAGTCCTCTGTGTTATTTTGTTTTGTTTAGAGACAGTGTCTTGTTCTGTCACCCAGGCTGGAGTGTAGTGGTGCCATCATAGCTCACTATAACCTCAAACTCCTGGGCTCAAGGGATCCTCCCGCCTCAGCCTCCCAAGTAACTGGGACTACAGGAGTGCACCACCACACCTAGCTAATTTTTTAATTTTTGTAGCGATAGGATCTCGCTACATTGCTCAGGCTGGTCTTGAACTCCTGGGCTCAAGAGATACTCCCACCTCAGCCTCTCAAAGCACTGGGATTACAGGTGTGAGCCACTGCACCTGGAAAGCCCTCTGTTCTTGACCAAAGAGTCTTCAGTTCTTCATTCTCTCAACAAGCACATATTAACTGATCTCCCTTGGGAACCCTTGGGACTCTCTCCGATCTCCCCACGCATCTCCTGGTATTCTCACTCTGCCGCACAAACCTCCACCTGCTTTCCTAGAGCCTACCTGGGAGGCTGAGGTGGGAGAGTCGCTTGAGCCCACGAGTTCAAGGTTATAGTGAGCTATGATGGCACCACTACATTCCAGCCTGGGCAACAGTGCAAGACCCTATCTCTAAACAAAACAAAATAACCCAGAGACTGATGTAGCCTCCAGGGGAATTCCATTATTCCAGGAGGCTCAGCACCCTCCCAGAAAAGTCCCTGTCTAGAATCTGAGACATCTGTCAACTTATCCCTTTGGTCTCAAGCCACAAGCCTGCTATTAACACCTGCTTAGTGAGTGCTGCTTTTGGCCCCAAACCAAATATTCCAGGCTTTTTTCTGTTGAATTACAACACTTTACACACCTCTTATTCATTCTTTTTGCCAACTATTGTCTTCAAATATTTGTCTGGTGGGAGATAAACCTTGTGTGACACTCCAGAGGACAGCATTAGGGCCTGTGTGTAGAAATTATGGGAAGGCAGTTATTTCTTCTGTAAAAGGGCAAAGTTGTTAGCGTTTATAGCTAACATTAGAATGATATGTCTTGCAAAGAAATGACCTTCCTGTTCTTAGCAGTTGACAAGCAGAGGTAGAATGACTGTATTCTTCTTCTCCTTTCTCCCCCATTTTTTCCTTATTCTTTATTTTCCTGCTATGTGCACTAATGCCGGAAATAGTACGACATTGCTCATCCTGCCCATGTAGGTGTGCAGAGTTCGCCCTTGATCCTCATCTCTCCTTCTGTTAAGGAAGCAGGAGTAATGCCATTTCCAGTTCAACTGCATGTTGAGACTAACAAGGCACATTCCTTGCCAGTCATGACCCATGTTTCTAAGACGTTTGCAGCTAAGGGAGCAGCTTAGCAATGCCTGCAAGGACAAACTCCTACAACAACAGAAAGTCCAGATGTCCCCAAACTCATAAAAATATATGCTTTCAAGATCATTACAGTTAATGCTTTGATGTATTTACACACTGAAATGTCAAGGATAGTGATACGGTTTGGATCTCTGTCCCCACCCAAATCTCATGTTCAATTGTAATCCCAGTGTTGGAGGTGGGGCCTGTTTGAAGGTGATTGGATCATGGGGTTGGATCTTTCATGAATGGTTTGGCACCGTCTCCTCAGTGCTGTTCTCATGGTAGTGAGTGGGTTATCATTAGATCTGATCGTTTACAAGTGTGTCGCATCTCCCACACCCTCTTTTGCTCTTTCTCTGGCCATGTAAGAGGTGCCTGCTTCTCCTTCCCCTTCCTCCATGATTATAAGTTTCCTGAGGCCTCCCCAGAACCCAAGCAGAAGCCAGCATCATGCTTCCTTTACAGCCTGTGGAACCGTGAACCAATTAAAGCTTATTTCTTTATAAATTACCCAGTCCCAGGTTTTTCTTTATAGCAATACTAGAACAGACGAATACAGATAAGTGTCTTTAAATCAATAGAATAATAAATTTCATCATGCTGTCAGCCCATCTGCACACAGACACAGCTTAGTGTGGTCTTTACATAGACAAGACTCCTGTATAAGAAAAACTTAAAAACAAAGGTAGGGCATTCTTCCTCTTGCTTTCTGAGGACATCCTACTCTCTAACGGAGTGGTTTTCAATAAACCGTCTCTTCTCACTGCACTCTGTGACTCACCTTGAATTCCTTCCTGCATGAGATCCAAGAACCCTCTCTTGGGGTCTGGATCAAGACCCTTTTCTGGTAACATTTCTCTGCCATACCCACTGGGTGGTTTGAGCTCCAAGTTCATTCACCTCTTCTCACCCTTCCCCTAGGTTCTCACCATCTCCTCCTGGGGTAGGACATCTGCCTCTTCGCTGGCCTCCCTCCCCATCCAATTCATTCCCTACACTGCATCCAGAGTGGCCTCCTCAAAACCCAAATGCACAGCGCTTTAGCTATTCTCTCTCAGCTTCACACCCACCTTCTAGATTCTGCTCTGGGATGCTTTGGCTGAGGCTCTGCAGATCACATTTCTGCTTTGCCAGCCAACTTCCCATGAGGCTATACATGAGGAAAAGGGCCTTTCTCTTTCTTGTGCACCTGCTGCTCCCATCAGCTTTGCCCAATTGTTACCAAGCAAAAAGGACTCGCTCCCTGATACACTAGAAACCAATACTATGACATCAGGTCTTTGAGAAAAGGAAGGCTTTTTATTACAAGCTGACTAACAAAGAGATAGGAGTGCAGCTCAAATCTGTCTCCTTGTGCTAGTTTTAAGGCAGTAATTTTTTTCTGAGACAGGGTCTTGCTCTGCTGCTCAGGCTGGAGTGCAGTGGTGTGATCATAGCTCACACTAACCTCTACCTTCTGGGCTCAAGCCATCATCCTGCTTCAACCTTCCAAGTAGCTGGGACCACAGGCAAGCACCACTCTTCTAGTGTTTTTAAAAAACAATTTATAGAGATGAGACCTCGCTGTGTTACCCAGGGTGGTCTCAAACTCCTGGGCTCAAGTGATGCTACCTCCTTGACCTCCCAAGGTGCTGGGATTACAGGCATGAGCTATGGCGCCCAGCCAAGGAAGTAATTTTATCAGAAAAGTCTTAGCGGGTGGATTCTGGAGTTAGCAGTTGATTAATGGAAGGAAAGGGGAGGTCTCGAAAGTCCTCAGGCATGCACAGTTATCTCTTCGTGTCTTCTTGTGGATCACATGTGCGACTTTGGGGGGAGTCAGCGAAAATTAGGGGGAGTTAGTGTGAAACATGGGGTGGAAATCAGGTTGTGACATCAGCAAGCTCATTCTGTACAGACCTCAACTGGGCATATTGGTTCTAACTGATTTTAACCAGTTTTTAAATCTCACAAACAGAGGGAGTTTCAGCGTTTCAGCAAGTTGTCTCTTCTCTTATCTGCCATCCTGCAAGTTCAAGAATTTTGTATCAGTCACTGGTTTCTTTAACTCTTTGGGAACAGAGTTTCACAAGCAGTGACACTGAGCCCCATGTGGCAGTTGTGTGGCTTCTCTTGACCCTCCCAGAACCAGCCCGACACGTGGCTTCTGAGACACCAGCACCAGTTGGGCAGCAACCCCTCTTCAGAGGTTTGAGCACTCACTCTGTCCGCCTCTAGGTCCTCATGAAACCTCTTCCTTTTGTTCCCCAGCCCCTGCAGCTGGTAGCCATGCTCTACAGTTTTTATCTTTGAGTTTCCACCATTCCTTTTTACTCTTCTAGCCCCTCCAGCAAATGGGTAACTAATTCAATAGATGATTGATTGATTGATTGGTTGATTGATTGATGAAAGAGATAGAGAGATGATAGATACATACATACATACATACATACATAGATGATAGAGATGACAGGATAATAGGTGGATGATAAATAGATGATGGATATGATAGATAAATAGATAGGGATAGATGATAGACTAGATAGATGATAGATAGATGATAGGATAGATAGATACGATAGATTCATATGATTGATATGATAGATTACATAGATAGATATAATAGATTAGACAGAATAGATTGATAGATATGATAAATAAGATATATGATACATAGATGATGATGATAGATAGATAGATAGATAGATAGATAGATAGATAGATAGATAATAGATAGGATCGATGTGAGAGATTTTTTTTTTTAATTTTAGAGACAGGGTGATAACATTTGGATGTTGTCCTCTTTAAGTCCCATGTTGAATTGTAATCCTCAGTGTTGAAGGTGGGGCCTGGTGGGAGGTGTTTGGGTCATGAGCTTGGATCCTTCATGGCTTGGTGCTGTCCTCAAGATAGTGAGTGAGTTCTCACATGATCTGATTATTTGAAAGTGTGTGGTATCTCTGCCCTCCTTTGTTCCTGTTCTGGCCATGTGACATCCCATCTCCTTTTTTATGCCAGCCTGCCACACTGCATAAAAGCTCCCTGAGGTCTCCCCAGAAGCCAAGCAGATGCCAGCATCATCCTTTCCATACAACTTGCAGAACCATGAGCCAATTAAACATTTTTCCTTTACAAATTACTCACTTGCAGATATACCTTTATAACAATGCAAGAATGGCCTTGAATACAGGGTCTCACTCTGTCGCCCAGGCTGGAGAGCAGTGGTGCGATCATGGTTCACTCACTACGGCCTTGAACTCCTGGACTCAGGGAAGCCTCCAACCTCAGCCTCCCTAGTAGCTGGGACTACAGGCTTGTGTAGTAGTCCAGCTTATTTTTTTATTTTTTGCAGAGACAGAATCTCACTAGTTTGCCCAGGCTGGTCTCAAACTCCTGGCCTCAGGCAATTCTCCCTCCTCAGCCTCTGAAAGCACTAAGATTACAGGCATGAGCCACCGTACCCAACCCAATTCCTTGTACTAAATACCCTCGTTTGAAATACCTAGTGGGAGTCTGTAGTCTTCCCAACTGGACCTGGACTGACACAGCTCCAGAGAGCCTTCCAGGTAAAGCTCCAATCTCTTTGCATGGTGCTCTGAATCCATGAAGCCCTGTCCAACCCATGTATCCATTTTGGTGGTCCAGGTTGCACACTGAGCTCCAGCCTTGCAGGTCTTATTGCATGTGGCTGCAGTACCGCCCTGTCTGGCTTATTGCTTTGTGCGCCTTCTGTCTGGAAAGCTACCCCATGCCTTTCCTTGTTCTCAAAGCTCAGCTCAACCATCTCCTCCCCTATAATTTTTGCTGACCCTGCTCCCCTGTTCATTTCGCGGTTGAGTAAGATGTCCCCTGTCCTTGTCCTGTGGCCTCTTGTTTTTTCTCTGTTATAGGACTTAATGCACCACCTTGGAATACTTGGTTTGTGTTTCTGTATCTCCCACTAGGGAGCACAGGCTCTGTCTTCTCTCTCTCTAACCCCTGTATGAGTCTCTTTGAGTTTCTTCCTTGCAATAGGTACTTGAGAAATATTTCCAAATGGAAGAAAGAAGGAAAGGAGAGAGGGAATTCTTGTGCCCTAAGGTGAATTTCTATGCCACCAGTACACATTTGTGACCACAAAATGTGTTGTGGAACGTATTCTCTTTCATAATGGAGGTATGGTTAGAATTTAAGGCTTTTTAAATTTTAATCTGGAGATGGACAGTTTTTCATTTCTCAGGTTGTTTATTTCCTAGCTGAGATGGATGTGGCTGGCTAGCCCTGTAGACTCTGGCATTCAGCTCCTGACCACTGCAGTCCAGCTTAGGTGATAGAGTGAGACACTGTGTGCAAGGCCATTCTTGCATTGCTATAAAAGAATACCTGAGACTGACTAATTTATGAATAACAGAGGTTTAATTCGCTCACAGTTCTGTAGGCTGTTTAGGAAGCATGACGCCGGCATCTGCCTGGCTTCTGGGGAGGCCTCAGTGAGCTTTAACTCATGGTAGAAGGTGAAGTGGGAATAGTCACGTCACATGGCCAGAGCAGGAGCAAAAGAGGGGAGAGATGCCACACACTTTCAGCTCTGTGCAGTGGTAACAATGAAAACAGCCTCTCAAGAGCAGAAGATAACCTGAAGTTGAGCAAGTGCTGGAAGTGAAGGGCTGGGTCAGACATCACTGGGTCTGGCATGGTGGCCCAGCAAGAGGAGTCCAGCTCAACAAGAGTGAGGCTGTCCTGATGAAAGAAGAGAAAATGATCTTTGGGCCTGGGAAGCCAACCTAGCCTGACACAAAAGGAGGTAGGTTTGCAGAGCCCATGGCAAGAACAAATCCCAGCTCTGTACATTGCATAGTAGCTGCTTCCTCTGCCCAAGCCATCCCAAGGAGACCGTTAATGTTTCCAAGGCAGGAGCTCTGGCACTTATCATTTCCACTATGCCCTCCTGTCCACTTGCCTCTGGCTTCCCTTGGATTGAAAAATCACTTGAATTATTTTTATCTGTCCAAAGTAACACTTTTCTTTCTCTGACACATGTGTGTGCATGTGCCTGTGGGTGTGAAATGCCACTCAAACCACTAGCGGTTGGTCTGACTTGTCCAAGTGCTCAATGTCTGTGGAGATGTGCACAAGAGGTAAGACAATGTTGAGGAAATATTTCTGAGATTTTTCTGTCCCGAGCAGACAGGACAAAGAGGCTCAGGGTTGCTGCCCTGTGGCCAACCAAGGACAGGGGCCCAGAACTCCAGGCTCCTAGTCCAGGGTTCTCACTTTTATTATGGGATGCCTCCCTTTGATTCACAAAATAAAGAATTTATTATTATCCCTGCAGCTCCTAGTGGCGGGCTCAATATCCCTTTACCGGGTAAATTATCTATATTGAAATGTGTTCCTGGGAGGTCACCATGAAGCCATATAAGCTGGAAGCATGATTTAGTTTATTGTTCCCTGACTCCTCAGCTGCTGCTGGTTCCGCCATGGCCATTTGTTTAAATGCCACATGGCCACTAATGTTCTGCATGGGCCAGGGAAGCAGCTTTTGCAGAGTACAACATGGTGGATGACACAGGCCCTGAGAAGGGCATGATCACGTCGTTGAGCCAGAGAAGCCTTCCCCAGCAATCACACCTCCTGCTCCTGTCCCCTCTGACCTGCTCAGTAAGACTACCCTAATCCAGCTGGGCTCTGTGGCTCACGCCTATAATCCCAGCACTTTGGGAGGCCGAGGCGGGCGGATCACAAGGGCAGAAGATCGAGACCATCCTGGCTAACACAGTGAAACCCCGTCTCTACTAAAAATATGAAAAATTAGCCGGGCGTGGTGGCGGGCGCCTGTAGTCCCAGCTACTCGCGAGGCTGAGGCAGCAGAATGGAGTGAAGCTGGGAGGTGGAGCTTGCAGTGAGCCGAGATCACGCCACTGCACTCCAGCCTGGGAGACAGCGAGACTCCTCAAAAAAAAAAAAAACACTACCCTAATGCAGATGGAACGCTACCAGGTCCCTGACACCGTGCTGGGTGCTTTGCAGAAATGACCTCATTTTACCTTCACAACAGCGTTGCCCTGGTCCACCTTGTCCACAACTGCAGACCTGCAGGCTCAAATGGGCACATCATTGCAGCAAACCTGTGCAACACCAGACTCTCATTCATATTTGTCTGATTCTTAAGCCCCTGCTGTATCCAGGCAGCATGATGAAGAGCAGGGTTCTTCTGTGGGGAGTTATTCAACTCCTATGCATCAGTTTCCTCATCTGTAAAATGGAGATATTGAGAAGATGAAATTAATTAATAGACTAAGGTGCTCAGAACAGATCATAGTACGCATTTGATTGTGTTGTCAGTGAACCATGGGGCCAAAGTATGGATGTCTTGATGGTAATGTCTCTGAAAGATATTTTAACCCCATTCACAAATGTGTCTGAGGTCTAAAAAGGAGTCCATGTAACCTCATCAGACCAATCTGGTTCAACTTTTATGTAACAAAGTTCTAGGTTGGTTTTCAGCTCCTGTGGCTGCCAAGTTGAAAGTCAGATAACCTGAGCATGCCAGATGAACCAAGTGTGCATACATGGATGGAACCTAAGGGCTTGAATTGAGGATCAGGGGCTGAATTATACAGTGGACACAGCGTGGCAGGATCCAGGATCCAATCAGATCCAGCCCTGGCATCACCCCATTGCAAAATCCAATCAGATCATGCCTCCTGGCATCATCTCATTGCAAGATCCAACCAGATTATGTCTCGTTACCCTCTGACTATAAAACCTGCCCCAATCCCCAGCTCGGGGAGACAGATTTGAGCATTTCCTCCTGTCTCCTTGCCCGTTGGCTTGCAATAAACCTTTCTCAATGCAAAAACCTGATGCTTCTATGTTTGGCTTTCCGTTGCACTCAGGCTAACAGACCCAGACTGGTTGGGTAACACTTGGAAACCCTTGGTGTTCAGAGTCCAGAATTAGGTTTCTAGTTGCCATTCTATTATTCCTTGGCCATGTCTTTTAAGTTCTCCGGGTAATACTGGAGAACTTAAAAGTAACATTAATCAAAACGCCTCAGTTTCTGTATCAGTCAGATGGTGACAGTGATCCCCATTCTGTTCACTTCACAAAATTATGAGACAATGACACCCTTGAACACTGAACAGCATTAAGTTCTGATTACAGGATGATAATGATAAAGAAAGACCAGGAAATCCACAGGGCCCAGAGTGAACTCACAAGGCCCTGTGGGTATCCCCTGGTCCTTTCTGTAGTATCTGCAACTGCTCAGTGTTCCCAGGTGTCCACTGGGACAGCTACATATGGCATCCGAGAAAACCCAAATGCCTGCCAAACCTTTTGCATGGGCCCAAATTGACCAATTCCCCACTTCTCCTGCACTGAGTTGATGATATGTGAGTGTAAGGAGAGAAATTGTTTTGCCCTTGGACTAGCAGGCTCTCATTTCCTCCCATCTTAGCCTCTTTGATCTGCTGCTTAGCCTCCAAAGTCCAGTTCATATGTTGCTTCCTCTGAGAAGGATCACTTGCTCCTCTTCCTCTGTGTATAAATTTTTGTCCAGCTCGGGAGGATGAGAAAAGGAATCCAGCACTCCAAAGTGAATATCAATCTCTCTGTGCATCAGAATCACCTGGGAGCTCTAAAAAATGATACATGTCTGGGTCCCACCCCAGTGATTTGTTTTTGATTGGTGTTACTTTTAAGTTCTCCAGGTGATACTCACATGCAGAGAGAGGCATTGAACACTGAACAGCATTAAGCTCTGATTACGGGATGATGATGATAAAGAAAGATCAAGAAATTCACAAGGCCCAGAGTGAACTCACAACTCCCTGTGGGTGTCCCCCACGGACATTGTTTCTTCCCCTGTGCTCCCTCACACTGGACCAATGCTTTGGGGTCTGTTAAGAGCCAGGCCCAGGACAAGCCGCCATGTCAGCAACCCACAACGTGATTCATCCCTCCCAGACCAGCAGCCTGGCTTGCCCCTTCAGGGTCCCCCATACAAAGCAAACTCCTAAGATCCCAGATGGGACATAGATGAGGGGGCTTACGTGTATTATTTGTAGCAGCCATCAACCTAGTCTCCATTTCCCTGGCAAGCCCCCTGAGGATTTATTATCTCACATTGTCCCCCTAGTGAAGGCTATAATTCAGTTTTGGCTATAACTCAGTTCTTAAGTGAGAGCAGATGACATCCTCTCTGATTTCACCCATGGGAATCAGGCACACTGCGGAAGACCCAGTGGAGAAAGAGTTTAAGTATAAGGAGCAGCCAATGCTGTTGTTGAGGAGAAATAATGCTCCTAATGTCCAATACCTGGAAAGGGGATGCTTCCTTAACTGATGACCAAACGTAAAATGGATCCTATTTTAGCCCAGTGATACTCAACTCTGTCTGCATGTGAGTATCACCTGGAGAACTTAAAAGTAACACCAATCAAAAACAAATCACTAGGGTGGGACCCAGACATATATCATTTTTTAGAGCTCCCAGTTGATTCTGATGCACAGTGAGATTGATACTCACTTTGGAGTACTGGAGTCCTTTTCTCATCTCCCAGAGCTGGACAAAAATTTATACAACAAGGATTTTCTCCTACACCTGCAGAACATAGGAGAATCAGTATGCATTCCAGGCCATGTCTACATTAGGCCAGAGAGTAGGTGAAGATGTACCCTATTTCCATAAGGGTATATATTGCAAAACCAGGCAGTTCGGTGGGAAAGGATTATTATTCATGAAGATCAAACACCAAGAAACTGAAAGAATGCCAGAACAGAGAAGGGAGCTTCAGATTTCAGACCCAGTGATTACTTCTCCTTCTTCGTAAGACAGAGTTAACTAATACGCATCCTGCCTGTCTCTTGGGGTGTTTATGATTCCTGAATAAAGATGTAGATACAGCACATTAATAACTTATAGGACTTTGTATGACAGTGAGTTATTATGTTGGATTAGAAGTTGTCACTGGTTTTTTGGGAAAAATACATATTTAGCATTAAAAGAGTTTTGCAATAAAAATCCTTTTGTCACACTAACTTTCATCTAGAACTACATATGTAGGTATCATCAGACCCAGCTTGCCAACATGATGAAATAACTCACCTCAATTTATTACAAAGTGAACCACAATAACGCAATTGTTTAACCTAACCCAAGCAACCAGTGTTAAATAAAGGTGGGTTTTCTGCCTTAACCAAGCCCAACTGGAACCAAAAAGGCAAACACCTTGGTGGCAGGGCAAGTTCTCTACCAACATTTGCTAACATAATATGTCTCTATCTCATCCTTCTTACTAATTTGCCTTGGTCTAGACCCTATTGTGGACAAGCAGATGAGGAGGCTGAGTCAGAGCAGGGCAGGCTGAGAGACCTGAGCCTCTTAGAACCTCAACAACCTGAGAAATGTAAAGAGACAGACCCACGGTGGGGTTAACAGAGGTGAAGCCACCTCTCCTCAGAGACCAAAACCACAAGGAGGCTCAAGCTTGTTCTCCCTCCAACTGAGGGGTCAGGAGACTCTGTCAACATCCAGAGCCACCTTCTGTCCCCTTTTCCTTAAGTTTAAGGAAGTCACATGGTAGTTACCTAATCCCAACTTTATATCCTTAACTCAGGTCAACCTAGCTTTGATCCACCTGACTGGTGACCAGCAACATTGAGGTAGGGACACCTTAGCCTTACATTAAGCTGCCACAACAAAATACCTGGGGGCCCCAAACAGCAGACATATATTGTCACACAGTTATGGAGGAAGGAAGTCCAAGATCAAAGTGTTGGCAGTGTCGGTTCCTTTGGAGGCCTCTCTCCTTGGCTTTCAGATGGCCACCTTCTCCCTGTATTCTCACATGAACTTTTCTCTATGTGAGTACATCCCTGATATCTCTTTCTCTTCATATGCAGACAACAGTCAGATTGGATTAGGGATCTACTCTGACAAGCTCATTCTAACTTAATCAGTCTCTTGCTGTGGTTTCAATGTATCCCCCAAAGCTCATATGTTACAAACCTAACACCCAATGCAACAATGTTGAGAGGTGGAACCTTTAAGAGGACAGAGCCCTCATGCATGCATTAAAGTTGTTGTCATGGTAGTGGATTCATTATCACAAAGTAGATTTGTTATAAAAGTGAGTTTGGCCCTCTCTTGCTTTTCTCTGTTGAGTGTGTTCTGTCACCATTCTGCCTTCTTCTATGGGATGACACAGCACGAAGGGCCTCATCAAATGCCAGTACCTTGATACTGGACTTCCCAGCCTCCAGAACTGTGATAAATAAATTTCTTTTCTTTATAAATTACTCAGTCTGTGGTATTTTGTTATAGCAAGACAAAATGGACTAAAACACTTCTTTACATACTTTATCTCCAAATACAGTCACATTCTGAAGTACTGGGTTGGTGGCAGGGAGGGCTTCAACCTATGAATCTTGGGAGAACATAATTCAATGTGTAATATCCCAGTCTCTGCAACTGCCCCTGACACCCCTTGGCTTGACTCTCCCTTCATTACAGTTTGGCCACTCATGCTTGTGTCCTGGCCTTATGGATTTGGGCTTTGGTCTTGGTCACTGATTTTGCTGAGTGCCTTCTCATCCATTCTCAGACTTAGTCCACTCCTGGGAGTCACAGAACAGAATCCCACCTTCACTTTGACCCCTGGCCAGCATCTTAGGTTGAGTCCCTCTTAGTTCTTGCAAAAAAGAATTTGTACATTTTTCCAAGAAGCAGTAGCTCAAGTTACATGTTCCTTGCTACAACTTCATGACCCCTCTAGTCTTCCTGCAAGAGTTCTGTAGTTAGGATGGGTAGAAGAGAAAGACCTAGCAGAAAATCAGTGGCCCTTTTGGCTGATTATTATTGGCAATGAGGGTGGCCTTCTACAGCTCCTTTTAAACTGTAGGAACCCGATCCCTATGAGACTGAAGGGAAATCCAAAGAAAATGGCTGCGATAGTCATACATTTAGCTAGAAGTATTCATGAATACATGAAGAAGCTATTTCTCAAAAGATGTCTGATATGTTGATTGACAGGGAAGAGAAAGACAATATACTTAGGGAATCTGAAAATACCTTTGGGGATTTTTTGGTTTGTGGGGAGTTTTTAGATTCAGAGCGTACCTCTGCAGGTTTGTTACATGGGTATATTACATGATGCTGAGGTTTGGACTTCTAATGATCCCATCAGCCAAGTAGTGAACATAGTACCTGGTAGGTAGTTTTACAAACTTTGCTCCCTTCCCTCCCTCCCGCTCTTTCTCCCTCCTTTTGGAATCCCCAGTGTTTATTGTTCCACGTGTCCATGTGTATCCATTGTTTACCTCCCACTTGTAAGTAAGAATATGTGGTATTTAGTTTTCTGTTTCTGGATTAATTCACTTAGGATAATGGCCTTCAGCTGCCTCCATATTTCTGCAAAGGCCATGATTTTGTTCTCTTTTATTGTTGCATAACATGTGTGTATATCTACCACATTTTCTCTATCCAATCAAATGTTGGATGTCGGATCTACCACTATGTGTGTATATCTACCACATTTTCTTTATCCAATCAACTGTTGATGGGCACCTTGGTTTGTCCCATGTCTTTGCTACTGCAAATAGTGCTGTGGGTGCAGGTGTCTTTTTGATAGACAATATATCTTCCTTTGGGTATATACCCAGTAATGGGATTGCTGGGTCAAATGGTAGTTCTGTTTTCAGTTTTTTTCCCTCAGAACATTTGTGGCAACCTCCTGATACCTCATCCGAGACAGGTAAAGTCAAAGCCACCAGTCCTAGGTAGGGTGTGTACATGGAGCAGTGAGGTGATATGGGCCAGAAGGATGAGTAGTGAAGTTCACCAAAAAGTCATTAACCAGTGTTAAATGAAGGTGGGTTTTCTGCCTTAACCAAGCCCAACTGGAACCAAAAAGGCAAACACCTTTGTGGCAGGGCAAGTTCTCAACCAATGTTTGCTGGCATTATATGTCTCCATCTCATCCTTCTTACTAATTTGCCTTGGTCTAGACCCTATTGTGGACAAGTTTGTTCATGAAAAATTCTGGCTGCCATGCAGGAACTATTTTGGCTTCAGGTGGGAATCTTCCAGTTTGGGGTATACTTGCTTCTTTGGGAAAAGGGTGGGAAAAGTCATATTCATCTATTTATTTATTCAACAAACATGAGTTATTTATTATATTCTCAGTCTTGTTCTGGAGGTTGGGAAGAGGAAGATAAAAGGAACGCTCTCTGTTCTCAAAAGGAAGCTTTAAGAGGCCCCCAGAAAGTGGGAAAGACTGATGTCAGGCAGGCCACAGAATCAGGAAATCTCATACGTGTATGCGTGTATAGTGTCCAGAGTCAGAGTGGTCTTGAGCCTTGAGTAAAGTGGACCCTCCAGGCAGCACACAAGGAAAAAGGTGGTGCAAGCTCCAGGATGTGAGGGCAGGTTTGAATTCAAATGAGGCTTTTTCCCTGGAGACACAGAGTAGGATTGGTCCAACAGCCCCCGGTAAGCACATAAAGTCAGTCTCTGCACAATGCAGAATATGCCAAAACCTAGAGCTACCTGAGGTCTTGGGCTGGGGGAGACTTGGTACTTGGAGTGGACCTAGGCAACTGTGAGGCTCCTCTTAGATGGGCAAGAGGAGCCTCTTGGGTATCCCCTCTTAGATGGGATACATAAAGGTCAACCCGCCCCGTGCCTGGGGGGAATACGTGTCCCATCTGCAGGACAAGTTTCTCCATGGAGAGTCCCTCCAGCATGATTCAGTGATGAAACGCCTGGGGCGACCTAAAGTGGACAATTTTCTTAGATCCACCTGGGTGGCAACCTATGTGCTTTGGCTACAAAAGAGAACATTAAAATCCTAGCCAGGCAGGGTGGCTCATGCCTATTGTCCCAGCTACTCAGGAGGTTGAGGCAAGTGGGTCACTTAGGCCCAGGAGTTCATGAGTTCATGACCAGCCTGAGCAACAAAGCAAGACCCTGTCTCTAAAATAAATAAATAAATAATTTTTAAAAAAATCCTTATCAGAGGTGTATTGACCAGGATTGTCCAGAGAAACAGAACGAATTGGGTGTGTGTGTGTGTGTGCACACGTATGTGTGTATGGCAAGAGAGAGAGGAAGAGAATGAGAGAGACTGCCTTTAAGAAATTGTGGAGGGGCAAGTCCAAAATCTGTAGGGTGAGCCAGCAGGCTGGAGCCTCAGGGAAGAACAGATGTTTCAGTTCAAGTCAAAAGGCTGTCTGGTGGCAGAACTCTCCATCTTGCTCAGAGCAGATCAGTCTTTGTTCTATGCAGGCTTTCAGCTGATTGGACAAGGCCCATCCACATTCTGGATTGTAATCAGGTTCACTCAAAGTCCACTAATTCAAATGTCAATCTCATCCAAAAAAACATCCTTTCAGAAACATCTAGAATAATGTTCAAGCAACTATACAGGCACTATGGCCCAGCCAAGTTGACAGATAAAATTAGCCATCAAGAGAGTTCTACTATACCCAATACTAAGAGAGGCCTTCCACTTACAATAAATCCTTGTTTTTTTTGTTCTTTTTTTTTTTGTTTTTTGTTTTTTTTTTTGAGACAGGGTATCATTTTGTTGCTCAAGTTGAAGTGCAGAGGTGCAATCCTACCTCACTATAGCCTTGACCTCCTGGGCTCAAGTGATCCTCTTGCCTCAGGCTCCTGAGTAGCTGGGACTACAGGCATGAACTACCATTCCCAGCTAATTTTAAAAAATATTTTTCATAGAGACAGGATCTCGCTATGTTGTCCAGGCTGAATAAATACTTTTTAAGTGAAGGAATCAATCTCTTCACATTTATCAGCCACTTAGAAGCATAGCTCAGTGAATATCAGAGTCCCTAAAGAGGGTCCAAATATTCTAGGACTTCCTCAGAACTTCATGGAACAATTGTGGTCCAACCAGATTTCTCTGCTTTGCTTTTTTCACAGAGAGAACAACACGGGTTCCCCCAGGACTGAGGAGATGCACCAGATGTCCTGTTTCTTCTCATCTGTGACTGCCCAGAGGACACAAGCCTCCCACTCAAACTGGAGGTGTTTTTAAATATTTAAGAGACAGCCAGGTGTAGTGGCTCAAGCCTGGAATCCTACTACTTTGGGAGGCCAATGCAGGAGGATCACTTGAGACCAGGAGTTCCAGACCAGTCTGGGCAACATAGAGAGACCCCATCTCTACAAAAAAAAAAAAAAAAAAAAAGGCAAAAAAAAAATTTAGCCAGGCACAGTGGCACAGACTTGTAGTCCCAGATACTCAGAAGGCTGAGACAGGAGGAACACTTGAGCTCAGGAGTTCAAGGATGTAGTGAACTAGGATTGCATCACTGCACTCCAGCCTGGGCAACAGAGTGAGACCCTGTCTCAAAAACCAAAAACAATGTAAGAGGGTGGTTCTCATTTTAAGTGTTATTACCACACATACAAAAAGCAAAGGGACAAAAGGAAACTTTTGGAGGTGATGGATGTATTTGTTACCTTAACTGTGGCGATGGCATCACAGGTGCATGCATATGTCCAAACTCATCAAAATGTACACACTAGATTATGCATGTATTTGTATATCAATTATACCTCAATAAAACTATTTTAAAAAGAGAAAATGTAGATTACATATGTATTCACATGATTGCTATTTCTGCTGCCCATAATTCTTGACTGTCTATCTGTTTCCCTTTGGTATAACCAGTCTTCAGTATAAAGGACTTCCTTTAGGTTTTTTCAAGTGCAGACACGCTATAAGGGATTTATCAGTTTTTATTCATCCTAAAATATCTTTACTTCACTTGTTTTTCCTATTGTACAAAATCTTTCTTTATATAATGATAATAAATTTTAAAAATGGTAATAAATGATGAAGGATGGTAATTTTTAAATGTATTTTTAAAAAATGGCTGGGCATGATGGCTTATGCCAGTAATCCCAATACTCAGGAGGCTGAGGCAGGAGGATTTCTTGAACCCAGGAGGTCAAAAATGCTTAAAAAAAAAAAAGAAAAAGACAAAGGGTGCCCCAGTGGACACTTGTGTGGTCTGAGGATCCGTTCATGACTACCTTGGCCCAATGGGACGGTCTTTCCTCAACCTGCTTTGCTGAGACCTCTTTTCTGGAGGTCACCTATTGGCAAATGTGCCAGTCATTTGCCTATTTGCTCCAAGATTTGTTTCTCTGCTCTGCTCCTGTCACAGGGTGTGACCCCTGCAGACAACATTCCCAGGCCCTATTGCCAGTGCAAGTAACAAACAGAAGCTTGGAAGAGAGGAGGAAAGGAGCAACCAGGGTGCATCCCCACCCTTCCCTCCTCTGGCAGTGGTGAGGTTTCTCTGGGCTTCCCACTTACACTGACAGCCCCTCCCTCTGTATCCCAGGTCCTCCCAAGCAGCCCTTGCTCTAGTTCCAGCTTCCTGCTGGGTGACATCAACTCCTGAGCTCTGCAAAGTGGGTCTTGAGTCCCAGGAGGCCTTGAATCAAGTCTCAGTTTATAAGCAGGCAGCGAGAATGTGGAGGCCACTGAGAGTCCCCCCATCTCACCCCCCATTTCTGAGTAATCCATTGGCCACCATCTGTTGTTGCTGCAGGGGCATTGTGGTTAGCAGAGGGGACCTGGAAAGAACAGAGAAATTTGTATTTGGTTCTGTCACATCCTGGCTCTGTTACCTGGGGCAAGTTACTTAACCTCTTCATGCCTCTGTCTCATCATCTGCTGAGTGGGAATAAGGACGAATGGCTTGTTGAGATCATTAAATTAGCTGAGGCAGGGTGCAGTGGCTCATGCCTGTAATCCCAGCACTGCTCAGGTGAGCAGATTACCTGAGGTCAGGAGTTCGAGACCAGCCTGGCCAACATGGAGAAACCCCATCTCCACTAAAAATACAAAATTAACCAGGCGTGGTGGCGCATGCCTGTAATCCCAGCTACTCAGGAGGCTAAGGCAGGGGAATCGCTTGAACCTGGGAGGCGTAGGTTGTGGTGAGCTGAGATCGTGCCATTGCACTCCAGCCTGGGTAACAAGAGTAAAATTCTGTCTCAAAAAAAAAAAAAAAAAAAAAATTAGCCGAATCCTGGCATATACTGGTCACTTGATCAATGTTAGCCATTATTACCCCTTGGGACCTGCGTTCTGCCCTGCAGATAGGCACCTCCTGTCCATATCAACTGGGTCCCTAGGGGGGCAGACCTGTTCCCTCTCTTCCTACATTACCAGCTAAGGCCAGCCTGGCCCCACGCTGTGACCGGAAGGACAAACTTCTAAAATGCCATAATCAGAAGAGCCATCAGAGGACCTGGGAACATTTAGCTTCAAAAAGGTTTAGCTGGGCTGGGGGCGGTGGCTTACGCTATAATTCCAGCACTTCAGGAGGCCAAGGCAAGCATATCACTTGAGATCAGGAGTTCAAGACCAGTTGGGCCACATGGTGAAACCCTGTTTCTACTAAAAATACAAAAATTAGCTGGGCGTGGTGGCATGCACCTGTAATTCCAGCTACTCAGGAGGCTGAGGCTTGAGAGTTGCTTGAACCGGGGAGGTGGAGGTTGCAGTGAGCTGAAATTGCACCACTGCACTCCAGCCTGAGTGACACACTGTCTGAATGAGTCAGAGTGAGACACTGTCTGGAAAAAAAAAAAAAAAAAAGGTTTAGCTCTTGAAGATTATGAAGAACACTGAATACTTCCTCCTAAGCTTTCATGGGGAAAAGCTTTGTTTTGTTTCCTATCTAGAGGACAGAATCAGGATCAATAAATGGAAATGACAAGAGGCAGAATTTTGCCTTGGATTAAGGAAGAATTTTCTAAAGTGAGAAACACCTGAAGATTATGGCAGCGAGCTCCCTATCTTAGGAGGTGTTGTGGGAAGTTATGGAGGTTCAGGCTCAGCAGAGAAAGATGCCCTCAGCCTTCATTTGGGTCCTTGCCAACCCTGGGCCTCCAGTATCCAGTTAATTAGATGCCTGGGAGCTAGCTCAAAAATTAGTATTTTGAACTTGTTAATGGAAAAATCAGACTCTAAAATGTTTTAAAGAGGTTTATTCTGAGCCCGTGTGAGTGACTATGGCCCAGGGAAAACCCAAACCCAAGAAGCTTCGAGTAGGTGGTCCCAAGGCAGTCAGATTACACTTTGGTTTTGCACATATTAGGGAGGCAGGAGTTGTCGGCAAAGACATCCATCAATACATGGAAGGTATGTATTGGTTGGGCCTCAAAAAGGTGAAATCTTGAAGTAGGAACTTACAAGTCATAGGTAGCTTCAGAGATGAGTCTTCAATCTGCAATTCATTAAAAAGGAGCAAAACTTTGTCTTAAAACTTGGAGTTAGCAGAAAATAATGTTTAAGTTAAGATGAGAATACTGGGCCAGACAGGGTGGGCTCATGCCTGTAAGCCCAGCACTTTGGGAGGCTGAGATGGGAGGATCGCTTGAGCCCAGGAGTTGGAGGCTGCAGGGGGCTATGATCTCACTACCATACTCCAGCCTGGGCAAGAGTGAGACCCTGTCTCCAGAAAAAAAAAAAAGAAAGACATATTAAGTGCTATTATAAGAAAATAAAATGCTATTGCTTACTGCAGGAATCTGTGACCGGGCAGTGTACCAGCTCTACAGACAAACGTGTGAAAATGCGTTTGGCCCTCCTGGAGAAGCCTACGTCTCTCTTGCTGGAATAGTGATTTGCTTTGCTGGGCTGCATCATTTGTCAAGGTGTCATGAGCTCCAGGCCCTGGGAACCAGCTGCAATGCAGAGGAAGAGAGGAGTCAGGGAGGCGAGTCCGGGGGCGCTGCACAAGTGCCTCCTCAGGGACCATTGTGGGCTCCTGCATGCAGAGGTTTCTGAGCCAGCCACCTGCTGCCAGAGAGTCAACTTGACATTCTTCCATAGCAAAGGTCCTCTGAGCCTCCCAGCTCCAGAACCCCGAGGCTGCTGCTGCAATAAAGCTGTATCACTTCACAACACAAAACAATTTCGACTGAATGGGGGCAAAATTTGAATGAGGGTACAGTGCCTGTCTAGTGATGTTTTGCTATCTTTCTGCAGCTTTCTCCTGTCCTGGGTTCCCGTGCTGACCCCTGCTACTTACACACTGCTCTCTGACACCATGCACAGGCCAGCCGTGCCCAGAAGCCTCCACCTGTCTCCTCCACAACGCTCAAATGTACACCCACAGTCCTGACTTTCCCTGCATGTGTATACACAGTCATACATATAAGAGTCCACCTGGCAGGTCACAAGGTCAGGAGTTCGAGACCAGTCTGACCAACATGGTAAAACTCCGTCTCTACTAAAAATACAAAAAAAAAAAATTAGCTGGGTGTGGTGGCCCGTACCTGTAATCCCAGCTCAGAAGGTTGAGGCAGGAGAATCGCTTGAACTGGGGAGGCGGAAATTGCAGTGAGCCGAGATGGCACTACTGTTTGGACGAACCGAGGCAAGATGGTGCACTTCCGGGTTCTTCATCCCCACCCCCAACTCTTCCCGCGCGCGCGAAAATGCAGCCGGCGCCCAGGGAGGGTGCAGACCAACTGGGCATGCGCCAGGTGACGTCAATCTGAAGAGACCAAGATTTACCTGGTCGCACCTGCGGAACGCCCCTGACACGCCCATGCCCCACCTATTGCCCTCCCACTCCTAGAAAAGCTGCTCTCCGCCATTGAGCCACGCGGCCTTCTCACAGCCCGGAGGCCTTCTTGCAGCCCCACTCCTGTCGGGATGTCGGGACTGTGGGAAGTCCGTCCGAGAGCCCCACGGGGGAACTCTGCCGGCCTCCTTCCCCGGAGGCCGACAGACTTCTCCCGCACACCTTAGGTTACCAAAATAAACGTGCAGTTTTGCTGTTACACTTGCCTACCCGCTGGTTCTTTTGCGCCCGCTCGGCTGGTCTTAGAAAAACAAGACAACTACTACACTCCAGCCTGGGTGAGAGAGCGAGACTCCATCTCAAAAAAAAAAAGGAGTCCACCTGTTCTCTTTCCCATCAGGATTGGCATTGAGCCCCTCCTTCACCCCAAGTTCCAATGTCAGTGAAGGGCACCCCCTTTCACCCAGTTACTCGGGCCAGAAATCCAGGAGGCAGTCCTGACCCTTCACCCCTTCACAGTCCACCTAAACTGTCAACTCTCCCTCCAAAATAGATCCCAATCCATCCGCTCCCCTCTTGCTCCTTGGCCACCCTAATTCAAACCACCATCATCTCCCACCCAGACTATTGCAGAAAGCTCTGTCTGCTCTCCTGTTTCTGCTCCCGAGCCTACAATGTCTTCTCTAAGAGCAGCTGGTAAAGTTGTTTAAAATGTACATATGGTTTAAGTGCAGTAGCGCATGCCTGTCATCCCAGCACTTTGGGAGGCCAAAGTGGGAGGATCCCTTGAGGCCAGGAGTTCGAGACCAGCCTGGGCAATATAGCAAGACCTCTATTTCTACAAAAATTAAAAGTTAGCCAGTCGTGGTGGTGTGCACCTTTTGTCCCAGTCACTCAGGAGGCTGAGTCATGAGGATGGCTTGAGCCCAGGATTTTGAGGCTGCAGTGAGTAGATTGTGCCACTGCACTTCAGCCTGGAGAACACAGTAAGACCCTGTCCCTCTCCCCCACCCAAAAAATATATACGTATATATGTGTATGTGTCTACATCTGTATGTATATATATGTATGTATCTATATATGTGTGTGTGTCTATATATAGACACACACACACACACACACAGACAAGTGATTATATCGTTTTCCTGCTGGGAGCCCTCTAATGGCTTCCTGGGATGTTAGAATGAAATCCACACTCCCAGAAGGGCCTGCAGGTCTCCTGGATCTGGCTTCTGCCTTCCTCTTAGATTGCACTCCGGCTATTCTGCCTTGCATTACCTCTGCTCCGCCACCCTGACCCTCTGTCTCTTCCTCAGAAACACCAAGCCCACTCCCTCCTCTGGGTCTGGTAACTACTGGTCCCTCTACTTAGAAGCTTCTCCCCAAGACCTCTTGGCAACTCCTTCTCCATGGTTATGGCTCAAAGCAAATGCTATCTCTCCTGTAAACCGAAAGTGACCGAGACAAGTCTCAGTGGATTTAGAGGTTTAATTTGCCATGGTTGAGGACACACCTGGGAAAATGAAACACAAGTTACAGTCAGATCTGTGGCCTGTGCTTTTTCCAAAGAGGATTTTGTGAACTTCAATATTTCAAGGGAAAAGAGTGGGCAGGAGGGGGAGGGTAGACCGTGAGGCAAGTGGTCACATCATTGTGAGGCTTTGAAGAGCGCTGACTGAATCCACATTTTACATGTGAAAAGAGCCAAGTGGGGGGAAAAGTCAATTTTGCATTCATCTCCCTTGGTAGATCTACATTTTACATAAGATAAAGTAAGCGTGTGAAATTACAGCTGTCTGGGAACAAAAGGAAGGTAGTTTTACTGAATCAGTTTTCCAAGCTTAACTTTCCCTTTAGCAAGTGAGCTTAGGGTTGCAATATTTTATTTTCCTTTTCCTTCCCAGAAAGACCTTTCTTGGCCATTCTGATCCCTTTCCTCTCCCTCAGGGGCCTCAGAGCACTGCACACCCCCCTGGGGTGCCAAATATGACATAATCAGGAACAAGAAGAAAGTGATAGAATTTTCATCTCTGTTATGTTTCACCCCACTTTTATAACATCTCTATTTTGTGTGTTTTATAATGCCTTAGTACAATGGTATGTCATATTATCTATAAACAGTTATTTATGCATATGTCTAAATGTGTGCATGTATTACAGTAAGTGCTCAAAATTTTGGGGGGTTAAAGATGGGGTCTCACTATGTTGCCCAGCCTGGTCTCAAACTCCTAGCTTCAAGGGATCCTCCCACCTTAGTCTCCCCAAGGCACTGAAGTTACTGGCACGAGTCACCATGCCCAGCCTGCTCAAAATGTTTTGATAAAGAGGCATGCAATCAAAATAGTTGGGAACTGCTGTCTTATGATAACACCCTTTTTTACTATCTTCTTTACCACTAAACAAATATTTCTTTTGTTTTACTTCTTAATCCTTTCTCTCCCCTAAAATGTAAGCTCCATGCAAACTGTCTCACTTATTCATGCTACATTATTTGTTATTGTGTGACTAGCACTTATAATAAACTGACCACATAGCATGTGTTCAATAAATGTTTATTGATTGAATAAATCAATGAATGAATGATCAGAGTCTTCCCTGGGACACTGGAAAGACAGTTCGTGAATTCCAATACCTTTATATGCTCAGGATAGTGGCAAATAATGTCACGATGGGATGTTTCTAGGACAAGACCACTCATGAAGAAAACTGGAAAGTTTCTGGGCTTTTTGTCACCTTTTGAGATCATTTTCCTGCTCCATCTACGGTCAGAAAGTCATTGGGCAACCAAAATCTTATAGTCAGAAGAATACCCCCTGGGAAGTCATCAACCCTTAGAATAAACTGGTTTAATATACTACAACTCCCAGGAGTGTTTGCCTCAAAAAACACCATTGACATCAGGGGCCAGTGGTCTCAGTTTAGCTACAAACTATTTCTGAGGTCCTATGACTTTCCAAGTTCTCATCCCTAACCGGAGAGAAGTTGTGTCTGTTCTCACATTGCTAATAAGCACATATCCGAGACCGGGTAATTTATAAAGAAAAAGAGGTTTAATGGATTCACATTTCCACATGGCTGAGGAGGCCTCACAATCATAGCAGAAGGCAAAGGAGGAGCAAGCTCATGTCTTACATGGCAGCAGGCAAGAGACAGCGTGTGTAGGGAAACTCCCCTTTATAAACCATCAGATCTCATGAGACTTATTCACTATCATGAGAAAAAGCACAAGAAAGAACCTCCACCATGATTTAATTACCTCCCACCGTGTCAGTCCCACAACACGTGGAAATTATGGGAGCTACATTTCAAGGTGACATTTGGGTGGGGACATAACCAAATCATATCAAATTGGATCACAGGTTTTCTTCTTCACTTTGTTATTTGGAAATAACTTGAAATTTATAGAAAAGTTGTAAGAACACAAAGAACATGCATATATATGCCTTCACTGAGATTTACCTATTGTGAAGATGTTTCCACCAGTTTTATGTATCACTCTGTCTCTTCATATATGTATGTATGTGCACATTACACACACACATTTTTCTGAACCATTTCAGAATAAGTTCCATGTACTACACTAAACGTTTCTGTGTGTATTTCCTAAGAATGAGGAGATTCTCTTAGAACTCCAGTTCAGTTATCAACTTCAGTAAATTTAACATTGAAACAATACTTTGCCATCTAGCAATGTATTTTTCAAATGCTTTCAGCAGCAGTCCTGCTTCTTCAAATGAAATCTTACTTGGAATTCCAGTGTACTTCACAGATGAAAATAGAAGGCTTGCTTGAGGAAGGAAGCAACAGAAGAGCTATTTCCTGCTTGATATGGTTTGACTCTGTGTCCCCACCCAAATCTCTCCCATTATCCCCACGTGTCAAGGGCAGGACCAGTGGGAGGTAATTGGATCCTGGGGGCAATTTCCCCAATGCTGTTCTCATTGATAATGAGTGAGTTTCACGAGATCTGATAGTTTTATAAGCATCTGGCATTTCCCCTGCTTCCGCTCACTCCATCCTGCTTCTCCTTTGCCTTCCGCCATGATTGTAACTTTCCTGGGACCTCTCCAGCAATGCGGAACTGTGAGTCAATAAAACCTCTTTCCTTTATAAATTACCCAGTTTCAGGCAGTTCGTTACAGCAGCGTGAGAATGAACTAATACACTACTGCTTCTGTATCAAATTACCACTGACTTGGTGGCTTAAAACAACACATATTATTAACTTACTGTTTTGGAGGTCAAAAGCCAGATCTCACAGGGCTGAAGTCAAGGTATTGGCGGACTCATTCCTTTCGGAAGTTCTTCGGGAGAATCTGTGTTCTTGCCGTTTCCAGTTTCTAGAAGCGTCCCCCACCCGCACTCCTTGGCACATGACCCATTCCTGGAATCACATCTCCTACCTCCTCCTTTCACCTTCTTTCCTCCCTTTTATAAGAACCCTTGTGATTACACTGCATCCACTCAATAATCCAGGCTAATCTCCCCATCTCAAAATCATTAACTTAATCACATCTGCAAGTCTGCTTTGCCATGAGGGATAACATTTACAGGTTCCAGGTATGAAGACGTGGAGATTTTTCGCAGGGTCATGATGCAGCCTACATATGGTTGAGTAGGTTGTAGACTGCACAGAGGCAACACAAATCCAGCCTGCAGTTCATCTGCCAAATCATATGTCTTTTTCTTTGCAAAGAGATTCTATCTGGTACCAGGCATGCGCCTAAAGGGATGCATCTGCCCAATAGGGCTGCTTTTTCTAATTTGCACAAAGACTCTATGTAGGCCAGCTGGTGGCCAATTCTGTCATGCCCTCTTTCCCTCTAGTTTCCCAGAGACTCCTTTTAAGCAACCCCTTAGGGTTTTGGCATCTGTTTAAAACCCCAGGACTCCACAGTTAAGACAGTTTCCAGCTGTGCTATGCCACGCTCTGATACTGCATCAAAATGAGTCCCAGGGCACCTGGAGAACAAACTGCTTTCCAACTGTTTAGGTGGTGACCCAGAGGCAAAGGGAGCCCCTGAGATGCAGACTAGCTCTGCCTCAACAGGGAGCCCCAAAGACTCATAAACTCTGCAGCTCCCCACGACTTGAAGTTCTTTCTTCAATCTCCCTGATTCACCGTTTCCCCAAATTTGGATCTCAGAACCCATCATTCATGTACCCCATCACAATTCCCCAGCCCTTTCCTGCCTGAGGCCAGCAGAGGGGCCCAGGAATCCCTGGAATGAGGAGGCATCCTCTCCCATGGTCCCAAGTCCACATCACTGGGTAGTGCACAGCAAGCCACCCCAGATGCAGGAGTACATCGAGTATCACCAGCTTGTTGTCACACCGGGACACCTGTGATGCAGGAGTACATCGAGTATCACCAGCTGTGTCACACCGGGATAGGTGTGGGGTAGAAACCCTAAGGACATCTGGTCCCTTTGCTAACCTAGGCCAGCTCTGCAGATATGTCCCCAGCAATGCAGAACTGTGAGTAACAAGACATGTCCTATTGATAATATGTCCCCCCAAACCACTGACTCATCTCTGTCCTTCTAATGGTGGCACCAAGAGGGCTTCTGCTTTCCCTGTCCTGCCTGCCCCCCCGGCCTCCATAACTGTGATTCATTTGGTGGCCACAAATCTAACAAATCTTCTTGTTCCAAGGTATCTTCAGATTCTGTAACGTGCTGGCCCAGAAAATCTCTGTTCCTGACTTTGAGCCCACTTCCCACTTTGAGCGGGTCAACGTTGATGCTATCTACTTCGGAGTCCCCTGTCCTTCTGCCTTCATTCTTCTAAATGATTCTGCAACTATGAGGCCCATGATGCTGCCCAGAACATGCTGTTCTGTTGTAGCTCGCACATTTAGCTCCTGGTACTTTTCCCCACTGACATACACTGGCCCAGCTCCCATCAAAACCTATCCTATCTCAGTATCTCCAAGGCTCACTCACAGTGGCTGCCACCAAGACTGCAGGACACCTTTCTAAGGAGATAACCAACACTTGACCTCTCTCAGCCACCGGAAGGGCAAGGGCTGAAGGTAGGGGTCCCCACTGAGCCAGCAATCTCTCCTGCTCTTTTTCTCCTGAAGTGAGAATCCACATCTTGCCCATTTCATTAAAAAAGTAATAAACGCCTTTCAAGTTTTTTTTACTTTTTCTTCTTTGAGGAATCAAAAGGTTCATTTCTGAAATCAGATGCATGTAACAGGCTTTTTAAATTACCCTGCAAATGAGTTTCCTCTCCAGCAGAGCAACAGAGACCTAACGAACCTGCTAAGTGGTGCCCTGGCTGGTGCTAAATTGATTCAAAGGCTGAGGTATGTGACTGTGTCAGGAGAGGCGGGGGCCTGGGGCTGTCTGGCTATAGGAGTGTACAGAGAAAATGCCAGCACCCTGTCTCTCCCTGATCCCTGTTCTGGGTGTAACAGACCAGGGAGCTGGCAGCTGCTATGGCGCTTACAGCCTGGGGAGAGGCAGAACCTTCTCTTGGAGAAGAGAGGGTGTGGCAGCTCTCTTCAGGCCTCCAGAGGTCCAGCCAGCCATAGGCTGAAGCATTCTGAAGAAGTCTCTCATAGAGGAAGTTATTTAAGCCCAGGGGCATGGCCTCAGGGTGTGTGGCAGACAGGCCAGCTCTCTGTTCTCACCATGACCACCCTCACACTGTCCATTCTTAATGTTTTTTTATTTTTTTGAGACGAAGTTTCACTCTTATCGCCCAGGCTGGAGTTGAGATCCCAGTGGCGGGATCTCAGCTCACTGCAACCTCTACCTCCTGGGTTCAAGCAATTATTCTGCCTCAGCCTCCTGAGTACCTGGGAGTATAGGCATGTGCCACTACACCCAGCCATTTTTTTTTTTTCACCATGTTGGCCAGGCTAGTCTCGAACTCCTGACCTTGGGTGGTCTGCCCATCTCAGCCTCCCAAAGTGCTGGGATTACAGGTGTGAGCCACTGCACCCAGCACACTGTCCATTCTTGAGATGGGCAAGTAGGCAATGTGAACTGCCCAGGCCTTGGGTTTCTTTTATCTTCTGTGTTTTTTTTTTTTTTCTATCTTCTCTTTTCTAAATGCATTGTAAATGCATCCAACAAATGGCTAGTGTCCAGAATCTACAAGGAACATAAACAGCTCAACAAGGAAAAAACAAATAACCCCATTAAAAAGTGAGCAAGGGACGTGAACAGACATTTTTCAAAAGAAGACAAACGAGTAGCCAAAAAACATTTGAAACAATGCTCAACATCACTAATCATCAGAGGAATACGATTAAAACCACAATAAGATACCATCTCCTATCAGTCAGAATGGCTATTAGTAAAAGCCATAAAACAACAGATGTTGGAAAAAATGCAGAGAAAAGGGAATGCTCATACATCATTGGTGGGAATGTAAATTAGTACAACCTCTATGGAAACCAGTACGGAGATTTCTCACAGAAGTGAAAATAGAAATATTCTTCAGTCCTATAATCCCACTACTGGGTAACTACCCAAGGAAAATAAATTTTATCAAAAAGACACCTATAGTCATATGTTCATCACAGCACCATTCACAATAGCAAAGTCATGGAATCAACCTAAGTGTCTACCAATAGATGTTTGGATAAAGAAAATGTGAGATCTAGACATGTATCTCATATATATCTTGCATTTTTGTTGTAGTAGTATTCCATGGTCTGTGTGTGTGTGTGTTGTGTGTGTGTGTACATATATATACACAACATATATATATATATTTTGTGTGTGTGTATATATATTTATATATAACACACACAGACACACACACACATCATGGAATACTACTCAGCCATGAAAAAGAATGAAATCATCTTTTGCAGCAGCATGGATGGAACTGAAGGCTATTGCCCTAAGTAAAATGACCCAGAAACAAAAAGTCAAGAACCACATTTTCTCTCTTACAAGTGGGAGCTAAACAATGGGTACACACAGACATACAGAGTGGAATTATAGACATTGGAGACTGCAAAAGGTGGGGAGGTGGGAGGGAGCTGAAGGATGAAATACTACCTATTGGGTACAATGTACACTAGTTGGGTGATAGGTACACTAGCAGCCCAGACTTCACCACTATGCAATATATTCAGGTAACACACAACTGCATGTGTACCCCCACATCTATAAAAAATTTTTAAAAATTAAATAAAAAAGTTTAAATATGCATTATGAGCATTATCCACCATAGCCAAGAGTGGAAACAACTCAAATGACTATCAACTGATGAATGGATAAGCAAAATGTAGACTGTGGACTATCCACACTGTGGAATATTATTAAGCCACAGAAAAAACAATGAAGTACTGATGCATGCTAAAATGTAGATGAATCTCAAAATATCACATTAAGTGAAAGAAGGCAGTCACAAAGGATCATATACCATATGATTCCACTTGTATCGAAGTGTCCAGAATCAGCAAATCTATGGAGATAGAAAGTAGCTTAGTGCTTGTCTAGGGCCCAGGGGTATGGAGTTTGGGGGATGACAGATAAAAGGTAGGGCTTCCTTTTTAAGTGATGAAAATGTTCTAAAATTCTAGTGACAATTAACTCTGTGAATATACTAAAACCCAATGAGTTATGTAATGAATTGCATTGCATGTGAATTATATTCAGTAAAGCTGGTTTTTAAGTATGCATTGTAAGCAGGGGGTGGAGGGTGGGATTTGTAGCACAGACATGACCTTCAATTCAGAAGGATGAGAGTTCAAATCCCAGTTTCAAATCCCTGGGCCCCTGGGCTCACAGGACCTCCTCTACGAAAGACTTCTGCAGAATGCTTTGGCCCAGGGCTGGCTGGACCTCTGGAGGCCTGAGAGAGCTACCACACCCTCTGTTCTCCAAGGCAAAGTTCTCCCTCTCCCCAGGCTGCAGGCTCCATGGCAGCTGCCAGCTGCTTTGTCTGTCCCACCCAGGGTACCAAGACTTCCACACTGAATAGCCTTGGGCAAATCATTTAACCCTTCTTGGCTTCTATTGACTCAGTTGGAATGTTGGGTGAATACTGTTCACCTCAAAAGGTGGGTGTCTTAGTCCGTTTGCTGGATAATTTAACAAGAAAAGAGGTTTATTTTGCTCACAGTTCTGCAGGCTGCACAAGAAGCATGGTGCCAGCATCTGCTTCTGGTGAGGACCTCAGGAAGTTTCCACTCATGGTGGAAGGTAAAGGGGGCCAGCGTATCACATGATGAGAAATGGAGCAAGACAGAGAGGAGGGAAGTGCCAGAGTCCTTTTAAGAATCAGTCATCATGGGAATTAAGAGTGAGAACTCATTCACTCCTGAGAAAATGGCACCAAGACATTCATGAGGGATCCAACCTCATGACCCAAACACCTCCCACCAGACCTTACCTCCAACATTGGGGATCACATTTTCACATGAGATTTGGAGGGGACAAATATCCAAACTGTTCAACTGGTATAACAAAAGACCATAGACTGGGTAATTTATAAAGAACAGAAATTTATTTCTCACAGTTCTAGATGCTGGGAAGTCCAACATCAAGACAGCGGTTGGTTTGATGTCTGGAGGAGGTCCATCGCTCATAGATGGGGCCATCCAGGTGTCCTTACATAGAGGAAGGGATGGAAAGGCGACAAACTCTGAGTCCTCACATGGCAGAAGAGCAGAAGAATAAGAGAAGTAAAGGGCATTAATCTGCTCATAAGAGTGGGAGTCCTCATGACTTAATCACTTCCCAAAAAGTCCCCACCTCTCAATACCACCACAATGGAGGTTCAGTTTCAACATGAATTTTGGAGGGAACACACGATCAAACCAGAGCAGTGGGTATTAAGTAAGATATGCATAAAACCCCTAGTTCAGGCTCTAACACAAAGCACAAACTGGACATAATGATAGCTGTTATTACATTAGATAGAAAAGTTGACTTTGAGACAGAATATCTAGGTTCTAATCCCAACCCTACATGATGTCACTGCATGACCCTGGAAGCTCTTAGACTCCCTAAGCCTCAGTGGCACTGGTAGTAAGATGGGATGAGTGGCCTGACTTCACAGGGTTGAAAAGGTCGGAAGGTAACAGGTGTGGAAGTCCTGTATGTTAGGAGCCCAGTACAAGTTTGTTGATTAATGATTGAATGGTGGATCCATCCATTAATGGATGGATGGGTGGATGGATGGATGGATGAATGGACAATGAGTGTGAGACATCCTTTGAGGAACAAGCCCCAAAGGATAAGGACCCCATTTCTGCAGAGGCTAGGAGTATGATACCCCAGAAGGCAACAGATCTCCTTCAGGAAGACCAGTCACTCTTTTCTGATTCCAGCTGTTTTTGTTTTTTGCTTTATTATTATTTTTTCTCTTTGTTTTGTTGCTTCTTGTACTGCCTCTTTCCTTGCCTGTTTTAGGTGAGTAAAAACCTCATTCAAACACACACACACACACACACTCCTTCGGGTTATCAGGAAGACAAACTCATAATTTTTGCCTTGCTGGTCAGCATTCTCAGTGCAAGGGTTCCAGTCCCCAAGAATAGGCTGGGGCCCAGAGTCACTGCAGGGCAAAGATGAGAAGCTGTTTCATCCAGGACATTTCTGGGACACAGCACACTCAATTTTCCTCTTGAAAAGTAGGAATGCTATGTGTCTCTCATGGTCTCCCTGAGGAATAGACCCACCCCTTAGACCCACCAAGTGCCAGACGCTCTTATGCCTGTGTTTGTACCCTTCCCAACCTGTCCTCGAGCCACTAACCATCCTCTGTGGAGGCCCCCTGGTTCCCCTGCCTCATCCACTTACTTGGACAGAGTAGGAGCTGACCATCTCCCTCTGCCTAGAGATTCACAAGAAAAGAAGGGAAGAGGAGGGTTCTAGGGACCCTTGAAAAGGCCACAGCATATTCCTATGTTCCTCTTGAACATCAACTCCAAGTCTAAGGGGCAAGTGAGTTCTTTATATGAGCCTTGGCCTTCTTGTTATTTGGGGTTAGCAAGGTGGTTACAACAATCATGAACAGCATGACTGTGCTAAGGGAAAGCCAAGTTCAAGCTCTTTCAGGAAAACTGGAGCCAAGTTCCTTACGTTGCAAAGGGGATATCCAAGTGAGGTGCAATCAAAGATAGAATGCAATGAAACTGTTTACCAAGCAGCGACCTGTCCATTGTCATAATTGGTGATTCCCACCAGGCTTGCCAGGTAAGCAGGTATGTACAAGGTATGTACAACCACCCCGATTTCGCAGAGGAAGACTTCAGGTCACAGGTCACACTGCCTGAAATCAGCAGAGCTGCCTGTGCTCAAAGACCGGGGACTTCTTTACTCCTGTCTCCTGAAGCCCTACCTACTACAACTGTGTGCAAAACACATTCATTACCCGAATGCTGGGAATGGCTGTAAAGGAACTGCAAATTGGAGTTTCTTTGTGTTTGGCATTAATGATTTCTTCCCCAGTGGGTGCTGAAGGAGGTCGCTAGTTGCTCAGCTTGGTGAATATAATCCCCATGCCAAAAGATGAACAGAAGCTGAGGGGGCAGCTATGTTTGGGTGAGATCCAGTTCCAAGGCTCCTCTGGGAAGGGAGAAAACAGGCAAGGGGCTGCAGAACATGTGGGGGCAGTTCTGCATTTCTCTGGAAACTCCCCAACCCTGAGGCCCCCACACATACAGGATCCCAAGGAACAAGCCTCAAAGGATAAGGACCCCATTTCTGCAGAGGCTAGGAGTACGATACCCCAGAAGGCAACAGATCTCCTTCAGGAAGACCAGTCACTCTTTTCTGATTCCAGCTGTTTTTGTTTTTTGCTTTATCATTTTTTTTTCTCTTTGTTTTGTTGCTTCTTGTACTGCCTCTTTCCTTACCTGTTTTAGGTGAGTAAGGGTCCTCCTGCCACTTGCCTCCCCAAATCCACACCCAGTGCAAAGCATGCTGCAGACAGGAGAGGTGCCAAGGACCAACACAGCCCTGGATAGACATGGTCTCTGGTCTCCTGGACTTGACATTTTACTGAAAGAGACATACAACAAACAAGTTGGTGACCAAAAAATACAAATGAAAAATCTAAACTCCGTAAAAGATCTGAAGAGGTTCATTCTAAGCCAAATGGCCCATGACACAGCTTCAGGAAGTCTTGAGAACATGTGCCCAAGGTAGTTGGGTTACAGCTTGGTTTTATGCATTTTAGGGAGACAGAAGTTAGAGCCAAAGACATAAATCAATGCATGGAAGGTATACACTAGTTCACTGAGAAAGGTGGGGCATCTCAAGGGGTAGGAGGAGCTTACAGGTCATAGGTGGATTCAAAGATGTTCTGATGGGCAATTGGTTGAAAGAGTTAAGCTTTGCCTGAAGAGTTGAAGTCAGGAGAAAGGAAAGGAGAGTTGTGGAAGCTGAGGTTCTTGTTATGTAGACGAAGACTCTGAGTAGCAGGCTTCAGAGAAAATTGATGGTAACTGTATCTTATCAGACCTTAAAAGGCGTCAGACGCTTAGTTAAATCTCTCCTGGATCAGGAATAGACCCAGGAAGGGAAGGGCGTTCTCTACAGAGTGCAAATTTTCCCCCTCAAGAGACAGCTTTGCGGGGCCATTCCAAAATATGTCAGACAAATATATTTGGGGGTAAAATAGTTTGATTTCCTTCAGGGCCTGCTATGTATCATGTGACGCTGTACCAGGGTCAGGTTGGAGTTGGGTACCTTAGTCTTTTTTTTTTCTGTCTTACGGTCTCTATTTTAATGTTAATGTTGGTCAGTTGTGCCTAAACTCCAAAATGGAAGGGGTAGACTGAGGTGTGTCCAACCTCCCTTCCCATCACGGCCTGAACTAGGTTTTCAGATTTTCTTTGGGGCCCCTCTGTCCAAGATTCAGGGAGTGAGGTCCATTCAGTCATTTGGGGAGCTTAGGATTTGATTTTTGGTTTACAAAGTCCACCAATAGTTACATATCATAATTCTAGTAGGGATAAGAATCACAGAGGAAGGAAAAGCAGGGCAGTGGGAGAGGGTGACCAGAAGCTAGAGATCCTCTTTGAAAGAGCCAATCATGAGATGGAAGGAAGAGCATCCAAGGGTGGGGAACAGCCAGTGCGAAGTGCTGGAGATGGGAACAAGGCTGGCATGCTTGAGAAAGAGGGGAAGGCCAATGGTACTGGAGCTTGGAAAGCCACCCGAGTGACCATGAGGAGAGGAAGGGGTGACCAAAGGGCACATCACTCAGGGCCTTCATACCAAGCATGGAGCTGGGATTTCACCCCCCAGGGTTATGGGTGGCCCTTGGAAGGGGTCTGCACACAAGAGTGATGCGACCTGATGCATGTTTCAGAAAGGTCACTTGAGCTATTGTGCAGATGGTCAGGATGAGAGAGGAGAACGTGGAAGTAGAGAATGATCCGGAGCCTCTGCAACTATCTGGATGAGATGGTGGTGGCTAGGGTGCTGGGGCAGAAGAGGAGAAGTGATCAGATTCAGGGTTTATTCAAAGGTGGTGCTGCTGGGACTTGAGGATGGCTGGAGTCTAGGGTGTGAACACAGGAAAGGATTCAAGGAGTGGTCATGGAGGGTTTTCAGCTTGAGCAAAGGGGGCTGTGTTTTGAAATGGGAAGACTTGGGGAGGCAGAGGCTGGGCCAGGGTGAGACTGGGTGGGAGAAACAGAACATTTTGGATATGATAAATTTGAGACCGTGAATCTGCAGTGTCAGGCTGTAGTCAAGGCTGAGCGAGTGTAACTAACTAAGAACGTTTTCCTCCACAACTTCCTCACTCCAGACCCAGCCAGGGGCAATTCTGCTTCACAAACATGGTTGTGCATATTTACCTTAATCCTGGGATCTGGGACACCAGGACCAGCTTTGACACCAATATGCAGGATCTCCTCAACAAAAGGTCCCTGACTTACAACAAGCCTGATGGGTCTAGAAGCTGATGCTCCACACAGAATCATGGCCATCCTGCCATGACTGCCTGTCTTCCTTGGGCCATCTCTCAGATGTACATGTAACTTGGCAAACATAATTATTCAGAACTTCCTCTGGGCTAGACTATGGGCTAGGCAATGGAGGTTGGAAGATGAATTTAACAGTCTCATGGTAGGGGTGGGGAGATAGACTTAAATAATATAGCAGAGGCTGGGTGCGGTGACTCATGCCTGTAATCCCAACACTTTGGGAGGCTGAGGTGGACAGATCATTTGAGGTCAGGAGTTCGAGACCAGCCTGGCCGACATGGGAAAACCCCATCTCTACTAAAAACATAAAAAGTAGCCTGGTGTGGTGGCCTGCACCTGTAGTACCAGCTACTCAGGAGGTTGAGGCATGAGAATCGCTTGAACCTGAGAAGCAGACATTGCAGTGAGCCGAGATCATGCCACTGCACTCCAGCCTGTGCAACAGAGTGAGATTCTGTCTCAAAATAATAATAGTAATAATATAGCGGAGAGGAAAACATGCTAACTAGAAGTCCAACCACGGTGCAGAGGGAGTGCACAGGGAGAATAGTTCATTTTTTCCCGAAAGGATCCAGGAAACGTCACCCAGGAAGTGTTATTTGAGCTGCCCTTGAAGGATGATGAAGTGGGTGAGGGCATTCCTGTTCAATGGGACCGCAAAGGAAAGAAACAAGGTTGCGAAAGCACGTGGCCAGCGTGTGAAGCCCGAGCGCCTGGAGAAACGTGGAAGATGGGGTTGCGTGGCTCAGCGCATTTTGCAGAAAAGGCAGCACTAGTATATATCCTATCCTCTTTGCTGTTCTCAGGATATGATATTGACTTCTCCATCAAGAGGCGGAAGTCTACGTTCCCTCTCCTTGAACCTAGGCAGACTTTTGGAACTGCTTTAGCCAGTGGAATATGGCAGAAGTGGTGATGCCAGTACCAGGAAGTATAGGACTTCTCAGTTCTTTGTCATCTTGGGAGAAAGATTTTGGACAAAACCACTAATTTAGCCAAAAAAGAGAATTTATTGAAGTGAAATAAGGAGCAGAGAATTATTTAAAGGGAAGTACGCTGCAGAGATGAGGTAGAGTAGGCTACAGATGGCAGTAAGCCAGCAGCAGCTTGAGAGTTCTGTGTTGGGTTTGTTGTTGTTGTTTTTTGAGACGGAATTTCGCTCTTGTCACCCAGGCTGGAGTGCAGTGGTGTGATCTCGGCTCACTGCAATCTCCACCTCCTGGGTTCAAGCGATTCTCCTGCCTCAGCCTCCTAAGTAGCTGGGATTACAGGTGCCTGCCACCACGCCCAGCTAATTTTGTATTTTTAGTTGGCCAGGCTGGTCTTGAATTCTTGACCTCAGGTGATCCGCCCCCTTGGCCTCCCAAAGTGCTGGGATTACAGGCGTGAGCCACCGTGCCTGGCCTCTGTGTTGGGTTTTGATGATATCGGCCTCTGTTTTGAAGTTCCTGCCTCTGTCCTAAGTCTCTCCTTTTTTTCTTTGTCTAGTTTTTTTGGCTCCTCCCTTAGGTCTCTGCCTAATTCCCGCCCTAGGTTTGTAGGACCCTTCCTGATTATTAGTGCTGGATACAAATCCTACCTAATGGCTGTGTAATTTATTTGGGGATTTCGTTTTGTTTTTTGAGACAGGGTCTTGCTTTGTTGCCCAGCCTGGAGTGCAGTGGCACAATTATGACTCTCTGCATCCTTGACTTCCTGGGCTCAAGTGTTTGTCCCACTTCAGCCTCCTGAGTAGCTGAAATTACAGGCGTGTGCCATGATGCCCAGTTAATTTTTGTAGTTTTTGTAGAGATGGGGGGAGTCTCTCTATTTTGCCCAGGCTGGTCGCAAACCCCTAGGCTCAAGTGATCTCCCGCCTCGGACTCCCAAAGTGCTGGGATTACAGGCATGAGCCACTGTGCTGTTTATTATTGTCACCCCAGGAAGGCCGTATAGTGATTAAATCTGTACTTATTATGCCTGCATATATTTTAGGAATTTTTCCTTTTCCTCTTTATTAGTATGTAGCTATGTTTTGACGGGGTAACTGTAAAGTGAGTGATTATTGAGCATCTTGAGAAGAAATTCTTTTTGCTTAGTTATTTTTCTTCCTCTCTGTTTATATAGAGCATTCAGGTTTTGGGTAGTCCCTGGAGTATAAGACTTTCCAGACCTCTCTTTTTTTACCTCTAAACATTTTCTCTTTTTTTTTTGTTTGTTTGTTTTTGAGATGAAGTCTCACTCTGTCACCCAGACTGGAGTGTAATGGTACGATCTCAGCTCACTGCAACCTCCGCCTCCCAGGTTCAAGTGATTCTCCTGCCTCAGCCTCCCGAGTAGCTGGGATTACAGGCACCCGCCACCATGCCTGGCTAATTTTTATATTTTTAATAGAGATGGGGTTTCACTATGTTGGCCACGCTGGTCTCCAGCTCCTGACCTCAAATGATCCACTCACCTCAGCCTCCCAAAGTGCTGGGATTATAGGTGTAAACTACTATGCCTGGCCGCTGCCTTCTTCTTCTTTTTTTTTTTTAATTTAACTTTCATTTTATGTTCAGGGGGAACAGGTGCAGGTTTGTTATAAGTTAACTTGTGTCATGGGGGCTTGTTGTACAGATTATTTCATCACCCAGGTATTAAGCCTAGTATCCATTAGTTATGTTTCCTGATCCTCTTCCTTCTTCCACCCTCCACCCTCCCACAGGCCCCAGTGTCTATGGTTTCCCTCTTTGTGTCCATGTGTTCTCATCATTTAGCTTCCACTTATAAATGAAAACATGTGGTATTTGGTTTTCTGTGTTAATTCACTGAAGATAATGGCCTGCAGTTCCATCTATGTCCCTGCAAAGAATATGATCTCACTCTTTTTTAATGGCTGCATAGTATTCCATGGTGTACATGTACCACATTTTCTTTATCCAGTCTATCATTGATGGGCATTTATGTTGATTCCATGTCTTTGCTATTGTGAATGGTGCTGCAGTGAACATATGCATGTATGTGCCTTCATAATAGAACTATATTCTTTTGGGTATATACCCAGTAATGTCCCCACTCTTGCTCATGTCTAGCTATCTGTCTACTCTAACAAGGTGAGACTTCCAAGGCTAAATCATGAAAGACATTACAGCTTCTGCTTAGCCTTTTGGATCATTTATTCTGGAGGAAGCTCACTGCCATACCATGAGGATGCTCAAGCAGCTCTGTGGAGAGAAACTGAGATCCCCTCAGGCAACAGTCAGCACCAACTCTGCAGCCATGTGAGTGGGCCACCTTGAAACCAGCCACCATCAAGTGTCCAGAAAACTCCAAAAATCATCAAGTTGTAGCTGACCTCTGAGGGCAAAGGGAAAGACCCCAAGCAAGGATGACTCTACCGAGCTGTTTTCTGAACTCCTCACCCACACAATCTAGATGCATCACAAATGCCATTGTTTTAAGTCACTAAGTTTTGGGGTGGCTGGTTTTGTAGACATAGTAACTGGAACAGCATGAAAGGATTATAGAGGTCCCTGAATGTCATGCTAATTATTTATTATAAATTATTATTAATAATTATAAAGTAGTAGTATTTATAAAACTCAGCATTGAGTGATTTTCTGGGTGGAGAACTGTGATTCCACCTATATTTCTTAGAGAGGCTGTTCTGACAGTTTGAAAGATGAAATGAGAAGTAAAGAGGAAAGAATGGAAAGGAGCATTCAGTGAGGAAAGCAAAGCTGGTGTAAGACTCCAAGGAGGACTAGGTGCAGTGGCTCACACCTGTAATCTCAGAGCTTTGGGAGGCCAAGGCAGGAGGATCACTTGAGGCCAGGAGTTTAAGACCAACCTGGGCAACATAGCAAGACCCCATCTCTGTTAAAAAAATAAATAAAAATTAGCTGGATGTGGTGATGCCTACCTGTAGTTCCAGCTACTTGGGAGGCTGAGGCAGGAGGATTGCTTGAAGCCAGGAGTTCAAAACCAGCTTGAACAATGCAGTGAGACCCTGTCTCTAAAAAAAAACAAAAAGGCCGGGCGCGGTGGCTCACGCCTGTAATCCCAGCACTTTGGGAGGCCGAGGCAGGCGGATCACGAGGTCAGGAGATCAAGATCATCCTGGTGAACATGGTGAAACCCCGTCTCTACTAAAAATACAAAAAATTAGCCGGGCGTGATGGCGGGCGCCTGTAGTCCCAGCTACTCGGGAGGCTGAGGCAGGAGAATGGCATGAACCTGGGAGGTGGAGCTTGCAGTGAGCCAAGATCGCGCCACTGCACTCCAGCCTAGGCAACAGAGCAAGACTCCATCTCAAAAAAAAAAAATTTTTTTTTTTTTTTTTAATTAGCGAGACGTGTTGGTGAGCATCTGCAGTTCTAACTACTCAGGAAGCTGAGGTGGGAGGATTGCTTGAGCCCCAGAGGCTGCAGTGAGCTATGATCACACCACTGCACTTCCGCCTAGGTGACAGAGCAAGACCCTGTCTCAAAAAATGGAAATAAAAAAGAGCAACTCCCGGGAGGAGATGAACGTTTATGCTAGGTAGTTAGGCATGGTGGCTCATATCTGTAATCCCAGCACTTTGGGAGGCTGAGGTGGGCAGATCACCTGAGGTCAGGAGTTCGAGACCAGCCTGGCCAACATGGCAAAACCCTGTCTCGACTAAAAATACAAAAATTAGGCAGGCGTGGTGGCGCATGCCTGTAATCCCAGCTACTAGGGAGGCTGAGGCAGGAGAATTGCTTGAACCCCGGGAGGCAGAGGTTGCAGTGTGCCGAGATCATGCCATTGCACTCCAGCCTGGGCGACAAGAGTGAAACTCCATCTCAAACAAATAAATAATAAAAAAGAAAGTTTATGCTAGGCATGAGAAAAGAAAAAGGCAAAGACATTTGGGGTGGGGTAGGGGTGAATTGACTATCATGGGAGTTGTACTTTTGGCTTTACAAGAAGAGGAAGAGAAAACTGAGTCAGCACAATCAGTCCCCTTGCCATGTGTATTAGGCCAGTCTTGCATTGCTATAAAGAAATAGCTGAGACTGGGTAATTTATCAAGAACAGTGGTTTAATTGGCTCATGGCTCTGCAGGTGTTACAGGAAGCAGAGTGCTGACATCTACTCAGCTTCTAGGGAGGCCTCTGGAAGCTTCCAATCATGGAGGAAGGCAAAGAGGGAGCAAGCACATCACAAGCCAGAGCCTGAGCAAGAAAGAGAGAGAGAGTAGAGGGGAGATGACATGCTCTTTTAAACGACCAGTTCTTGTGTGAACTCAGAGCGAGAGCTCACTTATCACCAAGGGGATGGTCCAAGCCATTCATGAGGAATCTGTCCCCATGATTCAGTCACCTTCCACCGGGCCCAACCTCCAATACTGGGGATTACAATTTAACATGAGGTTTGGGCAGGGATAAATATCCAAACTATATCATTGTATGATGCCCTGTACTGCCTGAGGACTCATCAGAGAGTCACCACTAGTAAGAAGGCCTTCACCAGCTGTACCCCTTGAACTTTGTCTTCTCAGCCTTCAGGACTGTAAGAAATTCCTTTTCTTTGAAAATTACCCAGTTTCAAGTATTCTGTTATTAGGCTGGGCATGGTGGCTCACGCCTGTAATCCCAGCATTTTGGGAGGCCGAGGCAGGTGGATCACCTGAGGTCAAGAGTTCAAGACCAGCCTGGCCAGCATGGTGAAACCCTGTCTCTACTAAAAATACGAAATTAGCTGGGCATGGTGGTGCATGCCTGTAATCCCAGCTACTCAGGAGGCTGAGATGGGAGAATCACTTAAAACTGGGAGGCAGAGGTTGCAGTGAACCGAGGTTGCACCATTGCACTCCAGCCTAGGGGGAAAAAACAAAACTCCGTCTCAAAAATATATACATATTCTGTTATTTGTTGCTGCAAAAGTGACTGTGGTTTTTGCCGTTACTTTTAATTACTTTTGCACCAACCTCATATAAGCAACAGAAAATAGACTGAGACACTAGGCCTAGCCAGGTTTCCTCCTGGCTCTTTACCCTGTGTCCTCCTGGGGCATGTGCTCCCCACCAAGCCTTGTGACTCTCCATTGGCCATTGGATCAGCCACCCCAGCCTCCCTGAGTCTGAGGTATGAGTCAGCATAGCTGGCCCACTTTGACTTCCTAGGTTTTCTCTGTAATCCTCTTTCCCCAAATGCTTCCAACCTTTCAACAAGTCCTCTTAGGTCTACCTCCAGAATACAGGGACCTCTCTCTCCATCTTCACTAAGACTCCAAGCAGCCATCATATCATACCTAGAAAACTACTGCCTTGTCCTAACTGATCTCCTCGTTTTCTGCTTTGTTCTCTTTAATAGAAACCAGGCCAGGCATGGTGGCTCACGCCCGTAATACCAGCCCTTTGGGAGGCCGAGGTGGGCAGTCACCTGAAGTCAGGAGTTCGAGACTAGCCCAGCCAATGTAGTGAAACCCTGTCTTTACTGAAAATACAAACATTAGCTAGGCATGGTGGCGGGCACCTGTAGTCTCAGCTACTCAGGAGGCTGAGGCGAGAGAATCATTTGAACTTGGGAGGCAGAGGTTGCAGTGAGCCAAGATCAGGTCACTGCACTCCAGCCTGGGTGAAAGAGTGAAACTCAGTTTCAAAAAAAAAAATAAAAAGAAAAGAAAGAAAGAAAAAGAAACCAGACTATGCCACCCCTGTGCTTAAAATTCTCCCAAATGGGCTTAAAACGAAACTCCACCCCAAGACTCTGAGCCCATCCATCTGCCCCATTTCTCTCTCTTCTTCCTTGACACTCTCCTAGTTGACCACTCTGTCCTGCCCAGACACGGCCTCTTTCTCATCTTCAAATGGGCCAAGTTCCCTCCTACCTCAGAACCATTGCACGTTCTCTTCATGTGGAGCCTCCTTCCCCAAAGCTGGAGCCTTGGAAGGGATCCAATAAAAGCCCTTCTCTTCTCAACTTGAGTCTGAGCAAATGGAGAAACAAGACCCACCAAAATGGCAAAAGAAGCTCATTACTCCCTTTCATGAGTCATGAAGGCCAGGTTGGAAGAGTGGAGCTCGAGGTAAACACTGAATAGCCCTGAATCTTGCACCCCAGAACCAGTGCGACCTCTCCAGCCAGACCTGAGCCCAATCACACAGCATAGGCCAGTCTCACCGAAATGAGACTCAGAGCAGAGGAGAAGTCCTGCACCCCAAAAGCAGCTTGCTCCCAAGGGGGAGAGTTGAAGGTATCTTGTGTATTCTCCTGAACTCTACCAATCAGGTCAGTAGGTCTCCCTGCCCTGGGTATAGTGAAGAAAGGGATGGGGAGACACCAGGTGTGTGATGGCACTGTGCTACTTAGAGAAAGTGCATCCCCCAGTAATCAAGGGCTCCAAATGCCCACTTCATTCTCATCTCTCAGATCTGAGAGGCCTTTGCTGATGCACTCTCTATAAAAAAACACCCTCTGACCCACATACACACATACACACACTTGGTCTCTCTTTCATCTTCACTCCCCGAAGCTATGTCTTTGTATCCCACTGATGATTAGCCATTGCCACTAGAACATAAGCTCTAGAAGGTCAGTGGCCCATCCTCTTGTTCACGGCTGCACCTCTGGCGCCTAGAACAGCACCTGGCACATCACTGAGGATCTTTTAATGAATTGAATAGACAAGAGTAGCAATCCCTGAGCCTAAATCCCGGGTTGTGGCCTGGAGCTGGGAGCTTCAGTCCATTCAGGAAGGAGGCTGCTCCCAGAGCCAGGTCGAGTGGCCGCTTCCATGTAAGCACAAGGGGAGGCCTGCTGAGGGTGTGTCTTCGCTATTAATCTTGAAGCATCAAGCCCCTACTTACAGAGCGTGAATACTATTTTAAGAGACAATTTGCGACTAGCTACCATGACAACAATGTCTCACCTATTTCCTTTGCTCGGAGACTCAGAGCACTAAAAATGCTGTGCAATGTAATTGATTTTTTCAGTGTGGGGCCTGAGCTTTGTGGGAAATATTATGTCCTAAATGAAAAGGAACAGTGAGATAAGCCATCACCCTTGCTTCTACTCCCAGAAAAAAAGCTGGTTCTTCCTGCCTGCTGCCAATACACAGGGGGTTTTAACGGTGGGGAATTTGTCACCCAAGCTCACCCTCAAATGCTAGTTCTTTAACACTGAATAAGGAACAGGGGGCAGGGAGGAAAGTCATCCAACTACGTGGCCACCACCCTTTCAGGCCATAGGGTGGGACTGTCTGAGAGTGACTCACAGGTCACCAGCCCCCGTCCCAAGTTGGGGCTCCAGGGGGCCTCCCCAGGCTCACTCTTCCAAAGGTGGTCATTGTAGTTGATCCCGTTCCACTTGTGCATGCTGGGCAGTCTGCTCCGTGCAAGAAGCGGGGACAGGCGTCACAAGACAACATCTGTACCCCACCTCCCAGGGATCAGGGGAATGAGGGTAACTCTGTGGTTCTTTGGAATCAAGGGACCAGGGCGCTCTTTTCACGATAAGGATGGGACAGAGAAAATTCATCTGCAGCTTCAATCCCAGCATCTCAGGTCCCTAAACACATGTCACTCCAGCCCTTCAAATTCTGGCTCTCGTTTTCCATCTGTAGAGAAGGGGAGAGGCTAAAGAATTCTCTTTCATTTCACTCTATTAATAACTAAGCAGCACGGCCTAAAATATTTATGGACACGCACGCCAAATGCATTCTGGGTGGGTCACGGAGATGTGCAAGGCTGCTGCCTCAGCCCTTTGCTGGAGAAGCAACTAAATGGCTTCAGGGGCCTGGAAAGATGAGGGGCGACAAAGGCAGCCTCCGGGTACGTGTGACCTATCAGGGGACCTGCCAGGAAATGAAGGCTTCCTCCAGGTCTCAGAACAGCCTCCTGCTGGTGGAGGAGGTGTGGACAGTGTTTGTTGCTGACTCTGCCCTTGCACTGTATCTGCCTGTCCGCTCTCCAGCACACGGATGTGGTGACTGCCATGTTTCAAGCTACAAGTCTCCTGGTTCTGAATGGGCACCTGCGCTGTAACTTCCAACCAAGCAGCTATTAAATATTTGGGTTGTTTTGAGGGTCCTAAGCTGCAACTGATTTGTGGCTAGAGGAGAGCAAGCTCAAGGTCAGCTTTGCAATGGTGCTCCAGATGACCGAAGCCCCAGATGCCCCAGATGTGGGGGACCACTTGGCTTCTCTGAGCCGCCCTATCCTCACACAGAAAGCAGGAAGATAGAATTAGATTGCCACCTAAGTTTTTTCCAATTCTATGGCTATAGGAGAAACTATTTTAAGCTTTACCTTGAAAGAGAGAGACAGAAAGGAAGGAAGGAAGAAAATGATGGAAATGTAATGAAAAAGTAATGGCAGAATGTTCAATCCCGAATACGAATGTGAATAATAATAAAAACAGTCAGACTTACATTGCACTCATTATGGGCCAGGCACCTTACTAAGCCCTGCAAATGGTCTCGCTCTGTCACTCAGGCTGGAGTGCAGTAGAGTAATCATGGCTCACTGCAACTTCAGCCTCTTGGGCTCAAGTGATCCTCCCACCTCAGCCTCCCTAGTAGCTGGGACCACAGGCACACACCACCATGTCTGGTTAATTTTGGATATTTTTTGTAAAGATGGGGATTCTCCATGTTGCCCAGGCTATAAAGAGCTTTAATAACTTGCTGCAGTATAGCCTCTACAGAGGTAGAGCCACGGTTCAACTCAGGTATTTGGTTCCTAACTTATGCTTTTAATCACAATGTCATACTGTCTAGTTGATGACATTTCACTCAGTCACTCATCTGACAGGTGTACATAAAGTACCTGTCATATGCTGGGCACTGGCCTGGGTGATGTCTTGGAAGCTTCATCAAATACATTGATGAATTTGCACACAAAAGGCTGAACCGACAGTAGAGGGACATATTTCCCCTACAAGTCATCTGCCTCAGGTGTCCCCAAGTCCTCCAGACTGCTGAAGTCAACCTTGTCCTTTAGAACTTCAATAAAAACACTGAGCTTCATCCCTTATATAGCAAGAAGTCTAGGATCTTTCCAATACATCAGAATTCTTTAGTGGAGGGGAAAGTTTACACTTCCAGCTACTTCTTGCTGCAATTCGCTACTTCTGCTGAATTCTCTGTCTCCTTCTTGCCATTCTTCATTTTCCCTTCTCTCCATCTGTATCCACCCAAACATGGGTCAAAGTACAGTTGAAAGAAGAAAGAGCATGTGACCATATGAATGGATGCAGAAAAAATATTCGACTTCATAGCCATATGTGATTCTTAAAAAACAATGACTCTCAGTTAACTAGAAGTAAAAGTTCCTCAAGCTGATACAGGCTATCTATAAAAAAAAAAAAAAAAACCAACAAGCTCACCTCACATCTAATGGGAAAAAAGTTAATGTTTTGCCACTTAAAATTAGGAGCAAAGCAAGGATGTTCACTCTTACCATTCTATTCAGGATCACACTGGAAATTAAAATCAGTAAAGTAATGCAAGAAAAAGAAACAGAAGGCATACAGATTGGAAAAGAAGAACTAAAACTGTCCTTATTCATAGACAACATGACTATCTACATAGAAAATCTCAAGGGATCCATAAAAATAACTCCTAAAACTAGTAAGTTCAGTAAGGTTGTAGGATACAAAATCAACCACAACATCAATTATCTTTCTCCATAACAGCAATCAGCATTTGGAAACCAGAATTTTAAAACTAATAGTTAAAGCAACTCTAAAAAAATGTAATGCTCAAGTGTAAATCTAACAAAACACATACAGCACCTGTTGCTGAAAACCATAAAATACTGATGAAAGAAATCAATGAAGACATAAATAAATGAAAAGACATACCATGTTCATGAGTCAGAAGACTCAACATAGTAGACAGGTCAGTTCTTCCCAAATTAATCTATATACTGCAATGCCAATTCATAAAAATAATATCAATTTATATGTAAATGTATATTAAAAAGTTAAAGACCTAGAATAGCCAAAACTGTTTTTTTTTTTTTTTTTTTTAAAAAGAAGGGTTGCTAGGTGCAACCCAGGTGTAATCCCAGCACTTTGGGAGGCTGAGACGGGAGCATCACTTGGGCCCAGGAATTCAAGACCAGTCTGGGCAACATAGTTGAGAGCCCCATCTATACAAAAAATAAAAATAAATTAGCAGGCATGGTGATGCACACTTGCAGTCCCAGCTATGAGGGAGGCTGAGGTGGGAGGATTGCTTGAGCCTGGGGGGTTGAGGCTGCAGTGAACCATGATCACATCACTGCACTCTAGTCTGGTTGACAGAGCAAGATCCTGCCTCAAAAAATTATATTCAATTCAATTACAAAATAAAAGTGATGTTGGAGGGATCTCACTGCCCAATTCTAAGATGTACTATATCACTACAGTAATTAAGACAGTGTGGTATTGGTGAAGCAACAGACACATAGATCAATAGAAACGAGGGTTCAGAAATAGACCCACACAAATATCCGGTTGACCCTTTTTTCTCAATACTCACAAATTTTACACAAAATGCCAACTGACCTTTGACAAAGAGGTAAAAACAATTCAATGAGGAAGGATAGCTTTTTCAATAAATGATATTAAACAATTAGACATCCATGTGCAAAAGGAACCTCAACCAAAATCTCATACCTTATAAAAAAATTAACTCAAAATAGATGACACATCTCAATATAAAATATAAAACTATAAAACTTTTAGGACACATAAGAGAAAATTTTTAAGACCTGAAGTCGGCAAGGAGTTTCTAGATAGGAAACCAAAAGCACAATCCATGGGAAAAAAAAAGTAATAAACTGGACTTTATCAAAATCACTTATTTTTATTTTTTTCAGACAGGGTCTCGCTCTGTCACCCAGGCTAGAGTCCAGTGGTACAATGACGGCTCACTGCAGCCTCAACCTCCCGGCTCATATCATCCTCCTTCCTTAGCAGGGCTACTGTAGCTGGGACTACAGGTGTTCACCACCATACCCAGCTAATTTTTGTATTTTTTATAGAGACAGGATTTCACCATGTTGCCCAGGTTGGTCTCCAACTCCTAGCCTCAAGCAATCCTCCCGCCCAAACATCAGCCACCACACTTGGCCTGGACATCATCAAACTTATTGAGAAAATTAAATGATAAGCTACAGACTGGAATAACATATCTGCAAATCACATATTCAACAAATGGCTTGTACACAAAACATACAAAGAATCCTCAAAACTCAATACTAAGAAACTAACAGCCCAATTAAAAATAGACGAGGGTCTTTGAACAGACCTTTCATCAAAGAGGACACAGAGAAGTCAAATAAGCTCTTGAAAAAATACTCACCATTATGATTATTAGGGAAATACAAGTTAAAACCGTGATGAGATATACCTTCTAGAATGGCTATAAAGAAAAAAGACCGGCCGGGCGCGGTGGCTCAAGCCTGTAATCCCAGCACTTTGGGAGGCCGAGACGGGCGGATCACGAGGTCAGGAGATCGGGACCATCCTGGCTAACACGGTGAAACCCCGTCTCTACTAAAAAATACACAAAAAAAAAATCTAGCCGGGCGAGGTGGCAGGCGCCTGTAGTCCCAGCTACTCTGGAGGCTGAGGCAGGAGAATGGCGTAAACCCGGGAGGCGGAGCTTGCAGTGAGCTGAGATCCGGCCACTGCACTCCCGCCCCGGCAACAGAGCGAAACTCCGTCTCAAAAATACAAAAAACAAAAAACAAAAAAAAAGAAAAAAAGAAAAAAGACCAAGTGCTGACAAGGATGCAGAGAAACTAGAAGCATTATGCATTGCTGCTGAGAATGCAAAATGGTACAACCAGTCTGGAGTTTGGCGATTTCTTTCTCAGTCTGTCACCAGGGCTGGAGTGCAGTGGTGTGATCATAACTCACTGCAGACTTAACCTCCTGAACTTAAGCAATCCTCCCACCTCAGCCTCCTGAGTAGCTAGGACTACAGGCATGAGCCACTACACCTCGCTAATTTTCTTTTTTACTTTTTGTGGAGACAGGGTCTCACTGTGTTGGTCAGGCTACTCTTGAACTCCTGGCTTTAAGTGATCCTCCCACCTCCCCTTCTCAAAGTGCTAGGACTACAGGCGTGAGCCACCATGGCTGGCCTGGCAATGAAACCCCGTCTCTACTAAAAATACAAAAACTAGCCGGGCGAGGTGGTGGGGTGCCAGTAGTCCCAGCTACTCGGGAGGCTGAGGCAGGAGAATGGCGTAAACCCAGGAGGCAGAGCTTGCAGTGAGCTGAGATCCGGCCACTGCACTCCAGTCCGGGCGACAGAGTGAGACTCCGCCTCAAAAAAAAAAAAAAAGAAAAGAAAAAAGAAATCATACCACTTCCGGGCATTTTATCTTAGAGAAATAAAAACTTAAGTTGTCACCAAAAAAACCCTGCATATAAATGTTTACAGCATCTGTATTCATTATCACTCAAAATTGGAAATGACTCAAATGTCCTTCAACAAGTGATTAACAGGTCAATCGATTTTTTAAAATGTGGCACCTCCATATAATGGAATACTACTCAGCAATAAAAAGGAATAAAGTCTTGGCCGGGCCGCGGTGGCTCAGCACTTTGGGAGGCCGAGGCGGATGGATCATGAGGTCAGGAGTTGGAGACCACCCTGGCTAACATGGTGAAACCCCATCTCTACTAAAAATACAAAAAATTAGCCGGGCCTGTAGTCCCAGCTACTCCTGAAGCTGAGGCAGGAGAATGGCGGGAATTCAGGAGGCGGAGCTTGCAGTGAGTCGAGATGGCGCCACAGAACTCCAGCCTGGGCAACAAAGTGAGACTCGGTCTCAAAAAAAAAAAAAAAAGAAAGAAAGAAAGAAAGGAATAAACTCTTATTATGCACACAAACTTGGATAGATCTCAAAGGCTGAGTGAAGGAAGCCAGTCTTTAAAAGTTCACTTACCACTGTGGAGAACTTTGGAGGTTCCTCAAAAAACTAAAAATAGAGCTACAATTAGATCCAGTAATCCCAGGACTGAGCATATACCCAAAAGAAAAGACATTAATACCTTGAAGAGACATCTGCACTCCTGTGTTTGTTGCAGCACTGTTCACAATTGCCAAGATTTGGAAGAAACCTGGGCCCATCAACAGATGATTGGATTTAAAAAACTGTGGTACACATACACAATGGAATACTATTCAACCATAAAAAAGAAAGAGATTCTGTCATTTGCAACAACGTGGTTGGAACTGGAGGTCATTATGTTAAGTGAAATAAGCCAGGCACAGGAAGACAAACATTACATGATCCCACTTATTTGTGGGATCTAAAAATCAAAACAACTGAACCTATCAGGACAGAGAGTAGAAGGATGGTTACCAGAGGCTGGGAAGGGTAGGGAGGGGCTGTGGAGAGAAGTTGGTTAATGAGTACCAAAAAATATGATTCGAAAGAATAAGACCCACTATTTGATAGCACAACAGGGTGACTGTAGTGAATAAATAACTCTACGTTTAAAAATAACTAAAAGAGTATAATTGGATTGTTTGTAATTCAAAGGATCAGTGCTTGAGGGAACAGATACCCCATTCTCCATGATATGCTTATGACACATCGCATGCCTATGTCAAAAATGCTCATGTATCCCATAAATACATACACTTAGTATGTGCCCACAAACATTAAAAATTAAAAGAACTAAAAATAAGTAAAAAAATAAAAGTTTGCTTACAAACTGAGTAAAGGCGCTAAAAATAATTTATACTGTAGGATTCCATTTATTTGACCTTCTTGAAAAGATAAACTATAGTGATAGAGACTAGATCGGAGGCGGCTGAAGACTGGGTAGGGCAGAGTGGAGGTAGCATGGGGGAATGTTCTAGGTTGATGGAACTGCTCTGTGTCCTGATTGCATTTTGCTGCACCAATTTGTTAAACATCTCATGGCCAGGCGCGGTGGCTTATGCTTGTAATCCCAGCATTTTGGGAGGCCGAGGCCGGCAGATCACTTGAGGTCAGGAGTTCGAGACCAGCCTGGCCAACATGGCGAAACCCTGTCTCTACTAAAAATACAAAAAAAATCAGCCGGGCATGGTGGTGTGTGCCTGTAATCCCAGCTACTCAAGAGGCTGAGGCAGGAGAATCACTTGAACCCAGGGGATGGAGGTTGCAGTGAGTTGAGATCGTGCCATTGCACTCCAGCCTGGGCAACAAGAGTGAGACTGTCTGAAAAAAAAAAAAGAAAAAGTCAGTTACACTGGGAGTTTTGAAAAGACACCTCCTGCCACTTCCTTTTTTTTTTTTTTTTTTTGAGACAGAGTCTTGCTCTGTCACCCAGGCTGGAGTGCAGTGGTGTGATCATAGCTCACTGTAGCCCTGTAGCTTCCAACTCCTGGGCTCAGGTGATCCTCCCCTACCTCAGCCTCCCAAGTAGCTGGGACTACAGGTGTGCACCACCATGCCCAGCTAAACTGTTGTAAAGACAGGGTCTCCACAAGCCCAGCTAAATTTTTTGTAGAGACGGGGTCTTGCTATGTTGCCCAAGGTCATCTTAAACTCCTGACCTTGAGGAATCCTCCCACTTCAGCCTCCCAAAATGCTGAGATTATAGGTGTGAGCCACCCCTCCCAGCCTCATTTGCATAATGCCCTTCACCCATGAGTTGATGCTCCCATCCATCTAATGTAAGAACGTGTCCATTTTAGAAGAAGGTGACAGTTATTTGTCAACTCCCTGGCAGCAAAGTTGAGAATCTGATGTGGCCACTGTGGTAGGCACAGTTAATAGCCCTGGCAATAGCCAGTCCTCCTGCCTCCTCTGCTAACCACCATTGGCTTGGGCAGCTTTGTGTCAACCTCAGGGCAGAATCCTGACTGTCCAAGGCAGGTTTTGCAATCCCAACGAGCTGCCCACATTCCAGTTGCCCAGGGAGCTAAAGGTGGCCACGTGACTACAGCTCCAGCCAATGGGGAAATAAGCCAGAGGGTTACTGGGGAAGATTTCTCCTCTCTGATAGAAAGGAGGACACTGATGAGAATGGTTCTTTCTTTCAGCACCTGGGTGATCGTCCCTCTCTTCCTAACTTGGTAAGTGAAGCTCAGAGCTGCAACCAGCATCTTAGAGTCATGAAAATCCATCTGATAATCACAGAAATTCAAATTCAGCACCTGACATGTTTGAGGTGTTGATCCAGCTCCATAACTGCATACTTCCCGACTTGGGCTGTTTGAGGTCATTTCTAACGCTTTTGTTATTTAAACTCTAGGAGTCTCATGCATACATGTGTTCATTGCAGCACTATTCCCAATAGCAAAGAAATAGAATCAACCTAAATGCTCATCAGTGGTAGACTAGGTAAAGAAAATCTGATACGGGGGCCAGGCGTGGTGGCTAAGGCCTGGAATCCCAGCACTTTGGGAGGCCAAGGTGGTAGGACTGCCTGAGCCCAAGAGTTCAAGACCAGCCTGAGCAACATGGTCAGACCCCTATCTCTACCCAAAATTTAAAAGATGAACCAGGCATGGTGGTGCAGGTGTATAGTCCCAGCTACTCAGGAGGATGAGGTAGGAGGATCGCTTGAGCCCAGGAAATCAAGGCTGCAGTGAGCTGTGATCACACCACTGCACTCCAGCCTGAGTGACAGAGGGAGACCCTATCTCAAGAAAAAAGAAAAAAAAGAAAGAAAGAGAATGTGGTTAACATATACACCATGAGACTGGGTGTGGTGGCTCATGCCTATAATCCCAGCACTCTGGGAGGCAGAGGTGGGTGGATCACATGAGGTCAGGAGTTTGAGACCAGCCTGGCCAACATGGGGAAACCTGGTGTCTACTAAAAATACAAAAATTGGCCATGTATGGTGGCAGGCACCTATAATCCAGCTATTTGGGAGGATAAGGAAGGAGAATTGCTTGAATTCGGGAGGTAGAGGTCTCAGTAAGCCAAGATCACACCATTTCACTCCAGCCTGGGTGACAGAGTGAGACTCCATCTCCCAAAAAAAAAAAAAAAGAAAGAAAGAAAAACATATATATATATACACATATACACACACACAATGAAATACTATGCAGTCATAGAAAAGGACAAGATCATGTCTTTTGCAGCAACATGGATGGAGCTGGGGGCCATTATCCTATGCAAACTAACACAGGAACAGAAAACCAAATACCGTATGTTCTCACTTGTAAGTGGGAGCTAAACATTGAGTATACACAGACACAAAGGAGGGAATAACAGCCACTGGGGTTTACTTGCAGGCCAAGGGTGGAGGAGGGTGAAGATTAAAAATGTACCTATTGGCTGGGTGTGGTGGCTCATGCCTGTAATCCCAGAACTTTGGGAGGCTGAGGCAGGTGTATCATCTGAGGTCAGCAGTTCGAGACCAGCCTGGTCAACATAATGAAACCCCATCTCTACTAAAAATCCAGAAAATTAGTCAGGCATGGTGGGGGGCACCTGTAATCCCAGCTACTCGGAAGGCTGAGGCAAGAGAATCGCTTGAACCCAGGAGGCGGAGGTTGCGGTGAGCTGAGATCGCACCACTGTACTCCAGCCTGGGTGACAGAGAAAGACTCTATCTCAAAAAAAAAAAAAGGAGGTGGAGGGGGCAGGATTCTTTAGAAGAATACCAGGGAGGCTCAGACCATTAATGGAGGCGCAGAACAACCCAGGCAAATACAAAAAGCAAAACAGCTCTGGGAACTCCAGCAGCAGGAATCCACAGACCTTCTCCCTGGGATGCTACCGTAACATGGCTCTGAACACCTCTTCCCAGCAATCCGCGTCTCTGTTTCTGCTTCAGATTTCAAGGAGAGAGAATCAGAATGATGGAGCTTGGTAGGTTACTCAGCCCAGAAACTTCTGTGTGAGTGTGGCCAGGAGCCAAGAGAGTTTGTTGGACATACCTCAGTCATTGCCTGTCATCATAGTCAGGATGGAGCAGGAGACCCCAGGGAGTGGGTTCTGTGTCCAGAAGAGCCAAGAGCAGAAGCTGCCAGAAGAAAAATAAAATAAAATAAGTGATCACTACAACTGCACTGTTCTTTATCTGAAAATGTCACAGTCGTGACTCTGGGACTCATTCATTGACTAGATCCTCATCGGCCCTTGTCAGAACTTAGACCCAAGGGCCAGACCTTGTTCCACATCACGTCCCTGCTCCAAATGGGAACAACTCGGTGTAATCAAATGGACCCACAATGGGAAAATCAATGAAGCATTTTAAACAGGGGAGTCTCAGGTTCTAATCCATACTTTGAAATCACCTTGGCTCCTGTGCGCAGCAGGGAACACAGAATGCTCAGGGACACCCTCTGGGAACAGGACACAGGCACCAGCTGAGGGAGGAGGGTGGTGGGGAGGGTGGAAAGAACATGGGGGGCTTTGGCTTTGATTTTTAAATTTTATTTATTTATTTATTTAAGAGACAGGTTCTTGCTCTGTCACCCAGGCTGGAGTACAGTGGTGCCACCCTAGCTCACTACAGCCTAGAACTCCTGGGCTCAAGTGATCCTCCTGGCTCAGCCTCCTGAGTAGCTGGGACTACAGGTGTACACCACCTCACTTGACAAATTTTTTAAAAATTTTTTTATAGAAACAGGGTCTTACTACGTTGCCCAGGCTGGTCTCCAACTCCTAGGTTCAAGTAATCTTCTCGCCTTAGCCTCCTGAGTAACCGGGAGAGCATCTGTGCCTGGATTTGATTTCTGATGGACGGTCAGGGGTGAGGAAGAGGAAAGGAATAGAGGAAAATGGTGCTATCTATGGAGACTGAGGGAGCAGGTTTAGGCCAACACTAAGACTAAGACAGATCAGATTTAGAAGCCTGTCCCAGGGGAGATGTCGCATAAGAAACCCAGAACCCTCTGGATGCAGCCCGGAAATACACATTTTGGGAGTCCTCAGCCTACTGAAGGTGCTTAACCCAGGGAAAGGATGTAATCACCAGGGAGAGAGGTAATCACAGGATGGGAGAGCCCCAGCTGAGCACTGCGGTTCCCACACATGGAGGCCATTCTTGCAGATGGAGCTGTGAGCCAGGACGTAGGAGGAGCAGCCAGGAAGGAGAAGGGAGACCAGGAGTGTGGCGTTTTGGAAGTGGGAGGTGAGCACCATTGATGATGCCAGTCCTGCTGTGATCTGGGGGCTCCCCGAGGGTCCGACATTCCATATTCCTCATGCAGACCATCCTGTGCAGCTGTCAGCGCCTCGTATCAGTCCCCTGTGGAGGCCAAAACCTGAAACTTACTCTTCCTGTTGGCTTCTTCCCATGCACCCAGCATCTCAGCGGGGAAGGAACGAGACCTTGGAAGGCCCCTGAAGAAAGGGTACCTTCCTCAACTCCCTGGTCAGTATCTGCCCTACCCCCTTCAATCCATGGGTTCATTAGTATGTTTTAGCAACTGTGAAGGGGAAGGGGCCAGGCACGGTGGCTTTCCTAATCCCAGCATTTTGGGAGGCTGAGGGAGGTGGATCACTTGAGGTCAGGAGTTCGAGACCAGCCTGGTCAACATGGTGAAACCCAGTCTCTACTAAAAATACAAAAATTAGCCAGGCATGGTGGTGTGCACCTGTAATCCCAGCTACTCAGGAAGCTGAAGCAGGAAAATCCTTGAATCCGGGAGGCGCAGGTTGCAGTGAGCTGAGCTCGCACCACGGCATTCCAGCCTGGGTGACAGAGAGAGACACCATCTAAAAAATAAATAAATAAAAGAATAGACAAAAAGAAAAAAGAGAAGAGAAGAAGAGAGGAGAGGAGGGGAGGGGAGGGGAGGGGAGGGAGAAAAGAAAAGAGAAAAGAGGAAGAAGAATTTGAAGTTGGACAATTGAGCTGGCTTTGCAATTCTTTTCTCTACTTGGAGGCCTCCCTAGCTCACCCCAATCCTTCAGGGAAACTGAAGTTATAGATTCAGCTGCACCGTGGGGCCTCCTTCTGCACTAGGCATGTGCATCAGGCTACAGGGCATAGAGGTGAGAAAAGCCAGATGGTCTTTGACTTAAGGAATGTGCTGAGCTCAGCAGCTAAACTGATTCGAGGGGTCAACAGGAAATTGAGGCCAAGTAATAGCATTTTGTCTTGGCTAACCCTCAAAGCGCTCTAGTAGCTTAATTTTTATTTTTATTTATTTTTTATATTTTTTTATTTTATTTTTTGAGCCTGTCAAGCAGGCTGGAGTGCAGTGGCGTGACTTCAGCTAACGGCAACCTCCACCTCTGGGTTCAAGCGATTCTCCTGCCTCAGCCTCACAAGTAGCTGGGACTACAGGTTCACATCACAACTCCTGGCTAATTGTGTGTGTGTGTGTGTGTGCGCGCGCGCGCGCACGTGTGTATTTTTAGTAGAGACGGTGTTTTGCCATGTTGGTCTTGAACTCCTGATCTCAAGTGATCTGCCATGTTGGTCTTGAACTCCTGATCTCAAGTGATCCGTCTGCCTTAGCCCCCCCAAAGTGCTGGGATTATAGGCATGAGCCACCGCACCCAGCCTTAATTTTTAAATGTAAGTGGGGTGAGGTGTGGTCACTCTCACCTGTAATCCCAGCACTTTGGGAGTCCAGGACAGGAGGGTTACTTGAGGCCAGGAGTTCGAGACCAGCCTTGGCAGCATAGCAAGACCTGGTCTCTATTAAAAATTTTTAAGATTTGTTGGGCATGGTGACTTACATCTGTAATCCCAGCCTCTTGGGAGGATCCCTTGAGCTCAGGAAGTTGAGGCCACAGTGAGCTATGATTATGCCACTGCACACCAGCCTGGACAACGGAGCAAGACTCTGTCTCCAAAACAAAAAAGTAAGATAAAAAGTGTTTTCACACAAGAGAAATATTTCCTCTCTGTTTGTGATGGTCAGCAGCAGACCTCTACCTAGGGGATGGGACAGAAGAGCCTCAGCCCTTTGGAAGGGGAAGTGACTCTTGGGAAAAGCAGAGGTCACTACAGTCCTCAACCTTCCCACCGGGCAGAGGAGGAAGTTTGAGCCACACCATCACAGCAGGTGATTCACAGGTACCGGGTGGGCAGAATGAAGCCCTTCGCAGACTGGTGGTCAAGCCTCTCTCTACAGGGCTTTGCTGAACCTGCTACAAGGAACACTCAGCCGAGAACAGACAGGCACCATGGCTGCTTTCTCTGTTCTTATCAGCTGAGCCACACTCTGAAATCCCAAGTGCCTGGAAAGCAGCAAGTCCTACCTTCTCATTTCCCACAGGCCCAGAGAAGGGAAGTGATTCTCCTGAGAGTATCCCAGAGTAACTGGCAGGCTCTGGAGGCCTGAGTCCTCCTTCTCCTGGCTCTCTTCAATTCTCAGAGCCCATGGGGAAGGCTGCTATGAGTAAGTTCCCCCAACTTCTTGACTTTGCCACCAAGCTGCAGACCCCTTCAAACTTTTTCTTTTTTCTTTTTTTTTGTTAGGGGGGTGCTTTTTTTTTTTCCTTTTTGTGGAGAATAGGATCTTGCTGCATTGCCCAGGCAAGTCTTAAACTCCTGGGTTTAAGCTATCCTCCGGCCTCTGCTTCTGTCCCCCTAAATGCTGGGATTACAGGCATGTATTTGTCCATTTTCACACTGCTGTAAAGATACTACCTGAGACTGGGTAAATTATAAACAAGAGAGGTTTAATGGACTCACAGTTCCTCATGGCTGGGGAGGCCTCAGGAATCTTGCAATCGTGGCAGAAGGTGAAGGGGAAGCAAGTACCTTCTTCACAAGGCGGCAGGAGAAAGATAGCACGCAGGGGAAACTGCCACTTTTAAAACCATCAGATCTCGTGAGAACTCCCCAACTATCAGAAGAGCATGGGGGAAACCACCCCCGTGATCCAACCACTTCCTACCAGATCCCTCCCTCAACACGTGAGGATTACAATTTGAGATGAGATTTCGGTGGGGACACAAAGCCAAACCATATCAAGGTGTGAGCCACTACGCGGGGCTTATTGTTTGTGAAGGGCTTTTTTTTTTTTTTTTTTTTTTTTTTTTAACTATACAGAGAAAGATTCTCACTATATTGCCCAGGCTGGTCTCGAACTCCTAGGCTCAAGGGAACCTTCCGCCTTGGCTTCCCCAAGTGCTGGGAATACAAGAGTGAGCTACCGCGTCCAGCCAGCAGTCCTCCTCAATAACCCCAGTTCCTTCTCCTTGCCTCAAATATGCCTGACAAAGGCACTAAGGCCCCCAGGCTCAGACGCAAAACAGACAAAAGAATCCGGGCACTTGCAAGAACAGATGCTGGCTACCACGGCGGGAAGGAGAGCATGGCGGGAAGGAGCGCGTGGCGGGAAGGACAGCATGGCGGGAAGGAGAGCATGGCTGCCGTTACCCCCACTAGTGCAAAAGCCCATTCTGTCACTGATGCCATCATAGAAAAGCAGGTGCCTCATTTTGTGTCTTTGAAGCTGGAGGTATGATAAATAAATATATATTTATTTTAAAGAAAATTCTGTATATCAATTTGCTTTGGAAAAAAAGTAACTCACGTTACAATGAAACACCATTATCAGAAAGGGAATATTTTTCCACCCTCCACTTATCTATATTGCTTAATATGCACCATACATTTACTCATTCATTCATCAAACACCTTCCAGCCCTAGCAGCATGTCAGGGCAAGGAACCCAAAAGCCAACATGTCTTCTGCTGGACCCAGTCACTCACGCCTGTAATCCCAATGACTCAGAAGGCTAAGGCAGGGGTACATCTTGAGGCCAACAATTTGGGGCCAGCCTGCTCCATGTAGTGAGACCCATCTCTACATATAAAAAATAACAAATAAATTAGCCGGTGTGATGGCACACACCTATAGTCCCAGATATTCAAAAGGCCAAGGTGGGAGAATCACTTGAGCCCAGGAATTCAAGACTAGCCTGGGCAATGGAGTAAGAGCCTGTCTCTACAAAAAATTAAATTAAAAAATAATAATAACTGGGTGTGGCGGCACATGCCTGCAGTCTCAGCTACCAGAGAGACTGAGGACGGAGGATCATTTGGCTCAGAACTTCAAGACTACAATAAGCTGTGATTGCACCACTGTGCTCCAGCCTAGGCAACAGAGCAAGACTCCAACTCTAAATAAAATACACACACACATATATTTATACATATATAAAATATACATATATTATAAAAATATACACACGTATACATTTATACGTGTGTGTGTGTGTGTGTGTGTGTCTCCTGCCATTGTACCATGTCACAGAAGGCTACACAAGGTGTGAACTGGATATTGGAGGTTGGCTAAGACAATACTGTTTTTAGGAAATATGCTTAAAACATAAGGACACAGGCCAAGGCGGGCAGATCACAAGGTCAAGAGATTGAGACCATCCTGGCCAACTAACGTAATGAAACCCCGTCTCTACTAAAAATACAAAAATTAACTGGGTGTGGTGGTGTACACCTGTAGTCCCAGCTACTTGGGAGGCTGAGGCAGGAGAATCGCTTGAATTCAGGAGGCGGAGGTTGCAGTAAGCCAAGATCCTGCCACTGCACTCTAGCCCAGGCAACAGAGCGAGACTCCATCTCAAACACACACATACACACACACACACACACACACACAAGGACACAGAAGAAAAATGGAAAGATTGAAAAAGGGGTATATCAGCCGAATACTAACCAAAGGAAAGCTAAAGTAGCCACGTCCATATTATTTAAAACAGGATTGAAGCAAAATACCTTAATAGAGATAAAGAGGTCATTACATAATGATAAAAGGTTCAATACACCAAGAAGGTGTAGCAATTTTAGACTTTCATGTACCTAATAGACTCCAAACACTGGAAGCCGGGGAAAAAAGAGAAAAGCTCTATAAGGAGAAATTGATCGACAAACTCTACCATCGTAGGGAAGTATTTTACCCCAATTCTCTCAGTAGTTGATAAAATACTTGTAATACATCAAAAATGAGAATAATTTTAGCATCTTTTCATGATTAACTTATTACTTCATACCAAGCAAACTGCAAGAAATTTTAAGTAGAATAACACCAAGTGAATGTGCAGCAATGATGAATTATTTACTACCGGTTATTTACTTGCTGGGATTACAGACATGAGCCATTGTGCCAGGCAGAAGGCATGTTGTGTGTGCTTTTGAGGCACTTGCACCTGACATGCTACTGGGGCTGGAAGGTGTTTGATGAATGAATGAGTGAATGTATGGTGGGAGTGTAAATTGCTACAGCCTCTTTGGGAAAGAATGAGGTGTTAGAAAGCTGAACATGTGCCTATAACCCAGCAGTGATAATCCTAGGTATGCCCATCTTAGGATGCTTTTATATACGAGTGTCAGGAGACGTGTAAGAAAGTTGATAGCATTGTCGTTCATAATAGCTCAAAGTTGGAAGCAATCTAAACGTCCATCAAAAGCAGAATGGATAACCCATGGTATATGCACCTACTCCAATAGTCTACAACAACAACATGAATGAACTGTCCTTTCCTTCTCAGTTTACACAACCCAACCTCGAAAACATAATAACGTCAAGGGAAAGAAGCAAATGTCAGAAATAAAGTTCAAAAATAGCCTAACGCCTGTAATCCCAGCACTTTGGGAGGCCGAGGCAGAAGGATCACTTGAGGTCAGGAGTTCGAGACCAGCCTGACGAACACAGTGAAACCCCATCTCTGCTAAAAATACAAAAATTAGCTGGGCATGGTGGCATGCACCTGTAGCCCCAGCTACTTGGGAAGCTGAGGCAGAAGAATCGCTTGGACACGGGAAGCAGAGGTTGCAGTGAGCCAGTATCATTCCACTGTACTCCAGCCTGGGCGACAAAGTGAGACTCTGTCTCAAAAAAGAAAAAAAAAGCCTAAACTATATTGTTTAATGGTAGACAGCTAGATAGTAAAACTATGAAGAAAACCAAAAGAGTGATTAACATAGACTTAGTATTGTGGTTGTCTCTGGAAAACAGGGAATGTATTTGGAGACGGGGGTGGGGGGGATATTATTGGAAATGGCACCTTGGGGCTTTCTAAGGTGCTGGTAATGTTTTACTTCCTAAGCCAAGTGGTGGGTACACACTCCTGAAGAATACTTTTATATACGTGCATCAGGAGATATGTATAAGAAAGCTAATGGCAGCATTATTCGTAATGCATAGGTGTTTGTTTTATTGATAATCTCTCTCTCTCTCTTTCTCTCTCTTTCTGTCTGTCTGTGTGTGTGTGTGTGTGTGTGTGTGTGTGTGTGTGACGAGGTCTTGCTATGTCACCTAGAGGCTGGAGTGCAGTGGCACAATCATAGCTCACTGCAGCCTCTACTTCCTGAGCTCAAGTGATCCTATAGCTTCAGCCTCCTGAGTAGCTGGGACTACAGGCATGCACCACCATGCGTGGCTAATTTTTTAATTTTTTTGTAGAGATAAGGTCTTGCCATGTTGCCCAGGCTGGTCTTGAACTTCTGGCCTCAAGTGATCCTCCTGCCTGGGCCTCCCAAAGTGCTGCAACGACAGGCCTGAGCCATGCCTGGTTTATTGATATTCCTTTAACTGTATGCATACATTTCAATAATGCTGAGTAGTCTTAAAGTAGGTGGAAAGTTTATAGGGGGTTGTATTTTTATCTTTATACTTGTTTGCATTTTTTGAATTCTCTATAATAAGCACATAACACTTTTATCATCAGAAAAGCAAAAGAAGCCAGGCACAGTGGCACACACCTGTTATCCCAGCACTTTGGGAGGCCGTGGTAGGAAGATCGCTTGAGACCAGGATTTCAGGACTAGCCTAAGCAACATAGTGAGACCCCATCTCTACAAAAGAAAATACAAAAATGAGCTGGGCAAGGTGGCGCACACCTGTAGCCCCAGCTACTTGGGAGGCCAAGGTGGGAGAATCGTTTGAGCCCAGGAGTTCGAGGCTACAGTGAGTTATGATTGCATCATTGCACTCCAACCTGGGTATCAGAGTGAGCCCCTGTCTCTAAAAAGAAAAATAATAAATAATAAAGCCTTTGAGAAGTGATGAAAGAAATCACAAAAGGAAAGATTTGTATTTGACCACATGAAAATATTACTATAAAACTTTCAAATGTCTAAAACTGCATAAAACCCAAAGTTAAAAGACAACCATGAAAATAATTGACTCTATGTGGAACTCTTACCAATAAATAAGAAAAAGGTAAATGGATAGACGACATACACCAAGGCCAGGTGCAATGGCTTATACCTGTAATCCCAGTACTTTGGGAGGCCAAGGTGGGCTGATCACCCAAGGTCAGGAGTTTGAGACCAGCCTGACCAACATGGCGAAATGCCACCTCTACTAAAAATACAAAAATTAGCAGGAACTGGTGGTGCGTGCCTATAATCCCAGCTACTCAGGAGGCTGAGGCAGGAGAATCACTTGAACCCAGGAGGTGGAGGTTGCAGTGAGCCAAGATAACGCTACTGCACTCCAGTCTGGGCAACAGATCGAGACTCTGTATTAAAAAAAAAAAAAAGAAAAGAAAAGAAAAAGAAAACATACGCCAAGAATTCACATGAAAAGAAATATAACTATCTGGAAACATACAGGAAAATATTCAACCTCAGGTAGTAATCACCACGAAATGTACAATAAAACACAGGGAGGCAAGAAGATGGGGTGGAACTGTTCAAAGCCTTCATGACTAGTTGACCTGGGTTTAGATCTAGCTCTGAAAGCTTACTAACTGGGTATGCTTTTGATAATTCTCTTTAACCTTCCAGTTTCTGCTCACGTCTGCAATAATGGAAGTAATTAATACCTTGGAGGGTTGTTACAAGGATTAGACATAACATATCAAGGAATTTAGCACAGGGCCTTGGGTGACAGCTCACGCCTTAATCCCAGCATTTTGGAAGGCCAAGACAGGAGGATCGCTTGAGCCCAAGAGTTTGAGACCAGCCTGGGCAACACAGGGAAACCACGTCTCTACAAATAATTTAGAAATTAGCTGGGTGGGGTGGTGTGCACCTGTGGTCCCAGGTACTTGAGAGGCTGAAGACAGGAAGAGGGCCTCAGTCCAGGAAGTCAAGGTTGCAATGAGCTGTGATTGCAACACTGCACTACAGCCTGGGTGATGGAGCAAGACCCTGCCTCAAAAAAGAAAGAAAAGAGAGAGAAAAAGACAGAGAGACAGAGAGACAGAGAGAGAGAGAAAGAAAGAAAGAAAGAAAGAAAGAAAGAAAGAAAGAAAGAAAGAAAGAAAGAACGAACGAACTTAGCATGAACATGGCGCATGTAGATGTCTAATGATTGGACTTTCTTTCTCAAGCAGTGAGGGGAAAGGGAGTTGATGGTGCTAGCTTGTATGGATGGTCTACTGGGGAAGACAGACATTAAACAATCATTCTGAGAGTGTGCTGAGTAATAGATATCAGATAACATGGTTGCATCCACTCTGTTTAAGTGACCACTGGCCTTCCTGAGAAAGAGATGTTTAAGCTGAAACCTGGGGTTGAGTGTGACTCACAGAACACAGAGAGAGGAATAGGAGATTTTATTTTTCCAAGATTACGACATTATTTCTTATCCCACATACTCTTCTTTTTTTTTTTTTTTTTTTTTTGAGATAGGGTCACTCTGTCACCCAGGCTAGAGCACAGTGGCACAATCACAGTTCACTGCAGCCTCAACCTCCCCAGGCTCAGATGATCCTGAAAGAATGAATAAGAAACAAAACCAGTGTTTGTGTGTAAATAGCCATAATTAGACAACTAGTGGTCCCCCAGCAAGAGAGAATAAAGAAGTTGGGTTTCCACTGTCCCAGATAAGGAGAGGATTTTCTTTTTTTTAAGAGACAGGGTGCCATGACCAGAGTGGCTCACTCCCAAGTAACTGGGACTACAGGTGTGCACCACCACACCTGACTTTTTAATGTTTTTTAAGAGGCAGGGTCTTGCTATGTTGCCCAGGCTGGTCTTGAACTCCTGGGCTCAAGCGATCTTCCCATCTTGGGCTCCTAAAGCATTGGGACCACAGACATGAGCCACCACACCTTGCAAAGAAGATTTGGAACTGAAATGAGCAGTCTTTCTTTCCATATGGCCCCCACCACCTCTCTAATGTCCATGAATCCACCCCCTACCTCAAGGCTCACAGGGCAGAGGGAGACAGTTCGCCAGCGAGAAGAGCAGTTCTTCTAGCTAGTTCTTTTGACTATCCACAGGTGACGGGCTGGTCATCATGGATCCTAATGCTCAGGGGACCAGTCTGGGTTCTCTTTGAAAAACTGCATCCCTCACATGGGGATTGGCTCCCACGTCCTTGCAGAGGTAGGGTTGTCTCTGATCCTGTTATCTCATCCCGAAGCGACCATCTCCTCCCCATTATCACACCCCCTTCTCTTCCCTCATTCTTTCTCTTTCTTCTGTCCTAGAGGAAAACTAGCTCATGAATTCTTCTAAATCTATCTCACACCAGGCCCTACACCATGGTCTTAACTCTTTTTTCTTTTGTTGAGACAGGGCCTAGCTGTTGGCCAGGCTAGAATGCAGTGGTGTAATCTTGGTTCATTGCAACCTCTGCCTCCCGGGCTCAAGCAATCCTCCCACCTCAGCGTCCCAAGTAGTTGAGACTACAGGTGCATGCCACCTCACCTGGCTAAGTTTCGTGATCTTTTGTAGAGATGAGGTTTCACCCTGTTGCCCAGGCTGGTCTTGAACTCCTGGGCTCAAGCGATCCTCCCACTTCAGCCTCCCAAAGTGTTGGGATTGCACGTGTGAGCCACTGCACCTGGCCTCTTTTTTTCTTTTCCGTTCAGGCAGTAGAGGCCTCTTGTCTAGCTGCCCTAGATAGTGGGGTCACAAGATAATACCAATCACAAGACAAGGTCCCACAACAAGATGATGGTGGCCTGGCCCCAGGAAAGAGGAAATGAGGAGATGAAGGCTTTTTAAAAAGAGAGGAATCTGGGCACAGTGGCTCACACCTGTAATCCCAGCACTTTGAGAGGCTGAGATGGGCAGATCACTTGAGGCCAAAAGTTCAAGGCCAGCCTGGCCAACATAGTGAAACCCTATCTCTACTAAAAATGCAAAAATTGGTTGGTCCTGGTGGCACGCACCTGTAGTCCCAGCTACTCAAGAGGCTGAGGCGGGAGAATCGCTTGAACATGGAAGGTGGAGGTTGCAGTGAATTGAGATTGCACCACTGCTCTCCACCCTGGATGACAGAGTGAGACTCTGTCTCAAAAAAACAAAAGAAGAAAGTGAAGAAAAGGAAGAAAGGAAAAGAAAGAAATAAAGGAAGGAAGGAAGGAAGGAAGGAAGGAAGGAAGGAAGGAAGGAAGGAAGG
>NC_045441.1:18390941-18402200 GCF_002776525.5 Piliocolobus tephrosceles | reverse complement strand
AGGAAGGAAGGAAGGAAGGAAGGAAGGAAGGAAGGAAGGAAGGAAGGGAAAGAAAGAGAGAGAGAAAGAAAGAGAAAGAGACAGAGAGAGATCGGGGGACAGGACTTGGAGATAAGGGGAAGAGAGTCCCAGGAGGTTGCCTGTAATAAGATGGATTGGCCCAAAATCCCTGGGAACCTCACTGGAAGGCAGATGAAAGGCTTTGTCCTGCATTTATTTCCCCTCCTAAAGGTTATCTCCAGTGACTGTCAGTCTGTCACTAGAAATTAAGTCTCAGTCTGGACTATCTGCTTGCTGTCAAATTCCTGTTACCCAATTCGTTGCCATGAGGCAAGAATTGCCTCGAAGAAACCTGTCAGTATGTGTTAGAAAATCCAGGCTCACAATGAAGAAAACATTCACAAACATCGCATGTAGAGGGCTGTGTGTTGGGCTCCCAGAAACACTCCAAAAAGCCTGCTTTGTGTCCACTTCAAAAGGTGCATCTATGAGAGGTCCCCTCTTCCCTCTCTCCTATTTGTATAGCACAAGCTTCTCTTCTCCTTCTTCGTCTCTTTTTTGTCCTCCATCTACTCCTTCACATAGGATGAGGCCTCCATAAGTGGAGAAAAGAAGGCAAAAATGAAGCTACCTGAGACTGCTGCATTAACAGAAGCATAGATTCTAGAATGAAGGAAGTGAGAGTCCTACTGTTGTCTGCATATTTTATTCCTCACGCAGAGTCATGTAATGAATTCCGTTCCCTGTGACAATCTTCCCTTGAGACCATGAAGGTCACTGGGTGCGGTGGCTCACGCCTGTAATCCTAGCACTTTGAAAAGCCCAGGTGAGTGGATCACCTGAGGTCAGGAGTTTGAGACCAGCCTGGCCAACATGGTGAAACCCCATCTCTACTAAAAATACAGAAAGTTAGCCAGGCGCGGTGGCAGGTACCTGTATTCCCAGCTACTCAGGAGGCTGAGGGAGGAGAATCGCTTGAGCTCAGGAAGGCAGAGGTTACAGTAAGCCGAGATGGCATCACTGCACTCCAGCCTGGGCAACAAGAGTGAAACTGTGTCTCAAAAAAAGAAAAGAAATCATGGAGGCCTCGTCTAGCTGTGTTTGCGGGAAAGGGTCACAATATTAAAGAAAGTACCCGAGGGGTTGGGGGAAGAAGGCCATAACAAAATTATATTCCACTGTGAAACGGTGGTGGCTTGAGTTGGGATGGAAGCAGTGGCAAAAGTGGGCTTCATTTTAAGAGAGATGTAGACAAAGAAAAGCATATTCAGCCTTGGGAAGATCTCCTGAATACTTGGGAAAGCTCCCATGAATACTGGTGTCAGCCCAGGAATGTTTAGGCTAGAAAACCAACCAAGAGTCCTGCCTTTTCAGTATGGAGAAGCCAGAAGTGAGAACTAGGACCAAAGGAGAGAAATTAGTTACGAGAAGCTGTTTTCAGCTCAGTAAAAGGATGAGCTGTTTATTAGCAAGAAACCTCCCTAAGATGGAAAGAACCACCTTAGGAGGTAGTGAGCTCCCCGTCACTCAAAGTGTGCAAGCCCTTCAAAGTGTGCGCTTTGAAGCTTCTCCTGTCGTGGAGAAGCCATGAACATTTGCCAAGTGGTTAAATTATTTTTAATTTTGATTTTTATGCCTTTCCCCAGCGCTTAGAAGCCAAGTGGTTAAATTATTTTTAATTTTGATTTTTATGGCTTTCCTCGGTGCTTAGAAGCATAAACAGTACAGGATGATATATTGTTATAAATAGTTCAGCCTTGACTGTGGCGTTCACTGAGAACTCCTGTGAGTTGGGGGCTAAGTCAGGGACTGGAGCAAACTAACACAAACAATGGGGCTAGACTAGCCCGGGAAGAAAGTTGAGGACTAAACTCTGATTTTTATCTTTCCCCAATTCCTAAGGGGTCTGGGGAGTCAGGCCGTACAAATCATAAATTGTCATCAGATGGGTTTTATTTAACCCTATATATTGTGACTTACTTTCCAACCTGACTCTGGCATAACATGACAAGACAAGGAAGAAAATCAAAATATTTTTACCCCAAAACATGTTTCCTTGCCATATTTTGAAATGACCCTGCAAAGCTGTCCCTTGTGGGGGAAATTTTGCATCTGTGAAGAATCTCTATTCACATAGTTAGACCTTTTTTTCCAGGCCCTCCCAATCCTAAAGAGATTAACTAAGAATCTAGCACCTTTTGGGCTGGGCGCGGTGGCTCACGCCTGTAATCCCAGCACTTTGGGAGGCCGAGACGGGCAGATCACGAGGTCAGGAGATCGAGACCATCCTGGCTAACACGGTGAAACTCCGTCTCTACTAAAAAATACAAAAAACTAGCCGGGTGAGGTGGCGGGCGCCTATAGTCCCAGCTACTCGGGAGGCTGAGGCAGGAGAATGGCATAAACCCGGGAGGCGGAGCTTGCAGTGAACTGAGATCCGGCCACTGCACTCCAGCCCGGGCAACAGAGCGAGACTCTGTCTCAAAAAAAGAAAAAAAAGAAAAAAAGAATCTAGCACCTTTTAAAGGTCTGAATAGGAAACATTTGTCGCAGCCACTATAAGACTTCAGAAGAACCTTGATCTCCACAATCTTTTATCTTAACCTGAACATTTCTTTTTTATGATCCCATGTCTCGAGATAAACTCAACCAATTGTCAACCAGAAAATGTTTAAATTTACCTATAACCTGGAAGCCTCCACTCCTTCCCCCACATCCCGCTTTGAGTTGTCCCACCTTTCTGGACCAAACCAATGTATTTCTTAAATGTATTTGATGTCTCATACCTCCCTAAAATGTATAAAACCAAGCTGCACCCCAACCACGACCTTGGGCACATGTTCTCAGGACCTCCGGAGGGCTGTGTCACGGGCCACGGTCACTCATATTTGGCTCAGAATAAATCTCTTCAAATATTTATATTGACTGTCAGTCCATTAATTCCAAGAGTGCAAGTCCACGGTGCATAAGACAAACTCAAGTGTAGTTCCTCACTTTATTCTTTCCTTCAACAAACATTTGTTGAGTGCCTATGTGCTCCAGGGCTGAACCTCCAGAAACTCCCAGTCTGGCTGGGAGGACAGATGAGGAAAAGAGCGATGTGCACTACCATCATGAGAACTTGTTTCTGTTGTAAGTGACCAAAACACTCAACCTCGTTTACGCAAACAGGGGGATTTACAGACCTGTTCCCGAACCAAACTGAGGGTCGGGCTGCTATTTCTAGTGGCCCAATAACAAGATGCAGATGAATTGGGGAGGAAGAAAGTTTTTATTTCTGTAACCAGTTACAGGAAGAAGGCCTGGAAATTATCACCAGACCAACTCAAAATTACAAAGTTTTTCAGAGCTTATATACCTTCTAAGCTATATGTCTACATGTGAGTGAGCATTCATCTAAAAATTTAAGTGATTAACTTCTTTTCATCTATAACTAAGGTCTGAGTCATAAAGAACTTCCTCTGGAGTCTCAGTAAATTTACTTAATCTAAATGGGTCTAGGTGCTGGGGTGATTACACTCATCTTGTCTCCTGCTAAATCACAGAGTTTTGGGGTGTTCCTTCAGACCTCCAATAAACTTATCTGTGGAGGCCTGAGGAGTTTCTTCAGACCCCCAATAAAACGTGTTTAATCCTAAATGGATCCTGTTAAGAATTCCTTCATTATTTTGTGATGCTTTGTGGCCCAGGAAAGGCCTAGGCAAAACTCTTGATGGGCTTTTGTTACATTCCAGCCTTCATATAAGGGCACTGGCCTTTTTAGTTTTTAATGTTTAATTTAACCACACAGTCAGTGCTGAAGCAGTTGTGATGGAGGTTCGCATTAGTGAGACGTGGTCTGCCACAGACCCACATACTTGGAAAGGCAGGGGTGATGATAGCAACAGGCAGAACTGAGCCCAAGGATGTTAATGATAACCTTGGGATTCTCTCGTCCCCTTTCCAGGTCTGCTTCTCTGCAAGTGTCTGCCTCATTTGTCTCTGCAACAGGGGATTTTTTTCCCCCATGGATCATGCCTATGCGCTCTCTCCTTGCCTCAGTATAAAAACACCAGGGCAGGCTCTGATTGGCCAGGTAAGCAGAGCGCTATACCTGTGAATGTTCCCTCCAGAATCACATGGCTGGGGAGGAGAGGAGTGGGGTGCACTTTCTCCGTGGAAAGGGTAGGGCTCTGACAAAGGAGGAAGTAGAAGGGGCTGGGCTTCCCCAAACAACAGAACTTCTTCCCCACTATGCAAGAACATGGCAGGGGGCTGGAACCTGTCCTTAGAAGCCCAGAGAAGAATCTGTAACTGTCCAAGGGATTCACTTTGCCTGCTGCCTAGACAGAGCCGATTCATCAAGACAGGAGAATTACAGTAGAGAAAAAGTAATTCATGCAAACCGGGCTATGCAGGAGACCAGAGTTTTATTATTACTCAAATCAGGGAGCAGAGTTATTAAGGATAACTCGATGGGTGGGGGGAAGCCAGTGAGCCAGGGGTGCTGTTTGGTTAGGGATGAAATCATAGGGAGTCTTTTGCACTGAGTCATTTCCCGGGTGGGGGCCACAGGATTGGATGAGCCAGCTCATCGATCTGGGTGGCACCAGCTGCTCCATCAAGTGCAGGGTCTGCGAAATATCTCAAGCACTGATCTTAGGAGCAGTTTAGGGAGGGTCAGAATCTTGTAGCCTCCAACGGCATGACTCCTAAACCATAATTTCTAATGTTGTGGCTAACTTAGCCCTACAAAGGTATTCTAGTCCCCAGGCAAAAAGGAGGTCTTCTTTGGGAAAGGGCTGTTATTGCCTTTGTTTAAATTATAAACTAAGTTTCTCCCAAAGTTAGTTCAGCCTACACCCAGGAATGAACAAGGACAGCTTGGAGGTGAGAAGCAAGATGGAATCAGTTAAGTTAGATCTCTTTCACTGTCTCAGTCATAATTTTGCAAAGGCAGTTTCAATTTGAGGAGGAGGTGATATGTATGCTGAGTCTTGAAAGGTAAGTTTATGTGCGGTGGGGATGAAGGCAAGGAGGGGTCTATGCAGACCAGGAGGCAGCAGGTTGATGAGAGTGAGGAAGAAATCACGACGGCTCCAGTGTGGAGGAGAGTAGAGAGGTGGACAGAGGGTTGAAGACGGGAGGTTAGAGTTAGGCAGGGGCCCTGGCTGGAGGCAGAATTCAAAGCTGAATTGCATATGGTGTCAGACAGGAGTGAACATGGGACTCATCAGGCCTGAGATCATAAAGGTAGTGAGCTGGGACTGGGAATGTTGCATCAGGCTTTGGAGTCAGACATCTTTCTTGTCACCACTATGACAGTGTTTATCATACTTTCTGTGCCTATGAGTCACCTTCTTAGATTTATCTTCTTATTAAAAATCAGATTCCTGGCCATGTATAGTGGCTCATGTCTATAATCCCCGTGCCTTGGGATGGCAAGGTGGGAGAATCACTTGTGACCAGGAGTTTGAGACTAGCCTGGGCAACACAGCAAGACCCCATCTCTACAAAAAATTTAACAGTCATCTGGGTGTGGTGGTGCGTGCCTGTAGTCACAGCTACTCAGGAGCTACTGAGGTGGGAAGATTGCTTGAGCCTAGGAGTTGGAGGCTGCAATGAACGATGATCACACTACCACACTCTAGCCTGGACAACAAAATGAGATACCGACTCAAAAAAAAGTGAATTAATTAATCAAAAATCAGATTCCTAGATCCATGCCCCAGAGATCCTGACTCCATAGTTCTGGGGTGGGGCCTATGGATGCAAATGTCTAACAAGCATGGCAGATCTTTCCAATGTCAGTACTTGTAAGGCATTCACCTGATAGGGTCTATGCATCACAGCCTCCCAGAGACCCAAGTCTTGCTTCCATCATGAAGCCTTCTTAGCCGGGCCTTCTCTACACACCAGCACCTTTTGTTTGTATCACCCTTCTGACAAGTTATCATACTCACCCACACACACAGCTCAACTCAGCTACATATAAAGCTCTTAAGAGCAGCCGTTGTCCTAAACATTTTCCTTTTTTCTAACAGTCCCAGTAGAGTGCTACCTACGCAGGAGTTTAATAAACCTCTGTGGTTTGCATTGATTTCACAGTATGTCACAGTATTTCAAGGTGCCCATATATGAGCCACTGAATTAAAAAAACATGGCTTTTGGACAGCAGGCATTGTCTGATTAATAAAGTTATCATAAATATATTGAGTTTGCTTGATAATAGGTAATCACAATCAATTGACAATGAAGTGAAATACAAAATCACTAAATTTAGAATAATTGGATTGAATGGTAAACTTAGACTCCCGATTAAAATTAATTGTATTACTGAGACAGCCTTGGAATCCCAAATGCAAGTAATTAAAAGTTTTCAGGTAAAGAAAGATAAATTTTCCTACATAGTTGTCCAGAAAAGAAAAGGAATATGTTTATAGTCTCTTTTTAAACTAGATTAAGGAAAGTAATGATGCTGTTATCTTTTGCACAATGCTTCAATGGAAGTCTAGAGCTGGGTTAATTTGAATGAGCAAATATTGAACCTTTCTCAAGAAGAGAACCATTTAATATGGAAGCTCTGGGGAGGTTTAACTAACTGAGGATTTGGATTGGAGAAAAATGCAACCAAGCATGTTATAGAATATTTTAAGCAGTGAATGGGTTACCAGCTCAGGCTCCAGATGATACTTCACTCCCCATGCACTGCTTGGTCAACTCAGAAGCTCCTACAAGTATCCAGATCCTAGGGCCAGCTCTATCCATGCTTCCCAGGCTTCAGTGCAAGAAGAATCACCCAGATTCTTGTTAAAATGCAGATTCTGATGCTAAATCAAGGGAGGAACATGAGGTTCTGCATTTCTAACAAGCTCCTAGGTGATGGACCACACTTCGAGTAGCAAAGGTCTATAACACACCATGTCAGACCATGCTCAGCAGTCAGGTCTGTTCTTACAACTTCCAGAAACATTCTATGGAGACAGAGAACCAGTCAGCAGAGGCTCCTTTGGCCAGGGTTATGTGAGCATTACAGGCTATTGAATAACTATTCACAGTTTCCAAACAAGTCATACTCCTTCTCATCTGTGAGCCTTTCCATGTAGTCTTGCTGCCTGGAATACATTGGCCCCAAAAAAAGAACCTGAAGTCAAGCCACAGAGACAAACTCTGGCTTATTTCAGAAGAAAAATAATTAAAAGATAATGGGGGCTGGGTGCAATGGCCCATGTCTGTAATCCCAGTACTCTGGGAGGCCTAGACAGGTGGATCAGGAAGTCAGGAGTTCAAGACCAGCCTGGCCAACGTGGCAAAACCCCGTCTCTATTAAAAGTACAAAAGTCAGCCAGGCATGGTGGTGTACACGTGTAGTCCCAGCTACTTGGGAGGCTTAGGCAGGAGAATCACCTGAACCCGGGAGATGGAGGTTGCAGTAAGCCAAGATTGCACAATGCACTCCAGCCTGCACAACAGAGTGAGACTCTGTCTCAAAAAACAAACAAACAAACAAAACAAAACAAAAGATAATGGGGGAGAGAGACATCAGCAAAATGGTAGAATAAGAGATAACAGTCCTCATCCTCTCAGAAACACACTGAACAACAATGTATAGAACAAAATAAGCATATGAGGACCCTAAAAACCAGAAAAGATGTTGCAGTAGCCCTGGTGAGTGTGAAACCAAGAACAGCCATATTGAATCAGATAAGAAGAGCTGTTTCACTTCCTGTGTGACCACTCCACCCCCAAGCCAGCACAACCCAGCACCAAGAGAGAACACCCTGGTTCATAACATTTCCCTCTGAGTGGGGAAGACAAGAATGAAACCAGCACTCAATGTTCCTGTTTTTGGACGGCTGCTCAAGGGACTGATATCTGTCTTACCTGACTCAGGGAACTGCTGGGGACCTAGCAACCTTGGATGCCTGTGGTCACTGAGGACAAAGGAGAATTGAGAAGTTTCCTGCAGCAACACCAGAGAACCTTCAGTACCACAGACAGACACCAGAGAAAGAGAATATGCGCTCCCGAAAAAGAAGCTGAAGAAGTTCTCTAATTGGGAAATTATATGCATAAGCCCAGAAGAGTTGCATCCCTCAAAAAAGGTTTCAAAAGTGCCCAGAATCTCTAGCAGTGCTAAGTGATGAAGATCTTCCTGTGTACAGAGGCAGTCGGTAATGATTGGGTGAGGTGTCTATTTGTTCCAATGCTTAAAACTTAGCAAAAAAATTAATAAAATCACAAGGTACATAAAGTAAAACAAAAAGATGGCTCAATTGAAGAAGAAAAAAAATAGTCTGGAAATTAAGCCTAAACTAAGGGGAATCTATGAATTAAGTGAAAGATAATCCAAAATAATCATGTTAAGAAGCTCAGTATGTTACAGTAGAACACAGACAAACAATGAAATGAAACCAGAGGGAAAATGCTTAAAAAAAATATTGAGGCTATCACAAAAAGATAGGAAACATAAAAATGAACCAAACAGAAACTCTGGTCTGAAGAATACAATAACTGAATTGAAAAAGTCACTAGACAAACTCTACAGCAGACTTCATCAAGCAGAAGAAACAATCAGTGAACTAAAAGTCAGGTCATTTAAAATTATCAAGTCAGAGGGGAAAAAAAGAAAAAAGAATGAAGAAGAGTGAACAAAGCTGAAAGGACTTATGGGACACCATCAAGCCAACCAAAAAAATACATCAAAGATATCCCAGAAGGAGATAGAAGGAAAAACAAATACAGCACTTTTTTGAAAAAAATAATGGCCAAAAACTTCTAAATCTGAGGAAGACAATGAACATTAAATTCAAGAAGCTCAAAAACGGCTGGGCATGGTGGCTCCTGCCTGTAATCCCAACACTTTGGAAGGCTGAGGCAAGTGGATCACTTGAGCTCAGGAGTTCGAGACCAGCTTGGGCAACACAGCAAAATCCCGTCTCTACCAAAAATACCAAAAAAAATAGCCAGGCATGGTGGTGTGCACCTGTTGTCCCAGCTAGTCAGAAGGTTGAAGTGGGAGGGTCACTTGAGCCCAAGGGGGTAGAGGTTGCAGTGAGCCAAGATCACACCATTGCACTCCAGCCTGAGTGACAGAGCAAGACCCTGTCTAAAAAACAAAAAAAGCTCAAAAGCCTCCAACTAGGATGAATCCAAAGAAGCTCATGCTGAGATACATTATGATCGAACTGTCAAATCCAAAGAAAAAGACGGAATCTTGAAAGTAGCAAGAGGAAACAACTTATCGTGTACCAGGGAGCTCACATAAATTAGCAGTGGATTTCTCAGGAGAAACCTTTCAGGCAAGAAGAAAATAGAATGGTATATTCAAAGTACTGAAAGAAAACAACTGTCAACCAAGAATACTTTATCTGGCAAAACTGCTCTTCAACAATGAAAAAGAAGAAGGCTTTCCCAGATAACCAAAAGCTGAGGGACTTTGTTATCACCAGATCTGCCTTATGAAAAATGCTAAGGGGATTCCTGGAAATTAAAATAAAAGGACACTAGACAACAACACAACACACATACAAATATAAAGCTGACTGTAAAGGTAAATATGTAGACAAATACAGAATATTGCAATGATGCATAAAGTACCTTTTTTTTTTTTTTTTTTTTTTTTTTGAGATGGAGTCTTGCTCTGTCAACCCAGACTGGAGTGCAGTGGTGCAATCTCAGCTCACTGCAACCTGTGCCTCTCAGGTTCAGCAATTCTGCTGCCTCAGTCTCCCGAGCAGCTGGGATTACAGGTGACCACCACTACACCCAGCTAATTTTTTTTTCTGTATTTTTGTAGAGACAGGATTTCACCATGTTGACCAGGCTGGTATCAAACTCCTGACCTCAAGTAGTCCTCCTGTCTTGGCCTCCCAAAGTGCTGGAATTACAGGTGTGAGCCACTGAACCCAGTCTCATAAAGCAGTTTTAATTCTGGCATAACATTTAAAAGAAAAAACTTTAAAAACAATGATAATTATAAAACTACATTAATGGGCATTCAATATAGAAAGATGAAATTTGTACATCAATAACAAAGTGAGGCTGAGGAGATGTAAAAGAGCAGAAGTTTTTATATGATTGAAGTGAAGTTGTTATCAGCTTCAAATGAATATAAAGTATTTTACATAGTCTCATAGTAACCACAAAGAAAATACCTATAGAAGATACACAAAAGAAAATGAGAAAGAATCAAAATATTTCATAAAAAATTAATAAAACACAAAGGAGGGCATGAACAGATTTAAAAAGGGACACAATAGCTAAAAGACAGACACAAAACAATTAACAAAATGGCAATAATAAGCTCTTTTCTGTTAGTAACTGCTTTCAATGTAAATGTATTAAACTTTCCAATCGAAAGACATAGAGTGGCTGAATGATTTTTTTAACCAAGATATAACCATATGCTGTCTACAAGAAACTCATTTTAGATTTAAAAATATATAGGCTGAAAGTGAAAGGATGGAAAAAGGTATTCCAAGCAAATGGTAACTAAAATAAAGTATGGATGGTCATACCAATATCACAAAATAGACTTTAAGTTAAAAAAAAGTCACAGGAGACAAAAAAGAGACATTATCATATAATGATAAAAGGTTCAATACACCAGAAAGATATATAACATTTATAAATTTATATGCACCTAACATCACGGCACCCAAATATATGAAGCAAACTGAAGCAGACAGAATAAAAGGGAGAAATAGAGAATAACACAATAATAATATGAAATTCCAACACCCTACTTTTGATAATGAATGAAACAACCAGACAGAAGATCAGTTAAAAAAAACAGAGGACTTGAACACTATCAACCAACTGTACCTAACAGACGTATACATAACACTCCACCCAAAGGCAGCAGAATACACATTCTTCTCAAGCACACGTGGATAAGTCACATGCTAAGTGACAAAATAAATCTTAACAAATTTCAGATTGTAATCATATTTACTCTTTTATGACCACAATGGCATGAAATTAGAAATCAATAGTAGTAGAGAAACTGAAAAAATTTTAAATACGTGGACATCAAATAACAGCATCTTGAACAACCAATGGGTCAAAGAAGAAACCAAAACAAAATTAGAAAATATGGTAAGACAAGTTGATGGGTGCAGCACACCAACATGGCACAAGTATACATATGTAACAAACCTGCACGTTATGCACATGTACCCTAGAACTGAAAGTATAATAAAAATAGAAAGAAAGAAAGAAAGAAAGGAAGGAAGGAAGGAAGGAAGGAAGGAAGGAAGGAAGGAAGGAAGGAAGGAA
>NC_045441.1:18331921-18390931 GCF_002776525.5 Piliocolobus tephrosceles | reverse complement strand
GAAGGAAGGAAGGAAGGAAGGAAGGAAGGAAGGAAGGAAGGAAGGAAAAGTTATAAGAAAAAAAAAAACACAACTTGACAGAATTTATAGGATGCAGCAAAAGGGGTACTAAGAGGTAAGTTTAGTTTAGAGTGGTAAATGCCTACATTTAAAAAAAGAAGAAATCTCAAATTAAGAACCTAACAACACCTCAAAGAACTAAAAAACAAAGAAAAACTATACCGAAGATAAGCAGAAAGAAGGAAAAATTAAAGATAAGAGCAGAAATAAGCAAAATAAAGAGGAGAAAAACAATAGAAAAGTCAAAGAAATTCAGCTATTTATTAAGAAGATCAACAAAATAGATAAACGCTTAGCTAGACTGAAAATTAATTTTACGTGTCCACTTGACTGGATCATGGGCCACTCAAGTCACATAGTAGTAATTGGTGGCCCATGGTCAGGTATTTGGTCTTGATGTGCTCTGCATTTAATGTTGCACCTTGGGGAGTTAGAAAGGGCTCTAGCAATTTGATTGGTTGGCTGAGACATGGACCGGGATGGTGGCCCAGAGTGAGCAAGTTGGAAATTTCCAACCTTTCTTGGTTTAATGTAGAGATTTAGGGAGATTGAATATTAGTGTGGGTGTGGTGTGGTGGCTCACACCTATAATCCCAGCACTTTGGGAGGCCAAGGCAGGTAGATCACCTGAGGTCAGGAGTTCGAGACGAGCCTGAGCAGCATGGTGGTCTCTTATAAAAATACAAAATTAGCCAGGCATGGTGGTGCATACCTGTAATCCCAGCTACTTGGGAGGCTGAGGCCAGAGAATCGTTTGAACCCAGGAGGTGGAGGTTGCAGTGAGCTGAGACCACACCATTGTACTCCAGTCTGGGCAAAAAGAGTGAAACTCCATCTCAAAAAAAAAGAAGAAAGAAAAGAAATATTAGTGTAGATTTATCATTTAAGATCTACTCATTCACCCTGGGAGGGTGCATAAGACACACCTTTGATAAATTGGACCTCATCAAAATTTTAAACTTTTGCTCTGTGAAAAAGAAGTTGAAAAGACATGCTACGGTCTGGAAACAAATATTTCCAAACCACATAGCTGACAAAGGACTAGTATCACAAATATATAAAGAACTCTTAACAGCAAAAAAAAAAAAAATCAAACAATCCAATTAGAAATAGGTAAAGGACATGGACATCTATTTTATCCAAGAGTATTTAGAGATGGCTAATAATCATATGAAAAGATGTTTGGCATAATTAGCAACTAGGGAAATACAATTTTAAATCCCAGTAAGATATCGCTCTACACATATAAAAAGTGACTAAAATAAAAAATAGTGATAATACCTAATTCTGATGAGGATAAGGAGAAACTGGGTCACTCCTACAACACTGATGGGAGTGCAAAAGGGTAGAGCCACTCAGAAAAATAGGTTGTACATTCTTAGAAACAAAACATGCAACTACCATCTGAGCAATTGCACAGTTGGGTATTTATCCCAGGAGTATGGAGACTTACATATACACACACAAAAGCATATACACAAACATTCATAGCAGTTTTCTGTGTGATTCCAAAACTGGAAACAACTCAGTTGGTTAAGACTTCATGGGTGATCTATCCTGGTTAATATTTAATGTGTGCTTGGGAAGAATGTGTATTCTGTTGCTGTTGGGTGGAGTGTTATCTAAATGCCTGTTAGGTCCAATTTCTCTATAGTGTTGTTTTTTATTGATCTTTCTTGATCTCCTGTCTGGTTGAATGGATGAATGGTTAAAAAACAACTGTGGTACACCCACACCACAAAATACAACTCAGAAATAATAAGGAATGAACTATTGAGACATATAACAACCTGGATGAATTTCCAGAGAATAGGCCGAGTGAAAAAAGCCAATCCCAAAATGGTATATAACACATGATTGTATATAGTATATACAATATATAACATATTATATACACTATTATATGTAGTACATATATAGTATATAATATATACTATATAGTATATAATATATACATATTATATAGTATATAGAATATATCATATATAGTATATATAATCTACTATATACAATATAGTATATAATATAATGTGTACAATACATTATTTATAGTATATAATATAATGTGTATGATATATTATTTATAGTATATATAATATATTGGCATATACTATATAATATATAGTATTCACATGCATTGGTAAAATATACATACTATATATTATATATAATATGTGTAATTATTATATATACACATTATATATGATTATATTATATATTATATTAATTATATTATATATTGTATTATATATATTAATTGCATTACATTTTATAGTGTATATTATTTATACACAATATTATATATACATTATATTATATTATATAATATAATATTATATAATATACATTACATAGTATATCTATTTATATATTACATATATTACATAAATATATATTATATATAGTATTATATATTAATTGTATTATATATACACATTATATATAATATGTATAATATATATAATTATTATATATAATAATATAATAATTAATATACTATATATTATGTATTTTTTTTTACCAGTGCATGTGAATCTACCATTTGCCCAAAATAAAAAGTTTAATCTAAAAATAAAAGGCCAGGCTGGGCACAATGACTCACACCTGTAATCCCAGCACTTTAGGAGGCTGAGAGGGGCAGATCACTTGAGGTCAGGAGTCCAAGACCAGCCTGGACAACAGGGTGAAACCCTATTTCTACTAAAAATACAAAAAAAAAAAAAATTACCCAGGTGCGGTGGCACACGCCTGTAGTCCCAGCTACTCGAGAGACCGAGGTGGGAGAATCACTTGAACCTGGGAGATGGAGGTTGCAGTGAGCCGAGATTGTGCTACTGCACTCCAGTCTGGGCGACAGAGTGAGACTCCATCTTAAAAAAAAAAGTAACAATAACAATAATAAATAAAAGGCCAGGCATTGTGGCTCACATATGTAATTCCAACACATTGAGAGGCCAAGGCAGGAGGATTGCTTGAGCCCAGGAGTTTTGAGATCAGCCTGGGCAACATTGTAAGACCCCATCTCTATAAATTTTTTTTTTAAATTTATCCAGGTATGGTGGCACACACCTATAGTCCCAGCTACTCAGAGGGCTGAGGCAGGAGGATGTCCTGAGCCCAGGAGTTTGGGACTGCAGCGAGCTATGATTGTGTCACTGCACTTTAGCCTGGGCAATGGAGCAAGACCTTGTCTCTAAAAATAAATATACAAATGATAATGGAGAGCTCACGTGTTGTCCAGTATTGGAGAACCAGACCTGGAGGTTCCAAGGCCAAGATGAGGTCTAAAGTCAAGGTCTAGAATGACCACTGGGATAACAGCACCACTGGGCCAAGAGCCCTCAGCTTGCACTGCTGGCCGTGAACACTACTGATAAAACTGCAACTGGCTGGGCAGGGTGGCTCACACCTGTAATCCCAGTGCTTTGGGAGGCCAAGGCGGGTGGATCACGAGGTCAGGAGTTCAAGACCAGCCTGGCCAAGATAGTGAAACCCTGTCTCTACTAAAAATACAAAAACAAATTAGCTAGGCGTGGTGGCGGATGCCTATAATCCCAGCTACTGGGGAAGCTGAGGCAGAGAATTGAGAAGTGCTTGAACCCGGGAGGCAGAGGTTGCATTGAGCCGAGATTGTGCCACTGCACTCTAGCCTAGGGACAAAGTAGACTCCGTATAAAAAAAAAAAAAAAAAAACCTGCAACCAGTGCCACCTCTAGACAATGAAGCATTCACTCCCTTGCAGGATGGACCTTGCAGCGTCCTGCACAGTCCAGTTTCCAATCAAAGATGGAACAAGGGCACACACTAGTGATGCCTGTGTCATGTGCCTATTTGAGCTGAAAATGAGGCTGGGAATGAGACCATCTGAAATCTCTGGCGTCCACAATGGTGGGCTCCCCACTAATCTGGACTCACAAGCTAGGGAGCTCCCTAGACATCGAAAGGGGGTTCACATGGTGGGCGGCCTTGAGCAATGGCCAGTGTTTGCCATACCCATGCTTTCTCTTTCTTCTCCTTTGCCACGTCCCACCCCTTACACTTCCCTTTCACTCAGCTCAACTCTCCTTGTGCTCCAGGACACAGGCCATGTCCTCAAAAAGCCTTATCTGGCTGGGCACAGTGGCTCACACGTGTAATCCCAGCACTTTGGGAGGCCAAGGCAAGAGGATCGCTTCAGCTCAAGAATTTAAGACCAGCCTAGGCAACATAGGAAGACCCCATCTCTACAAAAATAAAAAAATTAGCCAGGCATGGTGGCGCACAACTGTAGTCCCCACTACTCAGGAGGCTGAGGCAGGAGACTCACCTGAGCCCAAAAGGTCAAGACTGCAGTGAGCTATGATTGCACCACTGCTCTCCAGCATAGGTGACAGAATCAGTCCCTGTCTCAAAAACCAAAAAACACACAAAAAGTCACCACTGTACTCCAGCCTACGCAACAGAGTAAGACCTTGTCTCAAAACAACAAAACAATAGAAAAATCTCCACTGACCCATCCTCCTTCCAGCCTGGGTTTGGTTCGCTTTCTGTGTGTTGTCATATGCTGCTATGTATCACGTTGGCCCCAGTAGGCTGTGAGCCCTGAGGACAGAAATCCAATTTTATGTCAGTGCCTGACCCAGCACAGGACTCAAGGCTCAATCAAGGTTAAATAAGAGGGGAAAGAAGAGAGGGAAGAGCTCACCTGTTAATCAAGGCCACTATTCCCAGAAAACGACAAATAGACATGGTGCTGGGAGCGAAAGAAAGCAGATTAAGGTAAGAAGGGGGTAGACAGACAACTTCAAACTGCCTGGGACGCTGCAGACAAGGTGGGGCAGATGGTCAGAAACCAACATCACTGAGGCAGTCAAGAGAAGTCATCTTCCCAGAGAAGCCTGTAGCCGCTGTAAATATGCCAGACCTGTCAGAAGCACATGATAGATCCTTAATAAATTATGAAACATGGCATGGTACTATTTGCTCTATGTCAGTATAAAAAAATGTCAAATTGTTAAGAAGATGGAATATTAAAACTTGTCACTAGCATGCCAATTCTCATCTTCCGACCACCCCCTACCTCCTCATACCTAAAGCAAAAAAAAAAAAAAAAAATGCAGCAGAACAAAAGACTCCTCTCATTCTTCATTTAAATTCAGGTCCTGTCCAAACTGAAAGGTGGCAAATTTGATGCAGCGATAGGGTACGTCTCCAGAACTTGCAGCAATGATGAAACTGCCTTTGTAAAAAAGTGTAACTGAGAAAATGATGACAGGGAAAGAGATCTGACCTGATTCCATCTTGCTTCTAACCTCGAAGCTGTCCTTGTTCATTCCTGGGCGTAGGCCGAACTAACTTTGGGAGGAATTTAGTTTATAGTTCAACTTTGAAACAAAGACAATAACAGCCCTTTCCCAAAACAAATCCCCTTCCTGCCTGGGGACTAGACTGCCTTTCCAGGACTAACAAATTAGCCACAAGATTAGACATTATAGTTTGGGAGTCACGCAGCTGGAGGTTGCAAGATTCCGAACCTCCCCAAATTGCTATCCTGGGGATAACATCACTATTGTAAAAACTAAGATCAGTGCTTGAGATATTTTGCAGACCCTGCATTTGATGGATCAGCTGGCACCACCCAGATCGATAAACTGGCTCATCTGGTCTTGTGGCCCCCACCCAGGAACTGACTCAGTGCACGAGGACAGCTCTGGCTCCCTATGATTTCATTTCCAACCTCACCAATCGGCACTCCCCACTTGCCAACCCCCTACTCATCAAATTATCCTTAAAAACCTCAATCCCCAAGTTTTCGGGGAGACTAAGTTGAGTAATAAGAAAACCCTGGTCTCCCATACAGCCGGCTCCGTGTGAATTAAACTCTTTCCTGTTGCAATTTCCCTCTCTTGATAAATCGGCTCTGTCTAGGCAGCAGGCAAGGAGAACCCGTTGGTCAGTTACAGCAAGGCTGTTTCAGGCAGAGCTGAGTAACCCAGAAAATTCTTAAATGGAATTTTAAGAATTTTAAGAATTTTATGAAGTGAGGGGTGAAGATGAGCTGGCCCTGGCTAGGGGCAGAGCACCACAGAGAGGGCTCCTACTACTGTGTCCAGAGCACAAGTGGGACTCAGGTGGGTCAGCCTCACCTGGTTCCAGCCCCCGCAGCTCTCCTCTCATGCTCCACCGCCAGGCCACTCTGGTCCCAAGGCAAGGCAGGCAGCCTGCACCCGGCTTCTTTGCATTGGCAATTCCCTGTTTGCTGGACTGTTTGAGGTTGACAGAGGTTTGCAAAGTGCTGTCAAAAGTGAGCCAGTGGCCACGCATAGCGGCTCATGCCTGTAATCCCCACACTTTGGGAGGCTGAGGCAGGCAGATTGCTTGAGCTTAGTGTTTGGACGAACCGAGGCAAGATGGTGTACTTCCGGGTTCTTCATCCCCCCCTCCCAACTTTTCCCGCCCGGAGGCAAGATGGTGCACATCCGGGTTCTTCATCTCCCCCTCCCAACTTTTCCCGCGGGCGCGAAAATGCAGCCGGCCCCCAGGGAGGGGTGCAGACCAACTGGGCATGCGCCAGGTGACGTCAATCTGAAGAGACCAAGATTTACCTGGTCGCACCTGTGGAACGCCCCTGACACGCCCATGCCCCACCTATTGCCCTCCCACCCCTAGAAAAGCCGCTCTCCTCCATTAAGCCACGCGGACTTCCTCAGTTTCTTGTTGCTGTCGGAACTGTCGGAACTCCGTCCGAGAGCGTGGGGGAGGGGAACTCTGCCGGCCTTCTTTGCCGGAGGCCGACAGACTTCTTCTCCACACCTTGGGTTACTAAAATAAACTTGCAGTTTTGCGCCTGACCTTTGCCTACTTGCTGGTTCTTTTGCTCGCTCTGGTGGTCTTAGAAAAACAAGACACTTAGGAGTTTGAGACCAGACTGGGCAACATGGCAAAACTCTGTTTCCAGAAAAATTTAAAAAAAATAGCTGGCTGTGGTAGCTCATACCTGTAGTACCAGCTACTTGGAAGGCTGAGGTGGCAGGATAACGTGAGCCCGGGAGGTCAAGGCTGAAGTATGCCATGATGGAGCCCTCTAACCTGGGCAACAGAGTAAGACCCTGTCTCAAAAAACAAAGCAAAACCAAAAATGAGTCAGCATCTACCAGGTCCTCTCTTCCCTAGCAGGAGGAGAGCCCAGACTTCCGGAAGACTGCCCCTCACCTGGACTTTGAAACCCACATTCCACTTAAATTTCCTTTGACTGCCTTGTGAATAACAATGCATGCTACTGAGCCAGGCTAATGGAAAGTAATCTTTCTCTTTCAGAGCTATTGCTCTGTGAAGTGCTTACCAAATAGGGTTTTTAAATAGCAGGAGAGCCAAACTCAATTTGGGAATTAATGTGTTTAAACCCAGCTGGAAACGTTCCTCTTCATTCTCAAGGCAGAAACTGGAATTAGAAATCCCCAACCAGTCCCAGCCACCTCCGTGGGCTTGGGGACAGAGAAGAGGCCAGAAGTCACTGGGGTGTATTCAGAACAGGCAGATTCTGGCAGGGCCACCTGACAGCTACACCCCAAAAGGTATCACTGACAGAGCCTGGGAGCTCTTCTCTGCAACTAACCTGAAAGTCCCAGACATCCATTTTGTCCCCTCTGGACCAATGAACCAAACCAAAGAGAAGGCTGACTTGTGACCCTCAAGCTTATAAGGACAAGGTCACAGAGACAACAGAACGTAGAAATGTCACCCTCTTCCTCTCCCTCCTCATGGACCAGTGACCACCATGGCTCTTGGCACCGTGTTTTTGATATAGGAGTTAAGAAGAAATTATTTAGGCGGATAGTGAGGGCAAAGAAGTCCTCGGTAAGGTTTTCCTTTTAATGAAAAGCAGGCCCTAAATCATTTTCTTTTCTAACAAAAAACAGCCTGTAAAATCAAGCAGCAGACAGAGATAAGCAAGCTACAAGCTTGCATGGGTGAATGCTGGCAGCTGTGCCAACAGAAAAAGGCTACCCGGGACTACGCATGTTCAAAATGGTAGCTTCTCTTCTCTTCTCTTTGCCAAACCATGTGTATGGTAAGAAGAAGACAACATGGAGCCAGTCAGGCAAAGAATCCATTTGCATAATAAGATTAGGTTAGGGCGACCAGCTTCTCTACACTATGTAAACATCACACCTGGTCCAACCCATCTGTGGACCCTATGTAAATCAGACATCACCTCCTCAAGCCTGTCTATAAAATCCAGTGCACTCTGCCGCAGGATGGAAGTCCCATTCAGGTGCCTCTCTCGTGAGAGACACAGCTGTTCTCCTTTCTCTTTCTTTTGCCTATAAACCTCTGCTGCTAAACCCACTTCTTGTGTCCGTGTACTCGATTTCCTTGGCCTGAGAAGACAAACCTCAGGTATGATCTATCCCAGACAACGATGCTGCTTCATTTTTATCTCCAAGACATGCCAGGACCTTGCAACTCAGGTTCTCTCCACTGGAGAGTCCCGTTGGCTTTTGGGAGTTGGGGACTGCCCCTATCCCCTGAGGTTCACGGCCTGGGCTACTCTGGGCCAACCTCTGCACCTGCCAACTCCTGTAGCAGGCAGAGAAGAGTCCAGGCTGGGACGGCAGTGGATCGACTGTGCTAGCCAAGGGAGAGAGGGGAGGTGGCTCAGACACAACTCATCTTTCAGACAGGACCCCAGACTTCCCAGTGCTTAAGGGAAGCTCAGGCTGACTCCAGAGGGGTTTCCTTGTTATAGAATTGTGGAGATGCACATAGTCTCAGCCCTTTGGGAGGCCAAGGTGGGAGGATTGCTTGAGGCCAGGAGTTTGAAACCAGCCTGGGCAACATAGCAAGGCTCCATCTCTACAAAACAAAAAAATAGGCCAGGCGCAGTGGCTCACACCTGTAATCCCAGCACTTTGGGAGGCTGAGACGGGCAGATCACAAGGCCAGGAGATCGAGACCATCCTGGGTAACACAGTGAAACCCTGTCTCTACTAAAAATACAAAAAATTATCCAGGCATGGTGGCGGGTGCCTGTAGTCCCAGCTACTTGGGAGGCTGAGGTAGGAGAATGGCGGGAACCTGGGAGGCAGAGCTTGCAGTGAGCCGAGATCATGCCACTGCACTCCAGCCTGGGTGACATCTCAAAAATAAATAAGTAAATAAATAAATAAATAAATAAATAATAAATATAAATAAGTAATAAATAAATAAATAAATTAGCCAGGTGTGGAGGTACATGCCTGTAAGTCCCAGCTACTCAGGAGGCTGAGGTTGTAACCACTCAATGGGTTCACCTTGCCCTACTGCCTAGACAGAGCTGATTTATTAAGATAGGGAATTGCAATAGAGAAAAAGTAATTCACACATAGAAAGCTGTGCAGGAGACCGGAGTTTTATTATTACTCAAATCAGTTTCCATGAGCATTCGGGGATGAGAGTTTTTAAGGACAACTCATATGGGTGGGGGGAAGCCAGTGAGCCAGGAGTGCTGATTGGTTGAGTCAGAGATAAAACCTTAAGGAGTCAAAGTTGTCTTCTAGTGTTGAGTCAGTTCCCAGATGGGGGCTACAAGATCAGATGAGCCAGTTTCTTGATCTGGGTGGTACCAGCTAAACCATCAAGTCCAGGGTCTGCAAAATATCTCAAGCACTGATCTTAGGAGCAGTTCAGGGAGGGTTAGAATGTTATACCTCCAGCTGCGTGACTCCCAAACCATAATTTCTTTTCTTTTCTTTTCTTTTTTTTTGAAACAGAGTCTCAGTGTGTCACCCAGGCTGGAGTGCAGTGGTGTGATCTTGGCTCATTGCAAACTCCGCCTCCTGGGTTAAAGCAATTAAAGCTACTCAGCCTCCTGAGTAGCTGGGATTACAGGCACACACCACCACACCTGGTTGATTTTTGTATTTTTAGTAGGGACAAGGTTTCACCATGTTGGCCAGGCTGGTCTCAAACTCCTGACCTCAAGTGATCCACCCGCCTCGGCCTCCCACAGTGCTAGGATTACAGGCATGAGCCACCGTGCCTGGATCCAAACCAGAATTTCTAATCTTGTGGCTAATTTCTTAGTCCTATAAGGACAGTCTAGTCCCCAGGTAAGAAGGAGGTTTGTTTTGGGAAATGGGCTATTACCATCTTTGTTTTAAACTATAAACTGTAAGTTCCTCCCAAAGGTTGTTCAGCTTACACTCAAGAATGAACAAGGACAGCTTGGAGGTTAGAAGTAAGATGGAGTCAGTTAGGTGAGATCTCTTTCATTATCTCAGTCATAATTTTGCAATGGCAGTTTCAAAGTGGGAGGATCGCTTGAACCCAAAAGTTCAAAGCTGCAGGGAGCTATGATTGTTGCAGAGTGAGACCCTTTTTTTAAAAAACTAAAAAAAATAATTGTGGAGGTGCTGACCAAAACATTGACTCCTAAACCAACCTCCAATAAATGCCTCAATCGTAGCAGTGGTCGTCTCTAACTCCAGCCCCTTATCGCAATCTCTGCAGCTTTTTTCTTTCTTTCTCACAGTTTTAATCTTCTCTCCATCCTCCCACCTCCCCAGACTGGAACCAGAATGCATCAAGCCCTTAGCGTTGGCTGAGTGAAGCACCATTTCAGCTTTGAGGGTGTTGGAATGAGAGCAGAGCAAGCAGCATTCGTGTCCTCAGGGAAAGTAGAGATTTATCTGGCATAAAAATGAATGATTTTGTGCGTGCCTTTAAAACTGGGCAAAAATCATCTCCAAATTATGATGACCATCAGGAGCTGGAGGGAAGGGGAAATTGAATAGGTACTTTTCTAAGTTCTGAGATACCGATTGGGAGTTTTTTCAGTGGCTCTTGTGTTCCTTTGACAAACCCCATTATTATGGATTTTGTATTTGTTTGGTTTTAGTACTTCCTTAAGATGCAGGAGTTTCTTCTCAGTAAGTTTGCAAGCTGGGGAGTTCTAGCTGGTGACACCTGGCTTGGGCCTCGTTTGGCCATGCTATCTGCTGCAGGAGATGGCCACCTTACTTGGCCCATCCTGGCTGAGTTTGACTTATGTACCAGTCCCTGAGAGCTTGTCCCATGCCCAAGAAGAATGCTGACAACTGAAGAGTGAGCTAGGCAGAGAGTTTTATTGAGCGATGAAAACAGCTTTCAATAGAGACGGGACACAGTGGTGGTTCCCCTACCCAAAGACAGGAAAGTCCCTTCCACGTAGCTGAGCCCTAGGGCTTTTATGGGCTCAGAACAGGGGAGAGGCAGGCAAACAGGAAAAGAAGTTTCCACTCTGGGTTTCGGATTTCATCCAGGACTAGCAGCCCAGTATTTCAGCCTTCAGGCTGTTTTGGGCTTGAAGGTGGGGTTTCACTGAGGACCCGCCCCTGTCTGCCTAGGCATTTGGCTGCCTCCTTTCACTATCACTTACTTTCTGATACTATAAGATGCCCCAGACTCAACTTGTATATTTCATGCCTGGTCCTAGAATAAGCCAGTTCTCCAAGAGGTTACTTGTCATTTTTAACCTTGTACCTGGCATCCTAAAATTACAGAATGTTGTACGAAAAGATGCCTTAAAGACCACCTGCTCCATTCTGCTTATTTTATAGTTAGGGGAATTGAGGTTGGATGGGGGCAGGTTAGGTAGACATTGGTCACAGTCATGTCTCAAAGCAGAATGAAGACCAGAGCTCAGGTCTCCACCCAAAGGGGACTGTTCTTTCCACTGTATCATAATAATTGTCCCCCAGTAATTTTATTTACAAGTGTAAAACAAGAAATGAATTGCACACCAAGATAGCTCCTGATAATTGCTTTATGGAATAAACTTTCATTTGAATGTGCTTTTATATCATTTCAGCCTTGCCAGAAAACAATTGAGGACTCAAATAAAACTTCTGATTAGTAAAGCCATCTAGTTAGTGTTACTGCTGAGTGAATGTCTTGTTGGATCTACTTGAAGCCAAAGCCCACCTGTTAACTAATTTAATACTGTGCTTGCTTCTATGTACATGTTTGGTGACATTTTCTTTTTATAAAGCCATTTAAGTATTTGATGATAATCGTTCCCATGGATACTGCAAATTTCATTTTCTTAGGAAAACACAAGTTCTTGCATTTAATAATAGGTAGCTTGCATAATTGATTTTAATGTTAAGGGATTTTAAAACGTGGACCAGATTCTAGAAGAGTGAAATTCCATGGTCAGGACAGCCCAGGATTGTCCAGGGAGGGAAGAACATTAAAGGATTAATAATGCAGTGAGCAGGACTAGGGAATCTTTCAACCTGCACATGCATCTGTTTCAGAGGAGCTGAGTCCCCATCTTGGGTGGTTCAACAGAAACAAGACCCAGGTAATGTGGTCAATATGAGTCGGGGAAGTGCAGTAAGAAGTCTCCACTCTTTCATAGTTAGGAGAATTGAGGTTGGATGGGGGCAGGTTAGGTAGGTTTCATTTCCTAATAACTGCTCAGGCGACTCCCTTTATATGCCAGAGTATCTTAATGACAGCTCGATCCTGTAAGTTATTTGGGTTACTGAAAGAGCTTCATTTCCATTTATAAAACTTAGTCTTGTTCATTTTAGGATTGCAACTTCATATTCTATGCAAAATCCTCAACTGTGCTTCCCATCTCCAGCTTAGGAACTAGCAACTGTGTGTCTTGTCCCCCACCATCCTCTCTGCTCCATCGCTCTTGCTGCCTGCTGTCAGGGGACGTGTGGGAGGGAAGACAGACACCCTGTCCTCTAATTTGGTTGTCACCACTCCCCTCACTGGCTCTCTGGCTGCTACAGTTTGAACCTGTCCTCCAAAGCTCAAGTGTTAGGAACTTAATCCCCAACACAACAGTGTCGAGAGGTGGGACTGTTAAAAGGCAGAGCCTTCATAAATGGGTTAATGTTGTTATCATGGGAGTGGGCTTGTTATCACAAGAGGGGATTTTTTATAAAAGCCAGTGTACCTTCCATCTTGCACATGCACACTCTTTCACTGTGGATGCTTTCCTCCATGTTACGATGCAGTGCAGCAAGAACGCACTCACCAGATGCATCCCCTCAGTCTTGGACTTCCCAACCTCCAGAACCATAAGCCAAATAAACTCATTTTTTGTAAATTACCTAGACTGTGGTATTGCTATAGCAGCACAAAATGGACTAAGACACTGCCTATGCAGAGAACTGTGCCCAAGGAGCCTCTGTGTCCCCACCTTGCCCAGGCTCCTTTTTCTCTCTCTCCCTCCCTCTCTCCTCCCTCCCTTTCTCCCTTCTCCCCACTCTTCATCTCTTCCCCCTCCCACTGCCACCCTCTATCTCTATCCTCCTCCTGCTCTCTCTCTCTCTCCCTCTCTCTATCCCTCCTTTATCTTTCCCTCTCTTTTCCTCCTCTCTCCCTCCCTTTCTCTCCCTCTCTCCCTCACTCACCCCCTCTCTTCCTCCCTTTTCCTGTCTCTCCATCCCTTCTTCTCCCTGTCTCCCTCACCCCTTCTCTCTCCCTCCTTCCCTCTTTCCCTCCTTTCCCCTTCCTCTCTCTTTCTCTCTCTCCCTCCCCTCCCTCTCTCTATTTTTCTCTTTCTTCCTCTTTCTCTCTTTCTCCCTCTCTCCATGCCTCCCTTTTCCTTTCCCTCTCTCTGTCCCTCCACCCTCCCTCTCATTCCCTCTCTCTCCCTCCCCCTGCCCTCCTTCTCTCTCCCTCCCCCTGCCCTCCTTCTCTCTCCCTTCTTCTCTCCTTCCCTCCCTCTCTTTTCCTCACCCCCTTCTTCTCTCCCTCCTTCTCTCCTTCCCTCCCCCTTTCTCTGTCCTCCCCCTTTCTCTCTCCTTTCCTCCCTTCCCCCACTCCTCCCTTCCACCTCCTCCTCCTCCTCTCTCTCCCCTCTCTCTCTCCTCTCTCTCAGCCTCTGTCTGTCACCCCAGAGTCACCTCCAGCTTCTCATCCCTGTGTTCACCTCTCCCCACAGCTGGCATTTTGGTAGTTGCTGTGGTTTGAATGTATGTGTCCCCCCAATATTTGTATGTTGGAACCTAAGCCCAGCGTGATAGTATTAAGAGGTGGGGCCTTTAGGAGATGATTCAGCATGAGGGCTCCACCTTCACAAATGGGATTTACAATCTTACAAGAGAGGTAGAAGGGAGCCATTCATTCCTTTTTGCTTTTTGCTTTTTGCCTTTCCATCCCTCCACATGTGAGGACACAGCATTTGTTTCCAGAGGATGCAGCACAAGGTGCTGTCTTGAAAACAGACACCAGGTCCTACCCAGACACGAGTCCTGCCAGCACCTTGATCTTCTTTTTTTTTTCTTTTATTTTTTTTGAGATAGAGTCTCGCTCTGTCACCCAGGCTGAAGTGCAGTGGCACAATCTCAGCACACTGCAAGCTCCGCCTCTCGGGTTCACGCCATTTTCCTGCCTCAGCCTCCTAAGTAACTGGGACTACAGGCGCCTGCCACCACACCCGGCTAATTTTTTGTATTTTTAGTAGAGATGGGGTTTCACCATGTTGGCCAGGATGATCTCCATCTCCTGACCTCTTGATCCACCCTCCTCGGCTGCCCAAAGTGCTGGGATTACAGGCGTGAGCCACCACGCCCAGGCAGCACCTGGATCTTGATCTTGGACTTGCAGCCTCCAAACTGTGATGAGGACTAAATGTTGATCTTTTGTCTCTTGCCCAGATTCCTTTGTAAGGGGACTGGGGAATCATGCCTGACAAACCATAAAATCTCATCAGACAGGTTTCTGTTAATCCTATATGAGTGGCTTACTTTCCAACCTGACTCTAGTAAAATATAACATGACAGCAGACCTTTAAGAAAATCTAAAGATTTTACCCCAAAATATATTTCTTTGACATATTTTGAAATGGCTTCCACAGAGCCAACAGATTGAAATAGCCCTGGAAAGCCATCTTTTGGGAGAGAAATTTGCATCTTTAGAGAATCTCCATTAATATAGCTGGTCTCTCCCCTCCCAAGATGCTCCCAGATCTAGGAGAGATTACCTGAGAGCCTGAAACCTCTAATGTGTGCAAACAGACATTTACCATCTCTAAGAACTATCTGAAGGCTTCTATCTATGAGGCTTCATCTGCATAATAAGAACCTTGATCTTCACAACCCCCTTATCCTAACTCACACATTCCTTTCTACTGATTTCAAGTCTTCAACCAATTGTCAACTAAAGAATTCCTGGCAGGACCCAGTGCCTCCTGCCTGCAATCTTAGCACTTTGGGAGGCTGAGGCCAGGGAATTCTTTGAGCCCAGGAGTTTGAGACCAGCCTGGGCAACATAGTGAGACCCTGTCTCTATTAACTACATGAAAAAACATAAATAATAAATAAATGAAAAGTTAAAAAAAAAAAAAAGAATTTCTAAAACCCACCCTTGACTTGTAAGACCCACCTTCAAGATGTCCTACTTTTTCAGCCTGAACGAGTGCATACCTTCCTCAATAGATTTATGATTTTTACCTGCAATTTCTGTGTGCCTAAAGTTTATAAAACCAAACTGTAACCCAACAGCCTCAGACACACTTTCTCAGGACCTCTTGAGAGTGTGTAACCCAGGCTGCAGTCACTCACATTGGCTCAGAATAAACCATCTTAAACATATTCTGGCAAACTTTAAATTTTTCCACCATTGCTGAGAAATAAATTTTCTGGTCCTTGTAATTACCCAGTCTCAGATATTTTGTTAAGCATCAGGGACAGACTGAGCCAGTGGTGGTAGTATATGGGGGAGGGTAGTTACCAAGGGCAAAAGGAAAATAAATCTTGGCACCCCAAAATCACTAAGCCGAAAAGAAAAGTCAAGCTAGGAACTGCTTAGGGCTAAACCTGCCTCCCTTTCTATTCCTGATAAAGATAGCTACTAAAATTCTTCTTAAAAGCTACATACCTCCCTTACAAGGAATTTCCTTGTGGAAAAAGGACAGACAGAACTCAAAATCATTCCTCTGCTCACTGAGTTAAATGCACATCTGATTGCCTCCTTTGGAAAGGCTAATCAGAGACTCAAAAAAATGCAAACGTTGGTCTCTAACCTACCCTATGACCCGGAAGCCCCCTCCCAGCTTCGATTTGTCCCGCCTTTCTGAATAGAACCAAGGTATATCTTACATACCTTGATTGATGGCTCATGTCTTTCTAAAATGTATAAAAACAAGCTGTGTCCCAACCACCTTGGGCACATGCTGTCAGGACCTCCTGAGGCTGTGTCATGGACACATGTCCTTCACTTTGGCAACTTCCTAAATTGACTGACTTTTCTTTTCGTCTTAGTGATTTGGGGGTCCCAAGATTTATTATTATGTTTTTGACTTCCTAAATTGACTGATACTTGGCTCAGATATTTGAGGTTCACACTGTTAACGGAAAGGGGTCCCAATCCAGACCCGAAGAGATGGTTCTTAGATATTTAACAAAAAAGAATTCAGGGCAAGTCCACGGAGCAGAATGAAAGCAAGTTTGTTAAGAAAGTAAAGGAATAAAGAATGATTATTCCAAAGGCAGTTGCCCATTTTTATTTCTTGATTATATGCTAAACATAAACAAGATTAGATGCTTATTATTCGTGCCTCCCCTTTTGAGACTATATGGGGTGACTTCCTGATGTTGCCATGGCATTTGTAAACTGTCATGGTGCTGGTCGGAGTGTAGCAGTGAGGAGGACCACAGGTCACTCTTGTTGCCCTCTTGGTTTTGGTGGGTTTTAATCGGCTTCTTTACTGTAGCCCATTTTATCAGCAAGGTCTCTGTGATCTGTATCTTGTGCCAACCTCCTGTCTCACTGTCAGGCCTCTGAGCCCGAACCAAGCCATCGCATCCCATCCCCTGTGACTTGCAGGTATACGCCCAGATGGCCTGAAGTAACAGAAGAATCACAAAAGAAGTGCAAATGTCCTGCCCCGCCTTAACTGATGACATTCCACCACAAAAGAAGTGAAAATGGCTGGTCCTTGCCTTAAGCAATGACATTATCTTGTGCCTGGCTCATCCTGTCTCAAAAAGCTCCCCCACTGAGCACCTTGTGACCCCCACTCCTGCCCACCAGAGAACAACCCCCCTTTGACTGGAATTTTCCTTTACCTACCCAAATCCTATAAAAGGGCCCCACCCTTATCTCCCTTCACTGACTCTCTTTTCGGACTCAGCCCGTCTGCACCCAGGTGATTACAAAGCTTTATTGCTCACACAAAGCCTGTTTGGTGGTCTCTTCACACAGACGCGCATGACACCCACCTTGTGTCTTAGAATACCTTTACTTACAGGGAATACAGCCCAGCAGGTCTTAGCCTGATTTCACCTAGCCCCTATTCAAGATGGAGTTGCTCTGGTTCAAACACCTCTGACGACACAACAAAACCTTCTGCAAGGTCCTTTCTACCCAACATAAACTCTCGGCCAAGCCCAAGAGGGGAATGCAGGTAGCAGCCACTTGGTCACCTCTCTTCCTTAGGTCTGCTCTCCCTCTCTCCAGCTCCTTTGTATTTCCTGCCCCCAGAAGCAAATAGCTTTCAGAGAAGACCCCTCAATGGAGTGGGATGGGAGAGATTCAGGTTCCCCCAGTCTTGTAAACAGTCCTGAGATGACGGCCCTCCCACCCTATCCTCCCCAGAAAAGAGAGTAAAATCATCCTCTTGAGGTTAACAAGAATGACATGCCAAGTTCTGGACAGAAATAGAGTAAGAATTAAGCATTAATTAGGTTGTCCTTTGGCCCACTTTTTTGTAGCTGCTTGCTAACCAAAAATCACCTAGTACTGGATACTGACCATTTACACCCCCATTGTTCCATTGACCTCTGATGTTATAATCAGAACACTTTTCTTTAAGGATTGCTTAAGATGTTTTCAGATCCTGAATTCCAGTAGAATGGCTGATGCCAACCAGTTCGAAAACCCCCACAGAGGAATAGAATCTGCATGATTCTTCCGCATCTCCCTGTCCATGCGCCCCTCCACCGTGCACTCCCCAACCTATCAACGATCCCCACACCTCAGCCCATTACTTCATCAAACCCTTTGAAATCCCTAGCTAGAACTCCTCAAGGATGCAGATTTGAGGCTTGCTCCTGTTTCCTCGTTTGTCTGCCTTGCAATTAAACCTCTTTCTCTGCTGTAATTCAGTGTCTCAGTGTATTGACTTGCTGTGTATCGGACAATGAACCTGGGACAGTTGCAGGAGGTCAAGTACATGCCCTTCCTATGCAGCCTTGTCTGAACTTGCCAGGATAACTGAGTCATTCCGTTCTCCATGGCTCAGGGCTGTCTCTGTCATGCTGCTCTGCAACATAAACTCTCTCTGTTTCCCTCCGCAATTCTGGGCCTGGGGACGTCTTAATTGAGATTTCGAATGTCTGTGGACCAAGGTCACATGGTGGTTCTCAAAGTGTGGCCCCAGGACCAGCACCTGGAAACTTGTTAGAAGTGCCTGCTTTCACAAAAAGACACTCGCACTCATGTTTATCACAGTGCTATTCACAATAGCAAAGTCCTGGAATCAACCTAAATGCCCATCGGTGGAGGATTGGACAAAGAAAATGTGGTACACATATGCCATGGAATACTATGCAGCCGTAAAAAAGAATGAAATCATGTCATTTTCAGCCATGTGGATGGAGCTGAAGGGCATTATCCTAAGTGAAATAACTCAGAAACAAACAGAAAAGCAAATACCGTATGTTCTCACTTATAAGTGGGAGCTAAATAATGAGTACACTGGACATACAGGGGGAAATAGCAGATATTGGAGACTCCAAAGGGAAGGAGACTGGGAGGCAGGAGAGGGAAGAAAAAATTACCTACTGAGAAAAATGTGCACTATTCAGATGCTGGGTTCACCAGAAGCCCAAACAGCACCACCATGCAATATATACATGTGAACGAGCCTACACATGTACTCCCTGAATTGATAAAAAATAAGTTAACTAATTCTTAAAAAAAAAAAAAAGAAATGGTCATTTTCAGGTCCCAATTCAGATCTACTCAATCAGAAACTCTGGAGGTGGGCCCAGTGATGTGTGTTTAATAAGTCTTCCAGACTTATTCCAAGCTGATAGGGCTTGGAAGCACGAAAACCACTGTTTCAGGGAGCAGATGACCTCTGTTATTTTTTTTTCAGCCGTACCTCTGACCCTATCCTTGCAACTTCCTTTTTTTTTTTTTTTTTTTTTGACATAGTCTCACTTTGTCACCCAGGCTGGAGTGCAGTGGCATAATCACGGCTCACTGCAACCTCCGCCTCCCAGGTTCAAGTGATTCTTCTGCCTCAGCCTCACAAATAGCTGGGATTACAGGCACACATCACCACACCTGGCTACTTTTTGTATTTTTAGTCAAGACAGGGTTTCACCATTTGGCCAGGCTGATCTCGAACTCCAGACCTCAAGTGATCCACCCACCTTGGCCTCTTGAAGTGCTGAAATAACAGGTGCGATTCACCACACTCAGCCTGCAACTTCTTTAGTTCTCAGTTTCTAAGCAGTTTAAGTTACTTTTCTAAGTTCATACAATTAGCCAGGCATGGTGGAGGCCGCCTGTAATCCCTGCTACTTGGGAGGCTGAAGCAGGAGAATTGTTTGAACTTGGGAGGCAGAGGTTGCAATGAGCCACGATCTCACCATTGCACTCCAGCCTAGGGATCAGAGCGAGACCCCATCTCAAAACAAATAAATAAATATTAAAAAGTTAAAAAAAATAAGCTCGTACAGTGATTTAGTGCAGTTGTGGCCTCTAAACTGGTGGGATTAGTGACCTCTACTGATATTTAGTGGAGCTGTTGCCGTTGTGCAAGAGCAGGTCTGTCCCAAACACGTGTTCTTGGTGCCCCTCAAGCTGAGAGCCCTGTTGGCTCTGAAGGACACAGTCAGGGCCACCCAAGCAATAGAGTCTTTGGGGAACCACCCACAGACTCTATTTGATGTCCCTGGCTGGATAGCCAAGGACATCAAATGCCCACCAGGTTTTGGTTTTCTTTTGTTTGTTTGTTTGTTTTCTTTTTTTTTTTTTTTTTTTTGAGATAGGTGCTCCCTCTGTCGCCCAGGCTGGAGTGCAGTGGCATGATCATGGCTCACTGTAGCCTTGACCTCCAGGACTCAAGAAATCCTCCCACCTCAGCCCCTCAAGTAGCTGGAACTACAGGTACATGCAATGACGCTGGGCCCATTTTTTAATATTTTGGAGAGACGAGGTCTCGTCATGTTGTGCAGGCTCGTCTTCGACGCTTGTAGTCTAGTGAGCCTCTTACCTCAGCTTTCCAAAGCACTGGGAGTACAGGCATGAGCCACTATGCCCAGCCCCAACAGGTTATTTTTTAAAAGAGCGAAACAAACCTTGGTCTGATAAGAAAATTAATCATGTGAGCCATAACATTGATTGACTTTAACTTCATGTTGTAAGAAAGGACAGGAATGCCCAGTGTTTAAGTCACTTGTACAACATCACCTAGCCAGAGCTATGTTCCTGACGAACCTAGGATCTGTGGGATTTCTAGCATCGTTTCCATCACACCAGGAAGCATTTTTCTTAAGAGAAAAGCAAAACAAACCTGTCTCTAAGCTGTTTCCTAGCATGTGAACAGTTCATGTAAACACAGCAGACGTGAAAACCTGGGGCTTTGTGATAAAGCTGCTAACAAGATGTCTATTCTATATGTGTACTCTCAGCATTTTGGGAGCCCAAGGTGGGAGAATTACTTGAGGTTAGGAGTTCAAGGCCAGCCTGGGCAACAAAGTGAGACTCCATCTCTACCAAAAATTAGCCAGGCATGGTGGTGAGCATCTGTAGTCCCAGCTATTTGAGAAGCTGAGAGAGGAGGATTGTTGAGCCCAGGAGTTCCAGGCTGCAATGAGCCATGAACACACCATTGCACTCCAGCCTGGCAACAGAGTAAGAAAGACCCTGTCTGAAAAAAACAAAAAAAAAAGATGTGTATTCTGACTAAAGAGGTTTTGCATTCTGAATCCTTCATCATACTACACCTACCCAAGGTTGTGAGTGGCTGTATCAGTCTGTTCTAGTTGCCGTAAGATAATTGCACAGACTGGATGGCTTAAACAACAGAAATTTATATTCTCCCAATTCTGGAGTCTGGAAGTCCAAGATCAAGGTGTTGGCAGGGTTGGTTCCTGCTAAGGCCTCTCTCCTTGGCTTGCAGACAGCTGCCTTCTTGCTCTATCCTCACATGGCCTTTCCTTTGTGCACAGAAATGTCCATTCTCAATTTTTTTTCTTCTTATAAAGATACTAGTTCTGTTGGATTAAGGCCCACCCTTATGACCCCATACCTTAATTATGCCTTTAAAAGCCCTATTCCACAAGTACATCCACTGAAGTTAGGACTTCAACAGATGAATTTTGGAGGGATACAGTCTACAACAGTGGCTGAAGGAATAACGGAGAGGCTCAAATGCCCTAACTAACCCCTGTAATATATTAAATAATTCAAACGTGGGGCTGGGCATAGTGACTCATGCCTGTGATCCCAGTGCTCTGGGAAGCTGCTGTGAGAGCATCACTTGAGCCCAGCAGTTCCAGACCAGCCTGGCTAACATAGTGAGACCCCATCTCTAAAAAAAAAAAATTTTTTTTTAAATTAGCCAGGTGTGGTTGTGTGTACCATCTGTGGTCTCAGCTACACAAGAGGCTTAGGTGGGAGGCTGAGGTGGGAAGATCACTTGAGCCTGGGAGGTCAAGGCTGCAAGTGAGCCATGATTGCACAACTGCACCCCAGCCTGGGCGACAGAGTGAGATCCTGTCCCAAAATAATAATAATTCAAATGTAAAGCTGTTGCAACTTCAAATTATCCTGAGCCTTGAAAGGAGTATGGCTATGCAGCCTGAGTCATGTGGCACGCAGCTGCAAGTCCTGCCTCCTTTTTCCTGTAAACAATTAAGAAGACAAAGAGGCTCCAGAGATCGGGCCTCCTGCGCTCAGATCACCGCCCAGCCTCCCAGTAATAATCTTCCTTGGAATTTAGCCACCTGTAACTGATCAAATTGCTATGGTGGATGCGCCTGGTCTTCTATGGAAAATGTTGTAATCCTGCTGAAACGTCCCAGTCTCTGCCTATGTCATTGAAACCACCACTTCTCTACTTTGGAAATACTGACTCCATTCATTTGGAGTCACAGCTTTCTGGGGTGGCCATCCTTAAGCTTGATACTTAACCATATTTTTTTTAATCTTTTTTTTTTCCCAATGAGACAGGGTCTTGCTTTGTCACCCAGGCTGGAGTGCAGTGGTGCAATCATAGCTCACTGCAGCCTCAGACTCCTGGGTTCCAGTGATCCTCCCACCCCATCCTCCCAAGTAGCTGGGATCACAGATGCATGCCACCATGCCCTGCTATTTTCTTTTTATGTTTTGTAGAGACATGGCCTTACCATGTTGCCCAGGCTTGTCTGGAACTCCTGTGCCCAAGTGATCCTCCGGCCTTGGCCTCCCAAAGTGCTGGGATTACAGGCATAAGCCACTGTGCCCGGCTGCAACCTTGTTATTTAAGGTTGACACCCTCTGCCGCACCCCATAGGCCAAGCTTAATGTCCCTTTATCCTGTGGTCTCCCTTATCAGGCCTTGCTCTGCCCCTCTGTCAGACCTTCTGTCCTTTTACTTCATAGCACTTAGCATGATTACAATTACATACTTCTTTGTGCAAATGTTTGTTTATCGTCTGCTTGTCACATTACATGACAGACTTCAGAGGTATAGGCACTGCAATCCCTGCTACGTTTCCAGCACCTGGCAAAGTCCCTAGCACCTAACAGGGACTCTGCAAATACTTGTAGAATGAATTAATCAATTAATGCTTACTTACTTTTAAAAAGAGACCAGGGAAACCATCTCAGCAACATTTGGGCTAGATGCAATTAAAAAGCACAAATAGAATTTTGTTTTAAATCAGCAAGCATAGTTTTCCAATAACATTGGCAGGTCCAGTATCCAGCCAGGCCCATCTCCTGTCCCTGACAAATGCCTAGTGATGGATGGCTTGAGATAGAGGACAGCAAGTGCAGGATCAATGATTCCGTAATTGGATGTTGAAGGCAAAGCATGAAAGGACAGTCTCAGTTCAGGGATGGGGCGGGCTGGAGGTGGGGGTGACAGAACAACACAAAGTCACACTGGGGAGACAGTTGTTGGGTGGGGGGGATCTGAGTGTGATGGTGGGGACATGCCCTTCCTAACAAGGCCAGCCACCCTATGTAATATTGTTGATGTTTCTGGAAAGGGGTCCCAATCCAGACCCCAAGAGAGGATTCTTAGATCTTGCACAAGAAAGAATTTGAGGCAAATCCATAAAGTAAAAGCAAGTTTATTAGCAAATAAAGGATTAAAGAATGGCTACGCCATAGGCAGAGCAGTGGCATGGGCCCCTGGTGGCCAATTTTTATGGTTATTTCTTGATTATATGGTGGATTATTCATGAGTTTTCCAGGAAACGGTGAGCAATTCCCAGAACTGAGGGTTCTTCCTATTTTTAGACTATATGGGGTAACTTACTGATGTTGCCATGGCATCCGTAAACTGTCATGGTGCTGAGGGGAGTGTCTTTAGCATGCTAATGTATTCTAATTAGCATATAATGAGCAGTGAGGACCACCGGAGGTCAGTCTCATCGCCATCTTGGTTTTGATGGGCTTTGGCTGGCTTCTTTACTGCATCTTGTTTTATCAGCAAGGTCTTTACAACCTGTATTTTGTACTGACCTCCTATCTCATCCTGTGACTAAGAATGCCTTAACCTCCTGGGAATGCAGCCCAGTAGGTCTCAGCCTTATTTTACCCAGCCTTTATTTAAGATAGAGTTGCTCTTGTTAAATGCCTCTGACACTGGGATCCCTACCTGTATGCCCAGTTCCTAGGCAGGTGATATGGTGTGGCTGTGTTCCCACCCAAATCTCATCTTGAATTGTAGCTCCCACAATTCCCACATGTCATGGGAGGGACCTAGTGGGAGGTAACTGAATCATGGGGGACAGTTCTTTCCCATGCTGTTCTCTTGATAGTGAATAAGTCTCATGAGAACTATGGTTTTATGAAGAGGAGTTTCCCTGCACGAGCTCTCTCTCTCTTTGTTGCCTGCTGCCATCCATGTAAGACATGACTTGCTCCTCCTTGTCTTCTGCCATGATTGTGAAGCCTCCCCAGCCATGTGGAACTCTGGGTCCATTAAACCTCTTTTTCTTCCCAGTCTCGGGTATGTCTTTATCAGCAGCGTGAAAATGGACTAATACAGCAGGATTAGATTTTTTTAGCCATACACACTTGGACAGACAGACATCAGTTGACAAGCCTACCTTGTTTCCAACAGGATTTTCTACTTTATTTTGGGTTGTCCCTGAAGATATCTCTTAAAGACAATTCAATAGGAGTAACTGCTTTCTTTAACATTTTGGCCAATCCCAACCTCAGCATGTGCTCAACACAATTTTCACAATATGGAACACCACCTGTAATTGTTCAGCACAATTCTTTCATCTTGCTACTCAAAATCTGGGCTGAGAACCTGCAGCCTCAGCATCACTAGGGAGTTTGTTAGAAATGCAGAATTGAGTGTGGTGGCTCACATCTGTAGTCCCAGCTATTTGGGAGATTTAGGTGGGAGCATCGATTGAGGCCAGGAGTTCAAGTCTAGCCTGGGCAACATAGCAAGATCTTGTCTCTATAAAAAATTTTGAAATTAGCCAGGTGTGGTGGTGCATGACTGTAGTCCCAGCTATTCAGCAGGGCTGAGGCTGGAGGATAGCTTGAGACCAGGAGCTCGAGCTTGTAGTGAGCCATGATTGCACCACTGCACTCCAGTCTTGGTGACAGAGAGAGATGCTGTCTCAATACAGGATCAGAATCTGCCTTTCAGTAAGATCTCCGGGTGATTCATGCACAACTTTATATTTGACAATGTTACGTCTGAAAGGCACTAACCTAGAGCAGCTCCACTGAAAAAGCTCCCCAAAATGCAGTTTCTACTAGTGAATGAATCATGGAATATCATCTGTCCCCTTCAAGGGTGACCCAGGGCAGCAAATTTTTGCATCTTATCCTCAATATAAACCTCAGAAATATATAGATTTACATCTCCTAATTCTGTCTTCTCATAAAAGAATGCTGGGGTTGCGTGGCTTTTTTACTTTACAAAAATAATAAATTTAGGTATCATCTGAATCTCCCTTTTTAGAACTGAAGAACAAAAACCAGTTTGACCCACACTTGTGGAGTGTTTTAAGATGACACAGGAAGAAATATTGCCCCAAACAATGAAAATTCAACCCAAAATGATTTCATGTTTTTAGTTTGTATTTCCTCATTTCCTACCAGTGTTCTCACATCTCAAGTCTAGTTTCTGGGCTTTGAAAGGTGAAAAATACGGTTAATGAACAGCAGACACAGTCGTGTGATACCAAAATGACTTCTAAAAGCTCTCAGCCTCCAGCAGTCTGGTTTCCAAAGCACTTGCATGTATAAAATCTCTAAGAGTCAGAGGCAGCCTCAATTAGCACATGCATTTTCATAGACAAGAGTTTCAGAGAGTTTCAGATTTTTAGAGAGATTATATAAAGGACACAAAGCTGGCAAGTGTCAAAACTAGTTGGGAGCCCAGAGCTGTCTGACACCAAGTTGGATTAAAAAAAAAAAATAAGTGGGTCACTTTGGGAGGCTAAGGCAACAAGATTGTTTGAAGCTAAGAGTTTGAGACCAGCCTGAGCAACATAGCGAGACCCTGTCTCCACAAAAAGTAAAAACAAATTAGCCGGGCATGGTGGCACCCACCTGTCCTATGTACTCAGGAGGCTGAGGTAAGAGGATCACTTGAGCCCAGGAATTGGAGGCTGCAGTAAACTGTGATTGTGCCACTGCACTCCAGCCTGGACAACAGAGCAAGAACCCATGTTTAAGGGAAAAAAGCCATCATTACTGAATTCTGAAGAGTGCATAACAGTCACTATTGTTATCACAGGATCCAAATTCCAAATATGGACCCCAACGTGTCCAGTTTCTAATGCAGAAGGTACAGTGGTCTCCCTAAGGCTAGAAGCATGAAGGGATTTGGGATGAGACGATTTGGTAATCAGCAAAGACACCCTGCCCAGAAATGTTTCCAGAATTCTTTGCTAGATATAACCAATCAATACTCATCTTTCAAGATGACAAGATTACATGAAGACAAAGCTGAAGTCGCTGGAAGGTGTGTAAGTATGAAGTAGTCATTTGGTTTCTTCTCAGAAACTCTTCTACAAGTCTTCATCCCCCTGGAGATAATTATAAAAATAGGAACAAAAAAAAAAAGTTGGCACAAATAAATAAATAATGACAATTGGGAAAAAAAAAACCATACATGTGCATGTGTCTTTATAACAGAATGATTTATATTCCTTTGGGTATATACCCAGTAATGGGACTGCTGGATCAAATAGTATTTCTGTATTTAGGCCTTTGAGGAATCTCCACACTGTCTTCCACAATGGCTGAACTAATTCACACTTTCACCAACAGAGTATAAATGTCCCTTCTACTTCACAACCTTGCCAGTATTTGTTATTTTTTTACTTTTTAATAATAGCCATTCTGACTGGTATGAGATCGTATCCATGGTGGTTTTAATTTGCATTTCTCTAATGATCAGTGATGTTGAGCTTATTTTCATGATTGTTGACCCTATGTAAGTCTTGTTTGGAAAAGTGTCTGTTCGTGTCCTTTGCCAGTTTTTTTATGGGGTTCTTTGTTTTTTTCTTACAAATTTGTTTAAGTTCCTGGACATTAGACCTTTGTCAGATGCACAGTTTGCAAAAATTTTCTCCGGTTCTGTAGGTTGCCTATTTACTCTGTTGATAGTTTCTTTTCCTGTGCAGAGGCTTTTTAGTTTAATTAGATTCCATTTGTCAGTTTTTGCTTTCACAATAGCAAACACAAGTAATCAACCTAAATGTCCATCAATGATACACTGGATGAAGAAAATGTGGTACATGTACACCATGGAATACTATGCAGCCATAAAAAAGAGTGAGATCATGTCATTTACAGGGACATGGATGGAGCTGGAGGCCATTATCCTCAGCAAACTAACACAGAAACAGAAAAACAAATACCATATATTCTCGCTTGTAAGTGGGAGCTAAATGATGAGAACACATGGACACATAGAGGGGAACAACATACACTGGGGTCTATCAAAGGGTGGAGGGTGGGAGGAGGGAGAGTGTCAGAAAAAATAACTAATGGGTACTAGGCTTAATACCTGGGTGATGAAATAATCTGTACAACAAATGCCTGTGATATGAGTTTATCTATGTAACAAACCTGCACTTGTACCTCTGAACTTAAAAGTTGAAAAAAAAAAAAAAAGAAAAGAAACTCTAGCTAAAAAAAAAGACAGAGGCGCGGCACGGTGGCTCACGACTGTAATCCCAGCACTTTAGGAGGCCGAGGCAGGGGGATCACGAGGTCAGGAGATCAAGACCATTCTGGCTAACATCATGAAATCCTGTCTCTACTAAAAATATAAAAAATTAGCCTGGCCTCGTGGCGGGCGCCTGTATTCCCAGCTACTCGGGAGGCTGAGGCAGGACAATGGTGGGAACCCGGGAGGCGGAGCTTGCAGTGAGCTGAGATCCAGCCACTGCACTCCAGCCTGGGCGACAGAGCGACACTCCGTCTCAAAAAAAAAAAAAAAAGTACGGAGAGAGAGAGAAAGCCTTTGGGAACAACGTGGTGAACACCAGACGGGAGAATGGTGGACCTGCTCTTGTAGGAATGTCATGATGTCCTCACGGTAGGAAGAAACCTACGCCTTGATGTGCCGACACCTTGATGCGCTGTTAGGTCCTGTGACCACTGCAGAGAGCCAGAAATGTCCTTTTGGGGGTGATCTAACGCAGCGATTAAGATCCTGGATTCTGGTCGGGCCGGTGGCTCACTCCTGTAATGTCAGCATTTTGGAAGGTGGAGGCAGGCAGATCACCTGAGGTCAGGAGTTCAAGCCCAGCCTGGCCAACAGGGTAAAACCCCCGTCTCCACTAAAAATACAAAAATTAGCCAGGTGTGGTGGTGGGTGCCTCCTCAGCTGCTCAGGAGGCTGAGGCAGGAGAATCACTTAACCCGATGGTGGAGGCTGCAGTAAGCCAACACTGTGTGCTGTACTCCAGCCTAGGTGACAAAGCAAGACTCCGTCTCAAAAAACAAAAGACAGAAAGAAAGAAAAAGAAAAAAGAAAAGAAAAGATTCTGCATTCCAGTTCTACAGAGTCCAGCTCTGCCACTTAACAACCTGTGGTATAAACTCAAGTACGTTACTGCAACGTTCTAGTCCTCAGTTTCCCCATCTGTAAAATGGGGATTAAAAATAGTACATACTTGAGATGGCTGTTCAATGATTAAATTAATGAACATAAAAAAATTGATGAACATAAAGTGCTTACCACAATGCCTGGTGCATAAAAGATGTCAGGCAATTGCATCATTATTACTTCCACTGAAAACTTTTTATTTACAAGTCTCTATGCCCTGAGGGCAGGAGCTAAGTGTAGTTTGTCTCTGCCTTGCAGCCCCAGAGCCTGGCAGGTGCCCACATGAGAGGTATAAGATGAATGAATTTAAGCAAATGAAGGAGTTCTCTTCAAACCAAGGGCACAAGCCCAAGGGGTAATTTTGGCTGTGATTGTCCCAACAATGGATCATCTACACACAGAAGACCGAGATGAAGACAATGAACAAAAAGAAATCCAGAATTAAGAATAAAATTTGAACAAAATTTGAATAAAGAATAAAATTAAGAAAAAAATTTGGAAAAAGAAAAAAAAAGAATAAAATTTGGCTGGGCATGGTGGCTCACACCTGTGATCCCAGCACTTTGGGAGGCTGAGGCAGGAGGATCCCTTGAGGCCAGGAGTTCAAGGCTGCAGTGAGCTACAATAACACCATTGTACTCCAGCCTGGGTGACAGAGTGAGATCCTGTCTTGAATGAATAAACAAATAAACAAATAAATAAAAAATTTAAAATGCAGTTTTGAGCTGCATCCAGGAATCAGCCCACCTTCCAGACACCACCTCCAGCCATCTGACCACCACCCTTGGCAGCCTTGAGTGAAGGCCAGACTTCCGACTTCCTCATGTATCAGAGCTCCTGTCATTTCAAAGGGGAGGGCCTGAAAATGAAAAGAAAAGGCTCTGTGCTGGGAGCACTGGGGTGGTGGCAGGAATCCTCAGCCTAGGAGATGTCTCATCTAGTCTTTCCTCAATATCACACTCAGATCCCCCCACCCAGTAACTGAGATGCTGAGGAGAGTCCTTCATCTCATTCAGGGGAGGCCAGGGCTACAACAAAGCCAGAGCCCAGATCAGCATGGAGGATGAGACTCCTTCTGACCCCATACTTTCTGTTTCTCATTTCTTTTTCTTTTTTTAATTATGGTAGGTTGGGCATGATAGCTTACACCTTAAACCCAGTGCTTTGGGAAGTTGGAGGCGGGAGAATTGCTTGAGGCCAGGAGTTCCAGATAAGACTGGACAACATAGCAAGACCCCATCTCTACAAAAAATAAAAATTTAAATTATATTAAAATACTCATAACACAAAATACGTCATTACTGACATTGAGCATATTCACAGTGTCGTGCGCTGTGAATCACCACTCTCCAGTTCTAGAACATTTCCATCAACCCAAGAGGAAAACCCCTTCCCATGAGCGGCCACTCCCCACACCCTCTCCCCCAACCCTTGCCAACCATAAATCCACTTTCTGTCTCCATGGATTTGCCTATTCTGGACATTTCATAGAAAGAAAAGGAATCCTATACTATATGTGGCTTTTGTGTGGGGCATCTTTCACTGAGTATGTCTCTGAGGTTCATTCTGAGTTGAAGCATGGCTCAGAACTTTGTTGCCCTTTAAGAATAAACACTATTCCATTGTACGGATGTATTACATTTTGTTTATCCACACATTCACTGATGGATGATTGTGTTGTTTCCACTTGTTTTCATTTTTGTTTTTTCAAACATCTGGGGTGTGATTTGGTTGGTTGGTTTGGTTTTTTGTTTTTTGGATTTGTTTTGTTTTGTTTGAGACAAGAGTCTCTCTTTCGCCCAGGCTGGAGTGCAGTGGCACAATCTCAGCTCACTGCAGCCTCTACTTCCCAGGTACAAGCGATTCTCCTGCCTCAGCCTCCCGAGTAGCTGGGATTACAGGTGCCCGCCACCACACCTGGCTAATTTTTGTTTTTTTGGTAGAGATGGGGTTTTACCATGTTGCCCAGGTTGGTCTCGAACTTCTGGCCTCCAGTGATTTGCCTACCTAGGCCTCCCAAAGTGCTGGGATTACAGCAGGTGTGAGTCAGCTTGCCTGGCCCTTTTTTTTTTTTTTTTTTTTTTTTTGAGACAGCATCTCCCCCTGTCACCCAGGCTGGAGTGCAATGGTGCAGTCATAGCTCCCTGCAACCTCCAACTCCTGGGCTCAAGCGATCCTCTCGCCTTGACCTCCAAAAGTGATACATGTTTTTTCATCCAATTTGATGTCAGACAGCTCTAGGCTCCCAACTAGTTTTGACACTTGCCAGCTTTGTGTCCTTTATATAATCTCTCTCAAAATCTGAAACACGCTAAAACTCTTGTCTGTGAAAACGCATGTGCTAATTGAGGCTGCCTCTGACTCCCGGGGATTTTATACGTGCAAGTGCTTTGGAAACTGGACCATGCTGGCAGCTGAGAGATTTTAGAAGTCGTTGGTATCACTTGACTACATTTGCTGTTCATTAGCCATACTTTTCATCTTTCAAAGCCCAGAAAATAGCCTTGAGATGTGAGAACACTGGTGGGAAATGAGGGAGTACAAATTAAACACATAAAATCATTCGAGGTTGAGTTTTCATTGTTTGGAGCAACATTTCTTGCTATATCATCTCAAAACACTCCGCAGGTGTGGGCCAAAACTTTATTTTCCAGCTCTAAAAAGGGAGATTTAGATATCTGAACATTATTATTATTATTATTATTATTGTAGGAAAAAACCAAGACGCCCAACCCCAATCAGGGTTCTTTTATGGGAAGACAAACCTGGGAGACGTAGGACGATATCATTTCTGAGGTTTATATTGGGGTTAAGGTGCATAAAATTGGCTGCTCCGGGTCACCCTTGAAGGGGACAGGTGAGATTCCATGCTGCATTCACTAGTAGAAACTGCATTTTAGAGAGCTTTTCAGTGAAGTTGTTCTAGGTTAGTGCCTCTCAGATGTAAAGCTGTCAAATGTAAAGTTGTACTGATCCTGTAGCTCTGAAATGGGGCCTAGGATTTTTTTTCCTTCTTCCCTTCCTTCCTTCCTTCCTCCCTGCCTCCCTCTCTCCCTTCTTTCTTTCCTTCCTTCTTTTTTTCCTTCCTTCCTTCCTCCCTTGCTTCCTTCCCTCCTTCCTTCTTTGACAGGGTGTCTCTCTGTTGCCCAGGCTAAAGGACAGTGACAAAATCATAGCTCTGGAATGGGACCTGGAATTTTCTCTTTTCTTTCCCTTCCCTTTCCCTTCCCTCTCCTTCCTTCCTTCCTTCTTTTCTTTTCTTTCTTTCTTTCTTTTTCTTTCTTTTCTTTCTTTCTTTTTTCTGTCTCTCTCTCTCTCTCCCACCTCTCTCCCTCCCCACCTCCCCACCTCCCCCCTACCTCTCCGTCTCTCTTTCTCTCTCTTTCTTTTTTGAGACAGGGTCTCACTCTGTTGCCCAGGCTGGAGTGCAGTGGCACAATCATAGCTCCTTGCAGCCTCGATCTCCTGAGCTCCTGGTATTTGTAGGAGGGATTACAGGTACACATAATGACACCCAACTAATTGTTTAATTTTTTTGCGGAAATGGGGTCTCACTATGCTGCCCAGGCTGTTCTTGAACTCCTGGGCTGAAGCAATCCTTCCACCTCAGCCTCCCAAAGTGCTGGGATTACAAGCGTGAGCCACTGCGCCCAACCCAATTACCTACTTTCAATTTTAGGGGAAGTCTATACCCAGAGGAGTGATTGCTGAGTCACACAATAATTTTCTTTAACTTATTGAGCACAGTAGGTGTTACAGTGTTTTGGGGTGTTTTTTTACATTTTTTTAAAAAAACCAATAACAGCATCCTGTTACCTGGCAGCTCGCGGTACCTGGGCATGTGCTATGTGTCAGACACTGAGCCCATGTCATTGTATTCCTACATAAGCCTCTAGAGCATGCAGTATTACCTTCATTGTACAGATGGGAAAACAGGCTCAGAAAAGTGGCGTGGGGTGCCCAGAGTCACACAGTGAGTGGTGTGAGACCTGGGATTTGCATTCAGAGCTTTCCTATCCAAAAGCGCTTAGCCCAGCCAAGACTCAGTCTTTCTGACTCCTCATCAGCCACCTTCACTGCTATCCTGCTTCTCAATTTTTTTGTTTTTTTTGAGACAGAGTCTCACTCTGTGGCCCAGGCTGGAGTGCAGTCGCGCAATCTCGGCTCACTGCAACCTCTGCCTCCCAAGTTCAAGTGGTTCTCCTGCTTCAACCTCCCGAGTAGCTGGGATTACAGGTATCCGCCACCACTCCTGGATAAGTGTTTTTGTTTTGTTTTGTTTTGTTTTGTTTTTTGAGACGCAGTCTCGCTCTGTCGCCCAGGCTGGAGTGCAGTGGCCAGATCTCAGCTCACTGCAAGCTCCGCCTCCCGGGTTCACGCCATTCTCCTGCCTCAGCCTCCCGAGTAGCTGGGACTACAGGCGCCGGCCACCTCGCCCGGCTAGTTTTTTTTTTTTTTTTTTTTTTTTTGTATTTTAGTAGAGACGGGGTTTCACCGTGTTAGCCAGGATGGTCTCGATCTCCTGACCTCGTGATCCACCCGTCTCGGCCTCCCAAAGTGCTGGGATTACAGGCTTGAGCCACCGCGCCCGGCCAAGTGTTGTATTTTTAATAGAGATGGGGTTTCACTATGTTGAACTGACTGAAGTCTCGAACTCCTGACTTCAAGTTGTCTGCCCGCCTTGGCCTCCCAAAGTGCTGGGATTACAGGCGTGAGCCGCGGCACCAACGCCAGACCCTACTTCTCAATTTCTAGGTGACTTCCTGGATGAGCAGAGGGGAGGGAGCTAGAGAAGGCGGATGGGCCGCTGAACCACTGGGAAGCATCTGGGAGGAGGAGTGGCCTGGACGGCAGAATGGTTTCCCTGTGATCATCTCAACACAAGCAGTTGGAAGCCGTTATCCTCAGCAAACTAATGCAGGAACAGAAAACCAAACACCGCATGTTCTCACTTATAAGTGAGAGCTGAATGATGAGAATGCGTGGACACAGGGAGGTTACAACACACACTGGGACCTGTCGGAGGGTGCTGGAGGGAGGAGGGAGAGCATCAGGAAGAACAGCTAATGGATGCTGAGCTGAATTCCTAGGTGATGAGAGGATCCGTGCAGCAAACCACCATGGCACATGTTTACCTATGTAACAAACCTGCTCATCCTGCACATGGACCCCAGAACTTCAAATAAAAGTTGGAGGGGGGAAAAAAAGCAATGGTGCAGGCTTGTTTCTCTGACAACAATGGAAGAAAACTAGAAACTAATATGGTGTGTTTCGTAAAATCAACCCGAAACAGATTGGAAATTGTAAAGGCTCAATTTTAATTGAAATGGCCGTGAGAAGAAATGTAGTGTAGGCCAGGTGTAGTGGCTCACACCTGTAATCCCAACACTTTGGGAGGTTGAGGTGGGCGAATCACTTGAGGCCAGGAGTTCAAGACCAGCCTGGCCAACATGGCGAGAGCCTAGCTCTACTTTAAAAAAAAAAAAAATTAGCTGGGTGTGGTGACATGTGCCTGTGGTCCCAGCTACTCAGGAGGCTGAGGCAGGAGAATCGCTTGAACCCGGGAGGCAGAGGTTGCAGTGAGCCGAGATCACATCACTGCACTCCAGCCTGGGCAAAAATGAGAGTCCATCTCCAAAAAAGAAAAAAAAAAAAAAAAATGAAATGCACCAGGTGAGAGCCTCCAAGGGTCCTGGGAAGGAGCAGTGAGGGGCATTTTGGAGATCTCTTGGACTACTTTAGGTCTAGTCCTGAGACTGGATGCGGAATCTTCATATAAACTTCTCTTGTCAAAGCCAGAGATATGGGACTGCAAGAGCAGACAGCTCACTGAGCCAAGCTAGGACACCTGAGAGTTCAAGTCGCTAGATCCCCTGCAGCCACTGTGCAGGGCCTGGGGCCTGCAAAATCCACTAGACAGCTACATTCCCATGCCAAAGAGAGCTGAGAACTCCACAGAGAAAGAACTCTGTGGACAGATTTGGAAAAGAGCAAACCATTTGCGTGTGGAAGACGAGATTGGTGCTCCCGAGACCAGGCCGGCAGCAAGAGTCTGGAATTTTCCAGCAGGAATGCTGACCTGGTCATCTTCAAGGCCCTTCATGCCTGAGCTAGGAAGCCTATTATTATAAATTATATCAGCGGCCAGGTGCAGTGGCTCGTGTCTGTAATCCCAGCACTTTGGGAGGCCGAGGCAAGGCGGATCACTTGAGCTCAGGAGTTCAAGACCAACCTGGGCAACATGGCGAAACCCCGTCTCTACTTTTGTTTCTGTATTGTAAAAATACAAAACAATTAGCCAATCATGGTAGTGCATGCCTGTGGTCCCAGCTGCTCGGAAGGCTGAAGTGGGAGGATCACTTGAGACCTGGGGTCAAGGAGAGCAGAGGTTGCAGCAAGCGGAGATTGTATCACTGCACTCCAGCCTGGGTGACAGAGGAGACCCTGTCTCAAAAAAAAAAAAAAAAAAAATTATATCAGCAGTAACAGCTAACACGTACTGTACAGGTGCAGTATGCCCAGCACTGTTTTGAGAGCTTCATGTGTATTATCTAATTTAATCCAAACAACAATACCTCCTGGTACAATATTTTTATTTTTTACAATTATTTTTCCCATTTTGCAGAAGAAGTAACTAAACAGAGGAACAAAGTGGGGTGCAAAGCTGGTAAAGGGTGAAGCAAGTGCACAGGGCCAGATATTCTAGGGAAGACACAGCATTGAACCCTTGCCAGGAGGGGTAAGGCTCCTAGGACCCCTTGCCCTTTCCTTTGTGCACTGGCCTCTGGCTGCACTGGGGCACCAAACACCAGAGGTCTGCTCACCGGGAAATGGCATTCTGGTAGCCTCCAGCCCACAGCTGGTGACAGCTTGCAGCCCACAGCGCTCTGCTCCAGCTGGTTATTAAAGACAAAAGACAAGAGGCAACATCAACAAAGCAGGTGCACGTGAGGTGGACCCACATAACCCATCCTCCTCCTGCCCCCTGGAAACAGTTTTGAAACAGCCTGATAAGGACAGCAAAGTCAGCAATATCAATGCAATGGTATTTCAGAGGTAGAGTCTTGGCCAGGCGCAGTGGCTCATGCCTGTAATCCCAGCACTTTGGGAAGACGAGGCGGGTGGGTCACCTGAGGTCAGGTGTTCAAGACCAGCCTGGCCAACATGGTGAACCCCCGTCTACACTAAAAACACGAAAATTAGCTGGGTGTGGTGGCGTGCGCCTGTGATTGCAGCTACTTGGGAGGCTGAGACAGGAAAATCGCTTGAACTTGGGAGGCAGAGGTTGCAGTGAGCTGAGATTGCACCATTGCACTCCAGCCGGGTTACAGAGTGAGAATCTGTCTCAAAAAAAAAAAAAAAAAGAAAGAAAGAAAGAAAGAAATCGAGTCTTTAGGTAGGAGATGATAAGTTCATGAAAGTGGAGCCCTTGTGCATGGGATTAGTGCTGTTTTAAAAGAGACCCAAGCTCCCAAAGGCAGGCAATAATGAATGCTGGAGAGGATGTGGAGAAGAGGGAACCCTGGTATACCATTGGTGAGAATGTGAATTAGTACAGCCACAATGGAGAACAGAATGGAGATTTCTCAAAAAAACTGAAAATAATAGAACCACCATGTGGTCCAGCAATCCCACTCCTGGGGGTATACTTACCAGAGGAAATCACTATATAAAGAGACATTTGCGCTTCTGTGTCTATTGCAGCACTGTTCACAATAACCAAGATTTGGAAGCAATCCAAGTGCCCATCGACAGACGAATGAATAGATGAAGAAAACGTGGTGCATAAACACAATGGAGTATCATTCAGCCAAAAAAAGAATGAGATCCTGTCATTTGCAATAACATGGATGGAACTGGAGGATTTGTGTTAAGTAAAATGAGCCAGGCACAGAAAGACAAATGTCACATGTTCTCACTTATTTGTGGAAGCTAAAAATTAGAACAATTGAACTCATGGAGATAGAGAGTAGAATGATGGTTACCAGAGGTTGGGAAGGGTAGTCAGGAGGGGAATGGTAAATGGGTATAAAAATATGGTTAGATAGAATAAATAAGATCTTGGCCAGATACAATGGCTCATACCTGTAATTCCAGCACTTTAGGAATCTGTGGCAGGTGAATCACCTAAGATCAGGAGATTGAGACTAGCCTGACAGCCTGGTCAACATGGCAAAACCCTGTCTCTACTAAAAATACAAAAATGAGCTAGGCCATGGTGGTGGGTGCCTGTAATCCCAGCTACTCTGGAGGCTAAGGAAGGAGAATCATTTGAACGCAGGTTGCAGTGAGCCAAGATCGTGCCACTGCACTCCAGTCTGGGCAACAGAGTGAGACACTGTCTCAGAAGACAAAAAAATATCTAGTATTTGATAGCACAATGGGGTGACTACAGACAACAATAATTTATTGTTAATCATAGAATAACTATGAATATAACTCAGACATTTGTAACACAAAGAATGGCAAATTCTTGAGGTAAGGGATACCTCTTTACTCTGATATGATTAGTACACACTGTGTGCCTGAATCAAAATATCTCATGTATTCCATAGATATATACACCTACTATGTACCTATAAAAAATTAAAATTATTAGGTTGCTACAAATGTAATTGTGGTTTTTGCCATTAAAAGTAATTGCAAACACTGCAATGATGTTTGCACCAACCTAAACAAAAATTTTTGAAAAGTAAAAGAGGCCTGAGGGAGCTTGTGTGTCCCTTCCACCATGTAAGGACACAGCAAGGAGGCATCATCTCAGAACTGCAAAGTGGGCCCTCACCAGACACAGAATCTGCAAGCACCTTGATCTTGGGCATGATCTGGACTTGATCTTGGACTTCCCAGCCTCCAGAACCATGAGCAACGAATTTCTATAGCTTATAAACTACCCAGTATAAGGGATTCCATTAGGGCTGACAAACAGATGAAGGCACAGGGTGCATTTATTTTATTTCTTCCTTTGCTCTACATGACACCACTCCTCATTTGCTCCCTCACTGTCTGGGTACCTTGTCACTGGGGAGCCTCTCCTTTCTCCCCATATTTAGGGATACTCCATGGGGCCCTGGGCCTCTACAGCAACCCCAGGCCCTAATACAGCCACTTTGTCCCCTCATCCCTCAAGCTGCAGAGCTGCTTGTGAGCAGAAACCAGCCTAACACTTTCATAGTGGACATGCATCCTACACCAATGGCCCCGGGTGTCAGGCAGTGGCCAGTTCTCATACACGGTTGCTGCAGGGAGCCTGGGTGTCCTGGCGCTCCACGTCTCGTGGAATGAAGCTGTAATCATTGCTTCTGCAGTCCTATAGCAATGCAGGATGGCACAAGATTACCTTCTCTACTTTCACCCTCCAGTACCTGTATTCAAAAAGGCATGTTGGGCCAGATGTGGAGGCTCATGCCTGTAATCCCAACACTTTGGAAGGCCAAGTGGGAAGGCTCACCTGAGGCCAGAAGTTCGAGATTGAGACCAGCCTGGGCAATGTAGCAAGACCCTATCTCTGCAAAAAATTAAAAAACTAGCTGGAGGTGGTGGTGCACACCTGTAGCCCTAGCTATTTGGGAGGATAGGGTAGGAGGATTATTTGAGCCCAGGAGTTTGAGGCCATCTCAAGCAATATACCAAGAACTCATTTCTACAAGAAATGTTTAAAATGACCCAGATGTTGTGACACGTGCTTGTAGTCCCAACTATTCAGGAGGCTGAGCCTGGAGGATTGCTTGAGCCCAGGGATTTGAGGCACAGTAAGCTATAATTGTGCCACTATGCTCTAGCCTGAGTGAAAGAGCAAGACCCTGTCACTAAAACTAAAACATAAACAAAATTAACAAAAAATAAGGAGGCATGTTGTGAGCCCATATAACACGAGCTCAGATACAAACTGCCTGACTCAAATCCAGTCTCTGCCACTGACCAGCTTGGATGATACTGCACAAGTTGTTTAACTGCTCTGCACCTCTGTTTACCCATCTATATAATGGGATAATAATGCACCTCTACATAGAGTGGATATGAAGATGAAAAGCGTTAATACAAACAAATGATACTAGAACAACTGGATGTCCACAAAAAAAAGAATGAAGCTGGATCCTACCTCACACCATTCATAGAAATTAACTCCAAGTGGATGAAAGAACTCAATTTAAGAATGAAAACCAGAAAACTTTTAGGACACAGAAGCAAATCTTCATGACCTCGAGTTAGGCAAAACCTCCTTAGATGTGTCTACACAAGCACAAGTGACAAATGAAAAAATAGACAAATTGGACTTTATCGAAATTTTAAACTTTTGTGCTTCAAACGATACCATCAAGAAAATGCAAAGATGACCAACAGAATGGGAGAAAATAGTTGCAAATCATATGTCTGATGAGAGGTTTGCATCTGGTATATAATGAATTCTTACAACTTGACAATAAAAAGACAATTAACCCAATTTTAAAATAAACAAAAGATCTGAATAGATGTTTTCCCAGAGAAGATATACAAATGGCCAATAAGTACATGAAAGCATGCTCAACATCATTAGTCATCAGGGAAATGCAAATCAAAGCCACAGTGATATACTTTATTTCCATCAGGATGATTCTAATAAAAGAAAACAGACAATAAGACACATTGGCAAGGATGCAGATAAATTCAAACCCTCCTACATTGCTTGAGGGAATGTTAAGTGATGTAGCTGCTTTGGAAAAATAGCTTGGCAGTTCCTCAGTTAACCACAGAGTTACCATAGGACCCAGCAATCTCACGCCTAGAAATCTCACCCAAGAAAATTGAAAGAGATGTTCACACCAAAACTTGTACACAAATGTTCACAGCAGCACCACTCACAATAGCCAAAAGTGGAGACAACCCAAATGCTCATCAACAGTTAAGTGGATAAACAAAATGTATAGTAGACTATCCACATAATGGAATATTATTCAGCCATGAAAAGGAATAAAGTACGGAGCCATGCAACAACCTGAACGAACCTCAAAAACATCATGCCAAGTGAAAGAAGCCAGTCACAAAGGAGCACATGTTGTAGGATTTCATTTATATAAAATGTCCAAAATGGAAAAATCCATGGAGACAGAAAGTGGATTCATGGTTGCCAAGGGCTGGAGTGGGGAGGGAGGGAAGTGGATGAGAAGATTAAAAGCCTTAATACAAACAAATGATGCTGGGACAACTGGATGTCCACAAACAAAAGAATGAAGCTAGACCCCTATCTCACATCATTCACAGGAATTAACTCCAAATAGATGAAAGAGCTAGATTGAAGAGGGGAAACCATAAAACTCTTAGAAGAATACAGAAGTAAATATTTGTAGCAAGAAGACACAAATATAAGTAGACAGGAAGAGAGACATAGAAGAGCTTCGGTGCCAACTAGAGCCAGGTTCAAATCCCGGCTCCAGCACTAACTTGGTATGTAACCTTGGGGCCTTGGATTCCTCACCAGTCAGAACCCCCAGCCTCACAGGGCTGTTATGAGGATAACATAAAATACGCAAAATACGCTAGAAGAATAAAGAGTATGCAAAATCACACATGTAGCACACTTAGCCCACCCAGTCTCTGGCATACAGCTAGGACTAAACAATGATAATGATAAGAAATCCATTTGTTTTATTGTTATCTTTTTAGGGACAGGGTCTTGCTAGGTTGCCCAGGCTGGCCTTGAACTCTTGGCATCAAGCCATCCTCTCCCCTAAGCCTCCCAAGTAGCTGGAATTACAGGCACATGCCACCATGCTCAGCAAGCAATCAATTTTTATGATTTAAATCTGAGAGGATATTGAATAACTTGAAGCCAGACTGATGTTCTGTTGCCTACTGCTTCTCCCTACTTTCCCCCACCAGCTCTCTGTGCATCATAGACACTGTGGATGCTCTCTTAGTTTTCCATCGACCTACTCTCATTATTTTACTGATTCCTCCTTCTCTTCTCCCTGCTCCCTGAACTCGGAACTCTTTCTGAGAGAAGGACATTAGCTCGTATGCTTCGGGAGGACAACTGACCACTCCAATTCTGGTTTCCCTTTGCTGTCAGAGACTACAGGCTGGAATTCTATTTGGGAGTTGTGGCAGATTGTATTTTCCATAAATAGCTGCACCAATGTTTCCCATCCATATGTTCTTCTCACTTTGACATTCCTCCTATCAAGAGTTGGTATCTGTATTCTCTCTCCTTGAATCTAAACACTCTTATGACTATGGCAGCAGTAATGCTATGTGACTTCCAAGGCTAGGTGGTAAAAGGCGATACAATTTTACCTGATTCACTTGGGATGCTTGCTCCTGGCACCCAGCTGCCATGATGTGAGGAAGCCCGAGTGAACATGAGGAAAGGCCACATAGTTTTTCCAACTGATAGCTCAAAAAGATTTCAGTCAACAGACATCATCAGCTGCCAATCATGTGGGTAAACAAGCCCTCAGATGATTCCAGTCCTCTGCCATTAGGTCACCCTTAGTCTTTTTTTATTTGAGACAGAGTCTTGCTCAGTCACCCAGTCTGGAGTGCAGTGGCGTGATCTCAGCTCACTGCAAGCTCCGCCTCCTGGGTTCCTGCCATTCTCCTGCCTCAGCCTCCCAAGTAGCTGGGACTACAGGCGCCCGCCGCGATGCCCAGCTAATTTTTTGCATTTTTAGTAGAGACGGGGTTTCACCGTGTTAGCCAGGATGGGCTCGATCTCCTGACCTCGTGATCCGCCCGCCTTGGCCTCCCAAAGTGCTGGGATTACAGGCATGAGCCACCGTGCCCGGCCCCACCCTTAGTCTTTAAGCTGAAGTCTCAGATATCATGGAGCAGAGACAAGCCAGTCTCACTGTGCCCTGCCCGAAGTCCTACCCCACAGAGCCTGGGAGCAAAATAAATTATTATTACTGAAATTTGGAATTGATTGTTTTGCAAGAATGGATAACCACAGACAAGCAACTTTAATAGATGGAGTTGTTGGTGTCATCACTCTCCCCAAAGACCTCTTCTGAATTCTCTTCTCTTTTTCCAAACTTTGATGCTCCTCCTCTGGGTGAGCTAGTCTTTTCCAGGGCTCTAAAGACACTGAGAGGCTGAAGACCCTCCAAACTCCATCATTTCCCAAATCTCCCAATCTGCCCATAGAAATATCCAGCCAATTTACAATCAATGTATTCAAATCCAAAAGGACTGTCTTTTCTACTCTCCCTTCCAGTTTTTTATTTCAATCAATGGCAGATCACTTGTGCCAGTCATTTGTTCGTCTTAGAAACCCCTTCTCTAATTAGTGAGATCTACTCCAACAATATCTCAGTATCCTGCTTTTGCTCAAGACTGTCTCTGCCTTTCTTGTCTACTTTTATTATTCCAATAGGCTTCTGTTCTAGCTATCTCTTCCTTTTTTTTTTTTTTTTTTTTTTTTTTTTTTTTTTTTTTTTAACAGAGTCTCACTGTCACACAGCTTGAAGAACTATGATGCAATCTTGGCTCACTGCCACCTCTAACTCCCCAGCTCAAGTGATCCTCCCAGCTCAGCCTCCCAAGTGCACTACCACATCTGGCTATTTTTTTGTATTTTTTGATAGAGACAGGGTTTCACCATGTTGCCCAAACTGGTCTCGAACTCCTGAGCTCAAGGGATCCTCCTGCCTCGGCCTCCCAAAGTGCTGGGATTACAGGTGTGAGCCACCATGTCCAGCCTTCTGGCTGTCTATTCCTGCATAACAATCAACTCCAAATTTAGTGGCGTTAAACAATAACTATTTTATTCTGCTCCCATACTCTGTGGGGCAGGACTTTGGACAGGACACGGTGGGACTGACTTGTCTCTACTCCATGTTGTCTGAGACTTCAGTTTGAAGATTAAGGGTGTCCCAGTGGAAGGGGACTGGAATCATATGAGGGCTTTTTCACCCACATGTCTGGCAGTTGATGATGCCTGTTGACTGAGGCCTTGTGGACATATCAGTTGGAAAAACTATATGTGGCCTCTCCTCATGTTTGCTTGGGCTTCCTCACATCATGGCAGCTGGGTTTATCTGTATCACCTTTTATCACCTAGCCTTGAAAGTCACATAGCATCAGTTCTGCCATAGTCATAAGAGTGTCCAGATTCCAGGATAGAGAATAGAGACCCCAACTCTTGATAGGAGGAATGTCAAATAGAGAAGAACATATGGACAGGAAGAATTGGTGCAGCTATTTATGGAAAATACAATCTGCCACAACTCCAAATAGAATTCCGGCCTGTAGTTCATGACAGCAAAGGGAAGCCAGGATTGGAGTGGTCAGTTGTCCTCCCAAAGCGTATGAGCTAATATCCCTCTCTCAGAAAAAGTTCAGCAGCATGGCTCTTTACTGCTAGAAAAAAAGTCCAAAATCCCGTCGAATCTGGCTCCAGCCTATTGACAAGCTTGTCTCCAACTACCTCCCTGTGCTATATTCACATTAGATGATTTACAGTCCTTGAATTTGTCCTAAACTGTAAATTCTTCCTTGCCTTCTCCCAGGCTGATTCTAAAACCGGGTTTGTTCTCCTTTTGACATGTTTTGGTGTTAAAGCAAACTGTAGCAAGTTGCCTATCTTAGCCTTCCTTGGAAGACAAGAAGTTCTCATTAAGGGACAGTTGCCCATCTGGGAAAGGCAGACAGCTGACTGTGAGGCTAGTTGATCGCTGTGCTCGTCACCCTCACCCCAAAATGAGTCCTAATCACTGCCCCAACTACTGCCTTTTCTGTAGGGTTGTCTTCTCTATGCAACCATTAAACATCCTTGCCCCTCAGAGGTCTGTCCTTCCAGAGGTCAAGGTACCCTGATTCCAACCATAAAATCCCCACAAACTGAAGACTTGTCTGACTACCCTGACTTGGGGCTGGTTAATGGCTGAGCCGGAAATTGAGCCTTGTGCTGAAGCACTGGAGGCCAAGCTGAATTGTCCTGCGGGCAGATACCATGACAGAGAAGATGACTTCAATTAAAATGGAGTTAATTAAGCTTTGAGTCTTGAAATCTCTACTGAAACACTAAATTGGAAGGATGAATTAGACCCTCTACTCACTCAGCAGCATTGGGTGAAGGGCCCGGTGATGGGATCAAGCCCTACATATAATATTTCTCCTTAGAAGTTTGGGTTTTTTCCCCCCTTAGGATATTGGGTGCAGAAAGTTAAGCCAATCCTAACATTCAGTTTGCAATCATTCTGACGTGGCATAGTAGCTGTCTCACGTGTCCATGTGAAGAGACCACCAAATAGGCTTTGTGTGAGCAACAAGCCTGTTTATTTCACCTGGGTGCAGGTGGGCTGAGTCCGAGAAGAGAGTCAGCAAAGGATGGTGGATTATCATTAGTTCTCACAGGTTTTGGGATAGGTGATGGAGTTAGGAGCAGTGTTTTGCGGGCAGGGGGTGGATCTCACAAAGTACATTCTCAAGGGTGGGGAGAATTGCAAAGACCCTTCTTAAGGGTGGGGGAGATTACAAAGTACATTGATCAGTTAGGGTGGGGCAGAAACAAATTACAACGGTGGAATGTCATCAATTAAGGCTATTTTCACTTATTTTGTGGATCTTCAGTTGCTTCAGGCGATCTGGATGTATATGTGCAGGTCACAGGGGATATGACACTTAGCTTGGGCTCAGAGGCCTGACAGTATCCTCTCTTCACTCCCCTCCCACTCTCCAGACCCCACCACCAGAAGCATCCATCCTGATGGGTTTCATGTATCCTTGGATATATGTTCCTCTGTGCGTGTGTGTGTGTGTGTGTGTGTGTGTGTGTGTGTTGTTTTGTGCGTGCATTTATCTTCAGTTTATGTATACAGCATGGTGTTATGTATCTCCTTCTGTTTCTTGTGCTGTTTCACTCAATGCTGTTTGTAGTTTGGCATAGTTTATTGTTCTGTGCTATATATTAATCCTGTGTCAGGAGTATCAGAGCTGTTTGAAACAGAGTGACTCCATCTTGAATAGGAGCTGGGTAAATAAGGCTGAGACTTATTGGGCTGTATTCCAGGGAAGTTAAGGCATTCTAAGTCACAGGATGGGATGGGAGGTCAGTGCAAGATACAGGTCACAAAGACCTTGTTGATAAAACCGTTGCAGTAAAGAAGCCAGCCAAATCCTGTCACAACCAAGATGATAACTAAAGTCACCTCTGGTTAATCTCATTGTTCATTATATGCTAAATAAATGCATGAGCATGCAAAAGACAGTCCCAGCAGTGCCATGACTGTTTGCAAATGCCATGGCAACATCAGGAAGTTACCCTATATGGTCTAAAAATGGAAGGAACCCTCAGTTACAGGAACTGCCCACCCGTTTCCAGGAAAACTCATGAATAAACTACCCCTTGTTTAGTGTGTAATTAAGAAAGAACCATAACATTAAAAAGAGTTAACCAGCAGCCCTCAGAGCTGCTCTGCCTATGGAGTAGCCATTCTTTATCCCTTTACTTTCTTAATAAACTTGCTTTCATTTTATTGTATGGATTCGCCTCAATTTCTTTCTTGTGTGAGATCCAACAACCCTCTCTTGGGGTCTGGATTAGGACCCCTTTCTAACAACAGGGGGATTTTTCCCTCTCTACCTCCCCACTGCAACTAGCAATGCCATGATGACATCGTTACATGGATTTCCCTTGTAGAGACACAGTGGGATTGATGGGCATGCAGTCTACCCATTCTTAATTCCAGTAACTCCTACCAGGGTGCTCCCCTGAAGACCACATCAAGATATACTCCCATCAGCAGTGGATACATATCAATTGCTGGTTCCTCTATCCTCACCAACACTTGGCTTTATCTACCTTTCTAAATCTGCCAAATCTGATTGGCGTGAATGGTATCTCACTCATGTTATAACTTCTCTGATCACTAGGGATGTTGAGCAGCTCTTCATGTTCCCATTAGCCATTTGCATTTCTACCTCAATGAATTCTTACCATTTGCCTGCTTCTCAGATGGATTTCTAGGAGGCTTTAGTTGGATTTCTTTCGAACTTTCTATAAAATTCTTCTTTTTCTGACCAAAAAAAAAATGCCATTTATAAAGGAATTTCTTACCTAGAATAACTATTAATCCCTTGTTTGCTTTAGATGTTAAAAATACTTTTTTAAAATCTGCTACCCATCTGTGAACTCTGTCTATAAGTTCTTGTTAAATAGAAATTCTTAATTTTGATATACAACTTAGAGTCTTGTATTGGTTAGCACAGGCTGAGCTGTGTAACAAGTAGGCTCAAACATGTAATAAGTGACTTAACACAGTAGTTTATTTCTCTCTCACATAGCAGTCCATGATAGTTCCAAGCCATCAACAGGGAATAAGGTTAGGGGTTTTATTCTCTGTTGATGGCTCACAGGTTGAGTCACAGGTTGACACGGCCCCACCATCTTCATCCTTATAGCTGTCATTCTAGTTGTCATGAGGGGATGGCTGGCCCTGCTGTTTTCTTTTTTTTTTTTTCTTTTTTTTTTTTTTATTATTATACTTTAAGTTCTAGGGTACATGTGCACAATGTGCAGGTTTGTTACATATGTATACATGTGCCATATTGGTGTACTGCACCCATTAACTCATCATAAATCTGACAAAAACAAGAAATGAGGAAAGGATTCCCTATTTAATAAATGATGCTGGGAAAATTGGCTAGCCATAAGTAGAAAGCTGAAACTTGATCCTCTCCTTACTCCTTATACGAAAATTAATTCAAGATGGATTAGAGACTTAAATGTTAGACCTAAAACCATAAAAACCCTAGAAGAAAACCTAGGTAATACCATTCAGGACATAGGCACGGACAAGGACTTCATGTCTAAAACAACAAAAGCAACGGCAACACAAGCCAAAATTGACAAATGGGATCTAATTAAACTAAAGAGCTTCTGCACAGCAAAAGAAACTACCATCAGAGTGAACAGGCAACCTACAGAATGGGAGAAAATTTTTGCAATCTTCTCATCTGACAAAGGGCTAATATCCAGAACCTACAAAGAACTAAAACAAATTTACCAGATAAAAGCAAACAACCCCATCAAAAAGTGGGCAAAGGATATGAACAGACACTTCTCAAAAGAAGACATTCATACAGCCAACAGACACATGAAAAAATGCTCATCATCACTTGCCATCAGAGAAATGCAAATGAAAACCACAATGAGATACCATCTCACACCAGTTCGAATGGCAATCATTAAAAAATCAGGCCCTGCTGTTTTCTACCCTGTGGTAGTTCCTAGGAGGTGAGCAATATGCTGAAAGCAATGTGGGAAGAGAAAGGAAATGAGCAAAGATCTCAACCCCAAACTAATGAAGAAAATCAAAATATTTTACCCCAAAATATATTTCTTTGGCATACCTTGAGATAACTGCTGCAGAGCCAGCAAACAGAGTTGACCTTGCAAAGCTGTCCTTTGTGGGGAAAATTTGCATCTGTAGAGAATCTTCATTAACGTAGTCACATGTCCCCTTTTCTATGCCTTTTTTAGATTTAGGAGTGATTGAGAATCTGACACCTTTAAACCTTTGGAAAGAAACTTACTATCTATTCACCCTGAGGGAGGCTTCATCTACATAACAAGGCCACCTTTGGAGCCAAGCCTCTTCCTTTCTTCTACCAATACGCTGTCTTGCCACTAAAACCTATTTTTGGACATATTCTGAGTCTGGTCTGGATTCTTTCTGTAATTTCAAGATGGCAGATAAGCTTCTGCTACCTATTGGGAAGCTGGAGCTTCCTACTGAAGGCTCTCATGTATACACATTAAATAAATTTGTATGCCTTTCTCCGATGAGTCAATCAGCCTTGTGCCAGTAATTTTTTAGCTAACCTATAGGGGGGCCAATAGCCCTGGCCCCCACCCTAATTTCTGTGGCTGCCTTTCTGCCCTATGTGGGGCTCAACCACCCTCTGACTCCTCATTGTTTTTATGTTAGATTCTGGAATCCATAAACCACTTCTTCCTCCTGTGACTTCTCCAAATGTTGGAGGAAGACAGTTGTCTGTGTTCATTCACCATCTTGTTAGAAATCCAAAAAATAAATCTAAAGTCTTACATTTCTTCAGAAAAGTGAAACAGTCATCTGTCTGCTCATCCACCCCCTAAGAGTTTCTTCCTGGAGTAGCCTAAATATATCTCCTCTTCCCAACTCCACAACCAACTTATCTTAACCATTCTAATCTCAAGATCACTGATTCTCCCAAAAGAAATTTGAGCAGCCTTTTTTCTGTAACTCTGTAAATACATTCAAGTCAGTAACCCAATCCTGCAATTGTACTTTTTGTACATAGATGCCTATTGCTGCAGGAAAAGTGCACAGAGAAAACTTAAATTCATTGATCAAGTTTATCTATCCACCTGCTGCCTATGGAAATGGTTACAATGGGCTGGTGCCGAGCGCCCCCTGGTGGCCAGAGTCCAGCTTTTCTCTAGGTGTTCTTAGCGATTCCCTCCAGGACACGTTTATGGGTTTTCTTTTGTTTTGTTTTGTTTTTGAGTCAGGGTCTCACTCTGTTCCCCAGGCTGGAGTGCAGTGGTGCAATCATGGCTCACAGCAGCCTGAAACTCCTGGGCTCAAGCGATCCTCCTGCCCCAACCTCCCAAGTGAGTGGGACGACAGTTACCTGCCACCACGCCCAGCTATTTTTAAATTTTTTTTTGTAGAGATGGGGTCTCGCTATGTTTCCAGGCTGGTTTCAAACTCCTGGCCTCAAGCGATCCTCTCACCTCCGCCTCCCAAACTACTGGGATTACAGGTGCTGCGCCCAGCCCCCAGGATGTTTTTCTGTCTCCTCCTTAACCTCCTGCACTCCCCAGCTACACTGGCTGCTTCTCACCCTTGATTTTAACTAGCACCCATACCCAGATGCAAAGAACTTGGAACAGACTCTCCAGCCTGACTCTCCCCTGAACTCTAGACCATGCATCTGACCACTTCCTAGACTTCTGTCCTCACAAGCTCCATGGACAGGCGGCTCAGACCCAACACGCCCCACCTGGAACTCATGATTTCCCCCTAGCCCGCTTCCTGCATATTCCTGACCTCAAGAGCTGACACCACTATCTCCTACAGAGTCACATTGACTGCCCTTCCCCTCGTGATCTGCTGTGGGTTCAATCATGTCCTCCAAAAAGACAGGTTGAAATTCTAAGTCCTCATACCTTAACTGAGACAGTATTTGGAAACAGAGACTTCACAGATGTAATTAAAATGTAAATCAACTCACGCCTGTAATCCCTGGGCTTTCGGAAGCAGAGGGAGAACGGTTGCTTGAAGTTGGGAATTCAAGACCCACCTGGGCAACATAGCAAGACACCCCTCTACAAAAAAAAAAAAAAAATTATCTGCGCATAGTGGCTTATGCCCATAGTCCCAGCTACTGGAGAGGCCAAGGCAGGAGGATCGTCTGACTCCAAGAGTTTGAAGCTACAATGAGCTGTGATTGTGCCACTGCACTCCAGCCTGGGTGACAGAGTGAGACCCTATCTCAAAAACAAAGAAACTGGCCAGGCACAGTGGTTCATGCCTGTAATCCCAACACTTTGGGAGGACGAGGTGGGTGGATCACGAGGTCAGGAGTTCAAAACCAGCCTGGCCAACATGGCGAAACCCCATCTCTACTCAAGTACAAAAATTAACCAGGTGTGGTGGCGTGCACCTATAGTCCTAGATACTTGAGAGGCTGAGGCAGGAGAATCGCTTGAACTCGGGAGGCAGAGGTTGCTGTGAGCTGAGATGGCGCCATTGCACTCCAGCCTGGGCAACAAGAATGAAATTCCATCTCCCCAAAAAAAAGAAAAGAAAAAATAAGCGAATAAACAAATAAATGAAAGTTGAGATGGCACCAGAGTAGAATGGGCCTCTATTCCAATATGACTAGTGTCCCTATAACAGAGAGACAGAGAAGCACATGGGGAGAATGCCATCTGGCAACCCAGGCAGGACTGGAATAACACAGTTACCAGCCAGAGAGTGATGGAGATTGCCGGCCCCAAGCAGGAGCCCAGAAGAGGCAGAGAAGGATTCTCCTAGAGTCACAGACGGAGCATGTCCCTGCTGACCCCTGGATTTTGGACTTCTAACCTCCAGGACTGTGAGAGAACACAGGTCTGTTGTTTCAAGCCACTCGGTGTGTGGCACAAGCACAGCTCACGTCATTGCACTTGGCTTTATTGAGCTTTGCATATACGGTCCTTCTTACAAATGGCAGGTTTGTGGCAATCCCGCCTCAAGCAACGCTCTAGGTGCTGTTTTTCCAACAGTACATGCTTGCTTCACGTCTCTGGGTCACATTTTGGTAACCATCGCAGTATTTCAAACTCTTTCGTTATGATTATGTGTTATGGTGATCTGTGACAGTGATCTTTGATGTTGCAATTGTTTGGGGGCACCACAAACCATATAAGGTAGAGACATGAATTGATGTGTCTTCTGACGGCTCCACTGACCAGCTGTTCCCCATCTCTCTCTTTCTTTGGGCCTCCCCATTCCCAGGGACACAGCAATATGGAAATGAGGCCAATTGATAACCTTACAATGCCCTCTAAGTTGTTAAAGCAAACTAAAACTCCATACCTGTATACTGGAGTCCTTGTGGATGAACTCTGACCTACCTTAATAGTCAGAGGAGATGGAAAACCTAATTTAGGAGTTTGTACCTGTAACAATTACTGAGCCTTGGCCAATCCCAGCAGCCATACTTCAACCACTCGTAGACGGCTGAGTGTTCACACCGTGTTCAAATAAAGCAAATGCCAACCTGTAACCAATCCAGCTGTTTCTGTATCTCATTGCCAATGTCTGTACGTCATTTCCTTTTTTCTTTTTTTTTTGTCTATCAGTCTTTCACCACATGGCTATGCTACAGTCTCTGTGAATCAGCTGTGATTCTGGGGGCTGCCTGATTCGAAATCATTCATTGCTCAATTGAACGCCTTTAAATTTAATTCGGCTGAAGTGTTGTTTTTTTTAATCAAAGTTTTCAAGTGAAAGGAAGTCACACGTCTCCCACTTCAAATCAAAAGCTAGAAATGATTCTGCTTAGTGAGGAAGGCATGCCAAAAGTCACGACAAGCTGAAAGCCAGGCCTCTTGTACCAAACAGTCAAAAAAAGTTGAAATTGCAAAGGAAAGTTCTTGAAGGAAATTAAAACTGCTACTGCAGCAAACACATGAATAAGAAAGTGAAGCAGCTGTATTGTTAGTGTGGAGAAAGTTTTAGTGGTGTGGATAGAAGACCAAAGCAGCCACTACATTCCCTGAACCAAGATTCAATACAGAGCAAGGCCCTCACTCTTCAATGCTGTGAAGGCTGAGAGAGGTGAGGAAGCTGTAGAAGAAAAGTGTGAAGCTAGCAGAGCTTGGCTCATGAAGTTTAAGGAAAGAAGCTGTCTCCATCACATTAAAGTGTAAGGGGAGCAGCAAGGGCTGATGGAGAAGCTGCAGCAAGTTATCCAGAGGCTCTAGCAGTGATCATGAATGAAGGTAACAACAGATTTTCAATGTAGACAAAACAGCTTGAGATTAGAACAAGATGCCATCTAGAACTTTCATAACCAGAGAGAAGAAATCAATGCCTGGCTTCAAAGCTTCAAAGGACTTCTCTGACTGTCTAGCAGGGGATTAATGCAGCTGGTGACTCTAAGTTGAAGCCAATACTCATTTACCATGCTGCAAATTCTAGGATCCTTCAGAGTGATGCTAAATCTACTCTGCCTGTGCTCTAGAAATGGACCAACAAAGCCTGGAAGGAAGCACATCTGTTTACAGCATGGCTTACTGAATACTTCAAGCCTCCTATTGAGAACTACTGCTCAGATAAGAAGATTCCTTTCAAAATATTATTGCCCACTGACAATGCACTTGGTAACCCAAGAGCTGTGATGAAGATGTACAAGGAGTTGAATGTCGTTTTCATGCCTGCTAACACATCCATTTTGCAGCCCATGGATCTTGGAGTAATTTCAACTTTCAAGTCTTATTATTTAAGAAATCCATTTCATAAGGCTATAGCTGCCACAGATAATGATTCCTTGAATAGATCTGGGCAAAGCAAATTAAAGCACCTTTCTGGAAAGTATTCACCATTCTAGATGCCATTAAGAACATTTGTGGGGGCCGGGTACAGTGACTCACGCCTGTAATCCCAGCACCTTGGGAGGCCGAGGTGGGCGGATCATAGATGCCATTAAGAACATTTGTGGGGGCCGGCTACAGTGACTCACGCCTGTAATCCCAGCACCTTGGGAGGCCGAGGTGGGCGGATCACAAGGTCAAGAGATCGAGACCATTCTGGCCAACATGGTGAAACCCCATCTCTACTAAAAGTACAAAAATTAGCTGGGCGTGGTGGCGCTCGCCTGTAGTCCCAGTTCCTCAGGAGGCTGAGGTAGGGGAATCGCTTGAACCCGGGAGGCAGAGGTTGCAGTGAGCTGAGATCGTGGCACTGCACTCCAGCCTGGCGACAGAGCAAGACTCCGTCTCAGGAAAAAAAAAAAAAAAAAAAAAAAGAACATTTGTGAATTCATGGGAGGAGGTCAAAATATCAACATGAACAGGAGTGTGGAAGAAGTGGATTCCAACTCTCATGGATGAGTTTGAGGGTTTCAAGGCTTCAGTAGAGGAAGGAACTGCAGATGTGGTGGAAACAGCCAAGACAACTAGAATTAGAAATGGAGCCTGCAGATGGGACTGAATTGCTACAATCTCATGATCAAACTTGAACAGATGAGGAGTTGCTTCTTATGGATGAGCAGCGAAAGGGATCTCTTGAGATGAAATTTATTCCTGGTGGAGATGCCGTGAACACTGTTGAAATGGCAACAAAGGATTTAGAATATTCCATAAACTGAGTTGATGAAACAGCGGCAGAGTTTGTGAGCCCTGGCTCCAACTTTGGAAGAAGTTCTACACTGTGAAAAATGCTACCAAATAGCATCACAGGTTACAGAGAAATCTTTTGTGAAAGAAACAGTCAATCAATGAGGCAAACTTCATTTCCATCTTATCTTAAGAAATTGCCGGCCGGGTGCAGTGGCTCATGCCTGTAATCCCAGCACTTTGGGAGGCTGAGGCAGGCGGATCATGAGGTCAGGAGATCAAGACCATCCTGGTTCACACGGTGAAATCCCATCTCTACTAAAAATACAAAAAATTAGCCGGGTGTGATGGTGTGCGCCTGTAGTCGCTGCTACTCAGGAGGCTGAGGCAGGAAAATGGCGGGAACCTGGGAGGTGGAGCTTGCAGTGAGCCAAGATCGTGCCACTGCACTCCAGCCTGGGCAACAGAGCAAGACTCTGTCTCAAAAAAACAAAAGAAAGAAATTGCCATGGCCACCCTAACCTTCAGCAACCACCACCCTAATCCATCAGCAGCCAGCCACATAAATGCAAGATCCTCCACCAGCAAAATGATTATGACTCACTAAAGACCCAGATAAGGCCGGGAGCGGTGGCTCATGCCTGTAATTCCAACACTTTGGGAGGCTGAGGCAGGTGGATCACTAGGTCAGGAGTTCAAGACCAGCCTGGCCAAGATGGTGAAACCCCATCTCTACTAAAAATACAAAAAAATTAGCTGGGCATGGTGGTGGACACCTGTAATCTCAGCTACTCAAGAGGCTGAGGCAGGAGAATTGCTTGACCCAGGAGGCGGAGGTAGCAGTGAGCCAAGATCGCATCACTGCACTCCAGCCTGGGAGACAGAGCGAGACTCCGTCTCAAAAAAAAAAAAAAGACCCAGATGATTGTGCGCATTTTTTTTTTTTTTTTTTTAGCAATAAGGTATTTTTAAACTAATGTATGCACCTAATTTTTGGTTTCTGTGGTTTTTTAGAGACAGGGTTTCACTGTCACCCAGGCAGTGGTACAATCGTAGCTAACTGCAGCCTCAAGTCCCTGGCTCAAGCAAGCCTCCCACCTCAGCCTCCTGAGTAGCTAGGACTACAGGCACACACCACTATATCTAATTAATTTTTAAAAGTTTTGTAGAGACAGAATTTCCCTGTCTCCCTATGTTGTTCAGGCTGGTCTCAAACTTCCAGCCTCAAGTGATCTTCCTTCCTCTGCCTCCCAAAGTGCTAGGATTACAGGTGTGTGCCACCAGGCCCAAAATGTGCATTGCTTTTTTTTTTTAGGCATAAGGCTATTGTACCCTTAATAGACTACAGGATAGTATAAACATAATGTTTATGTGCACTGCAGAACTCCACAATTTGTGTGGCTCATTTTATTGCAATATTCACTTTATTGCCGTGAATATCACCAAAGTATGTCTGTGGTTTGTTATGGCCACCCGGGAGGATAATCCATGATCCTTTCTGCAAGCCTTTCGCTTGGAGTCTTACATCGACAATTCTACCACCTTCTTAACTGGCCACCCTGCCTGTAGGCTCATGAATGCATCTCCCGCAGGCATGGCTGGGTCAATTCACCCAAAGTGCAGATGTGTCCTGACCCTTCTCACCTGCCCCCAGCCTTGCCCCTGACGTTGTGTGGTCTTCTAACACCCAGAACACCGCCAGGTGTTTGCTGCAGGTGTTGACTCAGCCAGTTCCATTCCAGGCTCCATCCCAGCACTTATCATTTGCACTGGCATGCAGCGTTCCCTCAACTCATGAGCTCCTGATCTCTGGTGTCTACCATAAAACTGGGCATCGAGTAGGCACTTTGTAAAGGTTTGTGACTCTGAACTCAAAAATTTAAAAGTACAAAGCCAGAGCCTCAGTCTCTGGTGAGGCAACCAGAGATGCTAGAAATTTCATATGGGGTTCCCTCAAAGCTGCCCTCTGCTAATAGCTACAGGCTCTGGAGTTAGGTCTGGAGCTGACCAGGCACCCTACAGGCATCCCCATCCCTCCTGTCTGGAAAACTGAGTCTGCAGAGGGCACAGTGAGCCAAGATCACGCCACTGCACTCCAGCCTCAGTGACAGAGTGCAACTCCATCTAAAAATACAAATAGGCCGGGTGTGGTGGCTCACGCCTGTAATCCCAGCACTTTGGGAGGCTGAGGGGGGCGGATCACGAGGTCAGGAGATCAAGCCCATCCTGGCTAACACGGTGAAACCCTGTCTCTACTAAAAATACAAAAAAATTAGCTGGGCATGGTGGCAGGCGCCTGTAGTCCCAGCTACTAGGGAGGCTGAGGCAGGAGAATGGCGTGAACCCAGGAGGCGGAGCTGCAGTGACCGAGATCGCGCCACTGCACTCTAGCCTGGGTGACAGAACGAGACCTCATCTCAAAATAAATAAATAAATACATACATACATAAAAATAAAAAATAAAAATAAAAATTGTTGGCTGGGCGCAGTGGCTCACGCCTGTAATCCCAGCACTTTGGGAGGCTGAGGCAGGCAGATCACAAGGTCAGGAGACTGAGACCATCCTAGCTAACATAGTGAAACCCCATCTCTACTAAAAAAATACAAAAAATTAGCCAGATGTGGTGGTGGGTGCCTGTAGTCCCAGCTACTCGGGAGGCTGAGGCAGGAGAATAGTGTGAACCTGGGAGGTGGAGCTTGCAGTGAGCCGAAATCACGCCACTGCACTCCAGCCTGAGCGACAGAGCGAGACTCTGTCTCAAAAAAAGAAAATAAAAATTGTCATCCAGCAGTAACAAGATGTTTATGAACATGTTGAAAAAAATGCTTGGCGCCGCAAAGAAGAACCAGCACTGAGACAAAGGAGCTCTCAGCAAGGCAATTTGCTCCTATAGGAAGGTGCGTCTCGTGAACGGAGCAATGGCGAGGGCACCCAGAACAAAGGAAACCATGGTTTTTATTATCTCTAACAGCCTCTGCTTTTGTGTCTTTCCCCTATCACCTAGGGTTGGACCCCACAGTCTAAACTAGTCCCAACTGGCTAAACATTTAAACTTTCTTATATACGGTAGGCACATAAGAGGGGTGAGAAGAGACAGAAGGGGGGTTGTTTACACAGGTACTGGGAGGGTAACCTATTACCTAATAAGGAAAGGAATGTGGACTGGGGTTGTAGCAAGTGCAGGCATGCCTAGGTATGTACAGACAAGTTGGGGGGCAGCAAAGGCAAGTGGGTGCTTGGACAAGCTGTTCGAAGAGGGAACTTAACTGTATTTAACAATTTCACCCCTTTTGATTTTTATCATCTTTCCTCTTCAAACCTTTTTAACATGTTTTAACTTTGTTGTTCTGCTTGATCTTCTAAAAGAAGGAGCTTATCTGAATAAGGCGGGGGAGAATTGAGGAAAGTTTTGGTGAGCGTTGTCTCAATAAGTCTGTGTATTAACCCTCAAACACAGGATATGAGGCAACATCCAACAAGAATTAGTACACTTCTAACAATTGCCAGGGAGGTAACTATTGAAGTTACCAGCTTTTGCCACCCACCGAACCACTTTCCCCTGAGGCTTGTAAAGGGCTCATCTATTCTGGAGTTTTTGGCCAATTCCTCTGATAGAGAGGTAAGGCCCTACACGGCCTTTGTAATTGTCCACTGGGGGCTGTGTTTTTAGGGATGAAAGTACAACACTGGGTTCCAATCATGACAGAAACCTCACCTTTCTCTGCTAGTATCATGGCTAATGACATCCTATTTTCCCAGGCCATTTGATTGGTGGGTCCTCATGATCTAGCTATTCCTTTAATGGCATCTTTGGTATAGTCAACAAATCGTTGCTGGTTATAGTCAATGTAATTTATCTAATTTACATTTTTATTAATAGTTACCCACCAGAACCATGTGGATTCAAACTCTGCAGCTATTTGGTTTTGAGCTTTAAATTTATTTGGCACTCCTCATGGAAGGCTGATGGCATTTATAGAAACTTGAGCATCAAAAGACTCACGAGGAGTCTTTCTCGGTTTACGGACCTTTGCTTTCTCTGGTTGATGAAATGCCAGGGTGAAAGAGATAGCCAATTGAATTACAGCGCGAGTTTCACTCCATTTACTTGGCAGAGTGTCCAGCAGGGGCCCACCACATCCCCTTGGGGATGGCTAAGGGCAGACTGATGGGTAAGCTATTGGGAGGGTCTAAGCTCTTTGCATCCCTTTTAGTCTCCAAGGAACGCTAAGTTTTCCCCCTGTCGTGAGAAACACCAGGTAAACTTGGCATTGGAAGGTGGAGGCTGGATGGCCCCTGGGGCCTGACCCACAGGGTGTTGAACTTCCACAAACAGCAGAGAAAGAGCTCGGCCCGATTTGTCTTCCCAGGCTGTGGGGTCTTGAAAAAGAGCTACCACACAGCTCACGCCCGATCGGCGGGGAAACTATCTGAGTGGAAAGGGGACGATCTGGGCCAGTGATCTACCGTGCACACAAGCATAACAGTCGCTTTTGCTTAGGGTGTGGACGGAATATTTAATCCATTCCAGCCAGGCGTTTGTATCTCGGTATCCTGTCTCCATCGCTAGGGTTTGTTTTAGATCTTTTACTTTCATAACGTACACCTTGGTTTTCTCATGAGGTATAGGAATAACAGGTGTAGTTCCTTCAGTAAAATGAAGGTAAGGTTTTAGAGAGGTACAGCCTTCTGAGGAAGCCTAGCCCTGGGACTGAGTGTTCCAGAGAATGTTGTACCAGGAATAGCAAGGTAGCCAATGATAAGGAATTTTACAAGGATCAGGTTGAGAGTGGAGTGAATACTAAGGGCAAAGATACTTTTCTGAAGAGGTTAATTTGCCTTTGACTTTGTGGGTCTCCACAAGATATTGCTAAGTAAGCATCAAAGACAATAGTTTGCAGGGGAGGCTGACCTGATTACATTGATAGTAAGGTTTCTGACAGTGGAGTGAGGGAAGAAGCAGAGACAATAGAAGAGATATAAGAGGGTGAGACTTGATCCTAGAACGATGGCCTATGACTCTGAAGATGGTGGCACTTTCTTGACTCAGGTATGGTGAGTTCACCCTCTTTCTGCCATTCGGACTGCGGTCTCAGTAGTTGGAAGCACTAGATAGGGTCCTTCCTAAGCTGGTTCACGTTTCCCTTCTCTCCAGTTCTTAATGAGAACGTGATCTCCAGGTTGACGCAGGTGTGCTGGGAGCTCCAGGGGTAGCAGCTGTACTAAAAAGCCTTTAGATCTGAGGGAAGAGAAAGTGGAAGATAGACCAAGTATATAGTTTTTGAGAAATTGATCTTCCATTTTCAGCGTAGGACTGTCAGCAGTAAAGTGTAAATAAGGCAACTTACATATTATTTTATAAGGGGATAAGCCGACATCTTTCCAAGGGGGCAGTCCTGACCCTTAACAAGGCAATGGGGAGGAGTCTCTAAAACTAGTTTGGTCAAGTGGCTCCTCGGAGTTCGGTTCATTCTCTGTGCTCTTCCCAATGAAGGTGAGTGCCACCGAGTATGGTATTCCTATGTTATGTTTAGTACTTGGGCTAATTTCTTAATGACATGTGCAGTGAAATGAGTCTCATTATCTGAATCAATATTTTCTATTAATCTAAACCTGGGTATAATATTTTTAATTAATGCTTTAACTACATTACTAGTGGTTGCATTTGGGAATAGCCTCTCCCCAGTGAGAAAGGTGATCTATCACTAGTAGGTACTTTAGGTGACCTATTTGGGGCATTTCAGTGTAATCAATTTGGACACTTTGGAATGGCCTTAATCCTGGGTCCCTTCCTCTAAGGGGTAACCTTCTTAGAGTTTGTTTATTTTTGTTGTTGTTGGTTTTTTACATATTAGGCAACTATCTGTAACTTGTTTTGCCAGAGTATAAATGTTTATACATCCATAGACTCAGAACTGCATTACTTATAGCTTGGGACTTAGACTGCTGAGCGGGGAGGTGGTGGAGGCGCTGCTGGCCAGGCTCAGGCTGCTGTGAGGTCGGCTCTCCTTCATCAAGGGCCAGCACTGGGGTCCCAACAACAGGGGGCAAGAGGACCGTGTGGGTGCTGCGGCACCCAGGCAGTCTTCTGCCTCCTTTGTCTCCTAGCTGCTGTCTTTCATAGTTCTTAATTTCTCTCCTCACCTGCTCACTCCCACTTTTTGTCTCTTTGTCTCCTGTCTCTTCCTTTTACACTCTCTCTCTGTCCCCCCAGTTTCACCTCTGTGTCTCTCTTTAATCTGTTTCTTCCACTCTCTCACTCGTTCTCTTCCTCTCTCTCTCTCTCTCTCTCTCTCCAGTCTTTCTGTCTAAATCTTTTATTGCCAGACTTAAGTCTCCCAGGAACGCTAAGTTTTCCCCCTGTCGCGAGAAACACAAGGTAAACTTGGCATTGCGAGGCGAGGCTGGATGGCTCCTGGGGCCTGACCCGCAGGGTGTTGAACTTCCGGGAACAGCAGAGAAAGAGCTTGGCACGATTTGTCTTCCCAGGCCGTGGGGGTCTTGAAAAAGAGCCACCGCACAGCTCATGCCCGGTCGGCGGGGAGACTAAGTGGAAAGGCGACGATCTGGGCCTGTGGTCTACCGTGCACACAAGCGTGACAGGTGCTTCTGCTTAGGGTGCGGGCGGAATATTTAATCCATTCCAGCCAGGTGTTTGTATCTGGGTATCCTGTCTCAATTGCTAGGGTTTGTTTTAGATCTTTTATAAGGGACACCTTGATTTTAGCATGAGGTATAGGAATAACAGGTGTAGTTCCTTTAGTAAAATGAAGGTAAGGTTTTAGTGAGGTACAGGCTTCTTAAGGAAGGGTCTCTGCCTTAAGTCTTTATTTTCTCTGTCTCCCCCTCCCCCCCTTTCTCTCTCTCCCCGTCTCTCTCCCCCCACTCCCCGTCTCTCGCCCCCCCACCCCCTGTCTCTCGCCCCCCCCACCC
>NC_045441.1:18313543-18326921 GCF_002776525.5 Piliocolobus tephrosceles | reverse complement strand
CGTCTCTCTCTCCTCCCCCACTCCCTGTTTCCTCTCTCCCTCACGCTCAGTCTCTTCCTCTTTCTCTCTGGCTCTTCACATCTGCCCTTTCCTCCCCTTTATCTTTCTGATTTCCATTCTCACTTTCCCCCTTCCTCCTTCTCCCACTTTCTCTTTCCTCTCTTCTTAATCTACTTTTGAGCTCCTCCTATTTCCTTTTACACTTGTGAAATGTCTGACACAACCAGACACTTTACTTGAAGACAAAACTCCTTTTCCTGTCTTCTTTTACTACCATTTTCCTTCTTGCTTTTCAGACAACACTAAAACTCTTAACAAAAATTTTGAAGTGGTTTTCTTTTAGTAGTCTAGAATACACTAAGTCATTCCATGGGTCTTTACCCTGAAATGCTACACTTTAAAAATGGCAATTTTCTTAATTGGCTTAAAAACAGTATGGCTTGGTTTTACTTGGTAAAGCTGGTGTGATTAAATATATATATATATATGTGTGTATATATATGCGCGCGCGCACACACACACACACACACACACACACACACACACACAGTCTAAATATTTTATTGCCAGACTTAAGTCTCCGAGGAACGCTAAGTTTTCCCCGTCATGAGAAACACGAGGTAAACTTGGCATTGAAAGGCGAGGCTGGATGGCCCCTGGGGCCTGACCGGCTGGGTGTTGAACTTCCGGGAACAGCAGCGAAAGAGCTTGGTACAATTTGTCTTCCCAGGCTGTGGGGGTCTTGAAAAAGAGCCACAGCACATCTCATGCCCGGTAGGAAGAAAAATAGTTTAAAGACCTGCTAATTTGAAAAAGCATTAAAGTAAAAAAAAAAAAAAAAAAAAAAGCAAATGCTAAAAACCAGTTGAAAATAAATTAATTGGCAGGTTAAATGAATGTAAAATGAGGAATGTACAGTGAAAAACCAACTAATATAAAGCATTCCAGTTGATAAAATTAAAAACCTACTTAGGCTTATAGTTGTTTCTAAGGAAGTTATGTTTCAATGTAAATTTTGAAATACTTTAAACATTTCATGTAGATTTTGAGTGCCAATGTTAAAATTTCAAATTTTACATGCAAGGCATATTAAAGAAACTGGTACAATTCCAGTATTTGCAAAATTCTAAGCTTTGGTGAATATTGTAAATATTACAATTGATATTAGAAAACTAGGATGAATTCAGAATTAAGAGAACACCTATTTTATAAATATTTTCTTTGATTAAAAATACCAGGCTTGCATGTTCTAAATAATTCAAGAAAAGATTTTTTTAGAAAGGACTGCAATTTAACAGTGATCTGTATACCTTTAACTGCCATTAAAAAAAGAAAAAAAAAGAACAACCAAAAACAATGAGAATGTTACAAATGGTATAAAGTAAACTTATGAGGCCTTTATTACAATAAAACAAAACTGTATACGTTTATAAACAGTCTCTCCACCAGTTAACACACAGAGCCTTTTCTTTTTTTTAATTATACTTTAAGTTCTGGGGTTGTACATGTGCCATGGTAGGTTGCTGAACCCATCAACCTGTCTTCTACATTAGGTATTTCTCCTAGTGCTATCCCTCCCCTATCCCCCACCCTCTGACAGACCCGGGTGTGTAATGCTCCCCTCCCTGTGTCCATGTGTTTTCATTGTTCACCTCCCAATTATGAGTGAGAACATGTGGTGTTTGGTTTTCTGTTCTTGTGTTAGTTTGCTGAGAATGATGGTTTCCAGCTTCAGCCGTGTCCCTGCAAAGGACAGGAACTCATCCTTTTTTATGGCTGTATAGTATTCCGTGGTGTATATGTGCTACATTTTCTTTATCCAGTCTATCATTGATGGGCATTTGGGTTGGTTCCAAGTCTTTGCTATTGTGAACAGTGCTGCAATATATGTGTGCATATGTCTTTATAGTAGAATGATTTATAATCCTTTGGGTATATACCCAGTAATGGGATTGCTGGGTCAAATGGTATTTCTGGTTCTAGATCCTTGAGGAATCACCACACTGTCTTCCACAAAGGTTGAACTAATTTACACTCTCAGCGATTGTGTAAAAGCATTCCTATTTCTCCACATCCTCTCCAGCATCTGTTGTTTCCTGAGTTTTTAATGATCGCCATTCTCACTGGCATGAGATGGTGTCTCATTGTGGTTTTGATTTGCATTTCTCTAATGACCAGTGATGATGAGCATTTTTTCATGTTTGTTGGCTGCGTAAACGTCATTTTTTGACAAGCGTCCATTCATATTCTTCACCCACTTTTCAATGGGGTTGTTTTTTTCTTGTAACTTTAAGTTCTTTATAGATTCTGGATATTAGCCCTTTGTCAGATGGATAGTTTGCAGAAATTTTCTCCCATTCTGTAGGTTGCCTGTTCACTCTGATGATAGTTTCTTTTGCTGTGCAGAAGCTCTTTATTTTAATTAGATCCCATTTGACCATTTTGGCTTTTGTTGCCATTGCTTTTGGTGATTTAGTAATGAAGTCTTTTCCCACGCCTATGTCCTGAATGGTATTGCCTAGGTTTTCTTCTAGGGTTTTTATGGTTTTAGGTCTTACGTTTAGGTCTTTAATACATCTTGAGTTAATTTTTATATGAGGTGTGAGGAAGGGATCCAGTTTCAGCTTTCTGCATATGGCTAGCCAGTTTTCCCAACACCATTTATTAAATAGGGAATCCTTTCCCTATTGTTTGTTTTTGTCAGGTTTGTCAAAGATCAGATGGTTGTAGATGTGTGATGTTATTTCTGAGGCCTCTGTTCTGTTCCATTGGTCTATATACCTGTTTTGGTACCAGTACCATGCTGTTTTTGTTGCTGTAGTCTTGTAATATAGTTTGAAGTCAGGTAGCATGATGCCTCCAGCTTTGTTCTTTTTGTTTAGGATTGTCTTGGCTATGCCACCTCATTTTTGGTTCCATATGAAATTTAAAGTAGTTTTTTTTTTTTTTTTTTTTCCCCAATTCTGTGAAGAAAGTCAATGGTAGCTTGATGGGGATAACATTGAATCTATAAATTACTTTGGGCAGTATGGTCATTTTCACGATATTGATTCTTCCTATCCGTGAATATGGAATGTTTTTTCATTTGTTTGTGTCCTCTCTTATTTCTTTGAGCAGTGGTTTGCAGTTCTCCTTGAAGTGGTCCTTCACATCCCTTGTAAGTTGTATTCCTAAGTATTTTATTCTCTTTGAAGCAATTGTGAATGGGAGTTCAATCATGATTTGGCTCTCCGTTTATCTGTTATTGGTGTATAGAAATGCTTGTGATTTTTGCATGTTGATTTTGTATCCCGAGACTTTGCTGAAGTTGCTTATCAGCTTAAGGAGATTTTGGGCTGAGATGATAGGGTTTTCTAAGTATATAATCACGTCATCTGCAAACAGAGACAATTTGGCTTCCTCTTTTTCCTAACTGAATATCCTTTATTTCCTTCTCTTGCCTGATTGCCCTGGCCATAACTTCCAATACTATGTTGAATAGGAGTGGTGAGAGAGGGCATCCTTGTCTTTTGCCAGTTTTCAAAGGGAATGCTTCCAGTTTTTGCCCATTCAGTATGATATTGGCTGTGTGTTTGTCATAAATAGCTCTTATTATGTTGAGATACATTCCCTCAATACCTAGTTTATTGAGAGTTTTTAGCATGAAGGGCTGTTGAATTTTGTCAAATGCCTTTTCTGCATCAATTGAGATAATCATGGTTTTTGTTGTTGGTTCTGTTTATGTGATGGATTACATTTACTGATTTGCATATGTTGAACCAGCCTTGCATCCCAGGTATGAAGCCAACTTGATCGTGGTAGATAAGCTTTTTGATGTGCTGCTGAATCTGGTTTGCCAGTATTTTATTGAGGATTTTCACATCGATGTTCATCAGGGATATTGGCCTAAAATTTTCTTTTTTTATTGGTTTCTGCCAGGTTTTGGTATCAGGATGATGCTGGCCTCATAAAATGAGTTAGGGAGGATTGTCTCTTTTTCTATTGTTTGGAATAGTTTCAGAAGGAATGGTACCAGCTCCTCTTTGTACCTCTGGTAGAATTCAGGTGTGAATCCATCTGGTCCTGGGCTTTTTTTGGTTGGTAGGCTATTAATTACTGCCTCAATTTCAGAACTTGTTGTTGGTCTATTCAGGGATTTGACTTCTTCCTGGTTTAGTCTTGGGACGGTGTATGTGTCCAGGAATTTATCCATTTCTTCTAGATTTTCTAGTTAATTTGCATAGAGGTATTTATAGTATTCTCTGACGGTAGTTTGTATTTCTGTGGGATCAGTGGTAATATCTCCTTTATCATTTTTATTGCATCTATTCTTCTCTCTTTTCTTCTTTATTAGTCTGGCTAGCAGTCTATCTATTTTGTTGATCTTTAAAAAAAAAAAACACCTCCTGGATTCACAGATTTTTTTTTTTTTTTTTTGGAAGGGTTTTTCATGTTTCTATCTCCTTCAGTTTCTCCTCCGATCTTAGTTATTTCTTGTCTTCTGTTAGCTTTTGAATTTGTTTGCCTTGCTTCCCTAGTTCTTTTAATTTTGATGTTAGGATGTCGATTTTAGACCTTTCCTGCTTTCTCTTGTGGACATTTAGTGTTATAAATTTCTCTGTACACACTGCTTTAAACGTGTACCAGAGATTCTGGTACATTGTGTCTTTGTTCTCATTGGTTTCAAAGAACATCTTTATTTCTGCCTTCATTTTGTTATTTACCCAGTAGTCATTCAGGAGCAGGTTGTTCAGTTTCCATGTAGTTGTGCAGTTTTGAGTGAGTTTATCAATCCTGAGTTCTAATTTGATTGCACTGTGGTCTGAGAGACTGTTTGTTATGATTTCCATTCTTTTGCATTTGCTAAGGAGTGTTTTACTTCTGATTATGTGATCAGTTTTAGAATAAGTGTGATGTGGTGCTGAGAAGAATGTATATTCTGTTGATTTGAGGTGGAGAGTTCTGTAGATGTCTATTAGATCTGCTTGGTCCAGAGCTGAGTTCAAGTCCCGAATATCCTTGTTAATTTTCTGTCTCATTGATCTGTCTACTGTTAAGAGTGGGGTGTTAAAGTCTCCCACTATTATTGTGTGGGAGTCTAAGTCTCTTTGTAGGTCTCTAGTAACTTGCTTTATGAATCTGGGTGCTCCTGTATTGGGTGCATATATATATTTAGGATAGTTAGCTCTTCTTGTTGCATTGATCCCTTTACCATTATGTAAAGCCCTTCTTTGTCTCTTGATTTTTATTGATTTAAAGTCTGTTTTATCAGAGACTAGGATTCCAACCCCTGCTTTTTTTTTTTTTTTTTTTTTTTTTTGCTTTCCATTTGCATGGTAAATATTCCTCCATCCCTTTATTTTGAGCCTATGTATGTCTCTGCACATGAGATGGGTCTCCTGAATACAGTACACCAATGGGTCTTGACTCTTTATCCAATTTGACAGTCTGTGTCTTTTAATTGGGGCATTTAGCCCATTTACATTTACGGTTAATATTGTTGTGTGTGAATTTGATCCTGTCATTATGATGCTAGCTGGTTATTTTGCCCATTAGTTGATATGGTTTCTTCACAGCATTGATGGTCTTTACAATTTGGTATGTTTTTGCAGTGGCTGGCACTGGTTGTTCCTTTCCATGTTTAGTGCTTCCTTCAGGAGCTCTTGTAAGGCAGGCCTGGTGGTGACAAAATCTCTCAGCCTTTTCTGGTCTGTAAAGGATTTTATTTTTCCTTCACTTATGAAGCTTAGTTTGGCTGGATAGGAAATTCTTGGTTGAAAATTCTTTTCTTTAAGAATGTTGAATACTGGCCCCCACTCTCTTCTGGCTTGTAGGGTTTCTGCCAAGAGATCCGCTGTTAGTCTGATGGGCTTCCCTTTGTAGGTAACCTGACCTTTCTCTCTGGCTGCCCTTAACATTTTTTTCCTTCATTTCAACCTTGGAGAATCTGAGGATTATGTGTCTTGGAGTTGCTCTTCTCGAGGAATATCTTTGTGGTGTTCTCTGTATTTCCTGAATTTGAATGTTGGCCTGCCTTACTACATTGGGTAGGTTCTCCTGGAAAATATCCTGAAGAGTGTTTTCCAACTTGGGTCCATTCTCCCTGTCATTTTCAGGTACAACAATCAAATGTACATTTGGCCTTTTCACATAGTCCCATATTTCTTGAAGGCTTTGTTCCTTTCTTTTCACTCTTTTTTCTCTAATCTTGTTTTCTTGCTTTATTTCATTGAGTTGATCTTCAATCTCTGGTATCCTTTCTTCCGCTTGATCAATTCAGCTATTGATACTTGTGTATGCTTCAATAAATTCTCGTTTTATGTTTTTCAGCTCTATCAGGTCATTTATGTTCTTCCCTAAACTGGTTATTCTGGTTAGCAATTCTTCTAGCCTTTTTTCAAGGTTCTTAGCTTCCTTGCATTGGGTTAGAACATGCTCCTTTAGCTCGGAGGAGTTCGTTATTACCCACCTTCTGAAATCTACTTCTGTCAATTCGTCAAACTCATTCTCCATCCAGTTTTGTTCCCTTGTTGGCAAGGAGTTGTGATCCCTTGGAGGAGAAGAGGCGTTCTGGTTTTTGGAGTTTTCGGCCTTTTTGTGCTAGTTTCTCCCCCATCTTTTTGGATTATTTACCTTTGGTCTTTGATGTCGGTGACCCTCGGATGGGGTCTCTGAGTAGATGTCCTTTTTGTTGATGTTGCTACTATTCGTTTCTATTTGTTAGTTTTCCTTCTAACAGGTCCCTCTTCTGCAGGTGTGCTGGAGTTTGCTGGAGGTCCACTCCAGACCCTGTTTGCCTGGGTATCACCAGTGGAGGCTGCAGAATAGCAAAGATTGTTGCCTGTTCCTTCCTTTGGAAGCTTCGTCCCAGAGGGGTACCCACCAGATGCCAATGTGAGCTCTTTTGTATGAGGTGTCTGTTGGCCCCTACTGGGAGGTGTCTCCCAGTCAGGACACATGGGAGTCAGGGACCCACTTGAGGGAGCCTGTCCCTTATCAGAACTCCAACACTGTGCTGGGAGATCCACTGCTCTATTAAGAGCTGTCAGGCAGGGACGTTTAAGTCTGCTGAAGCTGTACCCACAGCTTCCCCTTCCCCCAGGTGCTCTGTCCCAGGGAGATGAGGGTTTTACCTATAAGTCCCAGATGGCAGCTGTTGCTTTTATTTCAGAGATGCCCTGCCCAGATAGGAGGAAATCTAGAGAGGCAGTCTGGCCTCAGCGGCCTTTTTGAGCTGAGGTGGGCTCTGCCTGGTTTGAACTTCCCAGGGCTTTGTTTACACTGTGAGGGTAAAACCACCTACTCAAGCCTCAGCAATGGCAAATGCCCCTCCCCCCACCAAGCTTGAGCATCCCAGGTCAACCTCAGACTGCTGTGCTAGCAGCGAGAATTTCAAGCCAGTGGATCTTAGCTTGCTGGGCTCCATGGGGGTGGGACCTGCTGAGACAGGCCCCAGAGGCAATCTCCTGGTCTGCCAGTTGTGAAGACCGTGGGAAAAGTGCAGTGTCTGGGTCAGATTGCACTATTCCTCCTGATCCAGTCTCTCAAAGCTTCCCTTAGCTAGGAAGGGAAATCCTCTGACCCCTTACACTTCCCAGGTGAGGCGACGCCACGCCCTGCTTTGTCTCACCCTCTGTGGGCTGCACCCACTGTCCAACCAGACCCAATGAGATGAACCAGGTACCTCACTTGGAAATGCAGAAATCACCCACCTTCTGTGTCGATCTTGCTGGGAGCTGCAGACCAGAGCTGTTCCTGTTTGGCTATCTTTCCAGCAAGTCCCACACAGAGCCTTTTCTACACTTAAGTTTCTTTCCATTTGCCACCAGACGGGGCTTTGCCCCTCACTCTCTGGATGCTGGGCAGTGTCTGGTGCGTCTTTATGCTCTTGCTCTCCTCTGCCATCTGCATGCCAGAGACACCTTTGTTAGCATTTTCACTAACTTCTACCTGAGTAACACTGGAAACTGTGGATGCCCTCCTTGGGCTGGGAGTTTCCTAGCAGAGGGGAGGGTCCCCTTACACTCTTTGTGCACCTCCGGCAGGCTCTGCCTCAGCCTGAGCGGAGAGAGAGGTTAGGGTCAGGAGTGTTAGGCGGCTTAGAGGAGTTGGTTTGTGGCTTACTTCCTGCAGTCATTAGAAGGTAAAGGAGGGCAGGCCCCTGCCACTAACATAGAGTGTAATCTATTTCCTCCTGGGAGGCAGGACTCTTGTCATTAATGTGTTCTACTGAAAGCTGACAAATCTATTCCTTATTTGACCCAAACTTTGGCCAGAAAACTGAAGATCTGAGGATTGGTTCTTGGTTCCAAATAAAACAACAATATTTTATTATCTGTTGCTTTTTTTTTTTTTAATGTTTGAGCCTTTGTAATTCTCCTTTTACTAGGGGTATTTCCCATCCTGGAAGTTAATTGGGGCTCAGTCTCTCCTATTAGGCATTTTTTTGCACTTCCGTCTTGGAGGTTAATGGGAGCTCAGTTTCTCATATTAGAGATGCCTTGTACCCCTTTCCCTGGAGGCTCAACCCCACTACTGGGGATTCCTTGGACCTTCACATACTTTCAACCTCCAAGATATTCTGACCACCAAGGAATACTTCACCCTCCCCATCCACGGCTTTTCTTGCCTTGGTATGTCCCGACCAAAGAATTCTTCACTGCCCCCCACCTCCGCGGCTTTTCTTATCTTGGTCCTGACCACCAAGGAAATACTTTGCCGGCTCCCGTGGCCTTTCTTACCTTGTTCTGTGCGCAGAGTTACCTGATCGCCGCGGTAACTGAAGGCCTTTTCTTCTTGCGTTGCGGAGAGTCCAGGTTTATTCATCACACTGGGTAGGTCCTGATTCCTTACCCCTGAGGCCGCCACAACAAGGCAGCGGGACGCGTCTCCTCACGAGAGGTGATCAGAGACCCTTTCCCGGGGGAGAATGAGTTTCCCCATAGGGCCACTACATTTGTTGGAAATACATGCTTGGTGCCACAAAGAAGAACCAGCACTGAGACAAAAAATCTCTCAGCAAGGCAATTTACGCCCATAGGAGGGTGCATCTCACAGACGGAGCAACCGTGAGGGCACCCAGAACAAAGGAAAGCAGGGGTTTTAATTATCTGCAACGCAGCTTCTGCTTCTTTGTCTTTCCCCTATTGGTGAGGGTTGGACCCCACAGTCTAAACTAGTCCCGACTGGCTAAACATTTAAACTTTCTTAGATAAGGTTGGCACATAAGAGGGGTGAGAAGAGAGAGAAGGGGAGTCATTTATGGGGGTACTAGGAAGGGAACCTATTTCCTAATAAGGAAAGGAATGTGGACTGCGGTTGTAGCAAGTTCAGGAATGCCTAGGCCTATTCAGACAAGTTGGGGTGCCGCAAAGGCAAGGAGCTATTTGGAATTACAGGATGGAGAACAGGGAAACTGGATAAGCTGTTTGAAGAGGGAACCTAACTATTTAACAAACAGAACGTTTAATTAATGAACTTGTAAATTTTATTAAGTGTTTCATAGCGTTTCAGTTTTGTGGCTTTCTTTTAATTCTCATTTCTGCAGGCTCCAATAGCTCTGGCCTTGGGCCCTGCGTCCACTGGGCTTGATGCTCCTGGTGGGAGATTCCTGACCTCAAAGTCCCCTTCATCGCCCCATGATGAGGGGGACCGGACCGGGAGCTGCTGGTAGAAGTGGGAAGGCTCTAAGTATGCCCAGTAGGCTCTTGGTAAAGGAAATAGGCCAGAGCTCTTTTCTGGACAGTGAGCACAACAGTACCTTCAGGTCAGAGTAGTTGAGTTGGTGAGACAGCCAGGGTACCCCTTCCCGAGTCCCAGGAAGAAGAAGGAGAGGAGAGGAGGCTGGTAACCCAATCACTGGGTCAACCATGACATAGCTCTCATGGGACCATCTCCAAGCTCTGCTGTAGGGAGAGGGGAGGCCAGAATCAAGGTCCTGCCCTCTCCTTCAGAGAAGGGTCATTTGGAAGGAGGGATAGGTCCCGGGTCACATGGGACTGCACAGAGTTGTCGCTGGAGCCTAGAGATCACAGCACCAGGCCCAGTCCAACCTAGAGAAAGAGGCTTGCAGTGCCTGGGTGACATTGGGAAAAGCCAAGAGCTCAGGTGTGGGCCTAAGACAGATCTGGGTTGGTATCTTGGCTGGTTCTTTATGAGCTGTGGCCTCAGACATGTTTCTGAACCTTGGCTTTCCTTCATATATAAAATTAGAATAAATCAGAGTTGCTAGAAGGTGTTGGGGGCCATTAAAACAGATTACTGAGCTTGGCAGTTTCTCAGAAAGTGACACAGAATTTCCATGTGGTTCAGCAATTTCACTTCTAGGGCTATGCCCTGGAGAACTGAAAATAGGAACTCAAACACATGTGCCAAAATGTTTATAGCAGCACTAGTCACAATAGCCAAGACGTGGAAACTACCCAAATGTCCCTCCACTGAGGAGTGAATAAGCAAAATGTAGCCTATCCCTACAATACAGCACCATTCCCCCTAAAAAGAAAGGAGATTCTGATCCATGGAAGAACAGGGATGAACCCTGAGGACATTGTGCTAAGTGGAATCAGCCAGACACAAAAGGACACACGCTATATGATATAGTTCGGATCTGTGTCCCCACTCACATCTCATATTGAATTGTAATTTCCAGTTTTGGAGATGGGGCCTTTTGGAAGGTGAGTGGATCATGGAAGCAGACCTTTCTCATGGAGAATTTAGCACCATTCCCTTGCTACTATCCTTATAATAGTGAGTGAGTTCTCATGAGATCTGATTGTTTGAAAGTGTGTAGCATCCCCCTCACTCTCCTGCTCCTGCTTTCACTGTGTAAGACGCCTGCTCCTTCCTGCCTTCCACCATGATTGTAAGTTCCTTGAGGCCCTCCCAGAAGCAGATACCGCCATGCTTCCTGTACAGCCTGCAGAACTGTGAGCCAATTACACCTCTTTTCTTATTGATTACCCAATCTCAGGTATTTCTTTATAGCAATGCAAAAACCAATGAATTCACCATATAATTCCACTTACGTAAGGTACCTAGAATAGGCAAATTCATAGAGACAGTAATAGAATAAAGGTTACCGGGGACAGGGGGAGGGGAGGATGAGGAGTTATCATCTGTTGGGTACAATGTTTCTGGTTGGGATGATGAAAAAGCTCTGGACGTAGTGATTGCACAACATTGTGAATGTACTTAATGTCACTGAATTTCAGACTCAAACATGGTTAAAATGATAGATTTTATGTTATATATATTTTACCACAACATAAATTAATGGATAAAAATATAGTAAAGGAGGCCGGGCACGGTGGCTCACGCCTGTAATCCCAGCACTTTGGGAGGCCGAGGTGGGCGGATCAAGAGGTCAGAAGGAGATCGAGACCACCCTGGCTAATACGGTGAAACCCCGTCTCTACTAAAAATACAAAAAACTAGCCAGGTGTGGTGGCGGGCGCCTGTAGTCCCAGCTACTCAGAAGGCTGAGGCAGGAGAATGGCATGAACCCGGATGGCGGAGCTTGCAGTGAGCTGAGATCGCACCACTGCACTCCAGCCTGGGCGACAGAGTGAGACTCCATCTGAAAAAAGAAAAAAAAAAAATACATATATATATTAAAGGAATGAAGTACAATAGTACCCCTTTGTCCTTAGGGTATACATTTCAAGAATCCCAGTGGATGCCTGAAACGCTTTTCTTCAGTCGGATCCCTGAGCCAGCTACTAAATGATTAACGGGCAGATAGCGTCCACCTACAGTGTGAATGTAATGAACCAGAGAATGACTCACCTCCCGGGCAGGATGGAGTGGGACTGCGTGAGACTTCAGCATACTTCTCACAATGGCATGGGATTTGAAACGTATGAATTGTGTATTGTTGGAATTTTCCATTTACTATTTTTAGATCACAGTTGACTGTAGGTAACTAAAACCCCAGAAAGCAAAACTCCAGATAAAGAGGGACTACTATACTAATTTATATGAAATATCCAAAAATAGGCAAATATATAAATTAGCTCCACTCAACCATGTCACAAGGTATATATACACGAGGGGTCTTCAAAAAGCTCATGGAAAACGTGCATTATGAAAGAACTATGCATGGATTTCAAAATCTTCTGATACCAAAATAAACTTGTACTAACTTGTTACAACACATCTGAACAGGATCCAGTTCGAATCATTAAGAAAGATAAGGCCAGGCATGGTGGCTCACGCCTGTAATCCCAGCACTTTGGGAGGCCGCGGTGGGCAGATCTCCTGGGGTCAGGAGTGTGAGACCAGCCTGTCCAACATGGCAAAACCCCATCTATACTAAAAATACAAAAAATTAGCTAGGCATGGTCGTGGGCACCTGTAATCCCAGCTATTCAGGAGGCTGAGGCAGGAGAATCACTTGAACCTGGGAACCAGAGGTTGCAGTGAGCCGAGGTCACGCAACTGCACTCCAGCCTGGGTGATAAGAGCAAAACTCCATCTCAAAAAAAAAAAAAAAAAAAAAGAAAGAAAGATAAAGCATCAGTTTGAAAAGCGCCCCATCAGAGCACATGAATTTTGCTACAATTGAAGCAAGAACAAACATCAAATTTATGGAGAAAGTTGGATGCACTGGCTCGCACCTGTAATCTCAGATACTCAGGAGACTGAGGCAGGAGAATTGCTTTGAGTCCTTGGATGAGACAATGTTTTCCTTTATAGGACACCAAAAGCACAAGCAATTGAAGAGAAACAGATAGTTGGACTTCACCAATTTTGTTTGGGGTTGGGGGAGTCTCACTCTGTGAGTGAGGCTGGAGTGCAATGGCATGATCTCGGCTCACTGCAACCTCCACCTCCCAGATTCAAGCGATTCTCCTGCCTCAGCCCCCCAAGTGGCTGGACCTACAGGTGTACACCACCACACCTGGCTGATGTATTTGTAGTAGAGACAGGGTTACGCCATGTTGACCAGGCTGGTCTCGAACTCCTGACTCAGGTGATCTGCCCGCCTCAGCCTCTCAAAGTGCTGGGATTACAGGCATAAGCCACCGTGCCTGGCCAAAATTGTCTTTTAAAAACTGTTTTTTCAAAAAACACTATCAACTAAGTGAAAAAATAACCCACAGAATGGGAGAAAAATATTCAAAAATACAACAAGGGTCTAATGTGCAGAATATAAAAAGAACTCTTACAGCTCAATCATTAAAAGGCAATGCAATTTTTTTTCACAGAGAGTCTCACTCTGTCGCCCAGGCTGGAGTGCAGTGGCAGCCTTGAGCTCCTTGCAGCCTTGAACTCCTGGGCTCAAGTGATCCTCCTGCCTCAGCCTCTTTAGTAGCTGGAACTGCAGGTTTATGTCACTATGCCCTGCTTGCTCTTTTCTTTTCTTTTCTTTTCTTTTCTTTTCTTTTCTTTTCTTTTCTTT